>NC_083575.1:33127047-33490381 GCF_027579695.1 Neoarius graeffei | reverse complement strand
AAATATGACCTAAAACATCATCAGATTTTCACACAAGTCCTAAAAGTAGATAAAGAGAACCCAGTTAAACAAATGAGACAAAAATATTATACTTGGTCATTTATTTATTGAGGAAAATGATCCAATATTACATATCTGTGAGTGGCAAAAGTATGTGAACCTCTAGGATTAGCAGTTAATTTGAAGGTGAAATTAGAGTCAGGTATTTTCAATCAATGGGATGACAATCAGGTGTGAGTGGGCACCCTGTTTTATTTAAAGAACAGGGATCTATCAAAGTCTGATCTTCACAACACATGTTTGTGGAAATATATCATGGCACGAACAAAGGAGATTTCTGAGGACCTCAGAAAAAGCGTTGTTGATGCTCATCGGGCTGGAAAAGGTTACAAAACCATCTTTAAAGAGTTTGGACTCCACCAATCCACAGTCAGACAGATTGTGTACAAATGGAGGAAATTCAAGACCATTGTTACCCTCCCCATGAGTGGTCGACCAACAGAGATCACTCCAAGAGCAAGGCATGTAATAGTCGGCGAGGTCACAAAGGACCCCAGGGTAACTTCTAAGCAACATTTGCTAATGTTAATGTTCATGAATCCACCATCAGGAGAACACTGAACAACAATGGTGTGCATGGCAGGGTTGCAAGGAGAAAGCCACTGCTCTCAAAAAGAACATTGCTGCTCATCTGCAGTTTGCTAAAGATCATGTGGACAAGCCAGAAGGCTATTTGAAAAATGTTTTGTGGATGGATGAGACAAAAATAGAACTTTTTGGTGTAAATGAGAAGCGTTATGTTTGGAGAAAGGAAAACACTGCATTCCAGCATAAGAACCTTATGCCATCTGTGAAACATGGTGGTGGTAGTATCATGGTTTGGGCCTGTTTTGCTGCTTCTGGGCCAGGACGGCTTGCCATCATTGATGGAACAATGAAGTCTGAATTATAGCAGCGAATTATAAAGGAAAATATCAGGACATCTGTCCATGAACTGAATCTCAAGAGAAAGTTGGTCATGCAGCAAGAGAACGACCCTAAGCACACAAGTCATTCTGCCAAATAATGGTTAAAGAAGAATAAAGTTAATGTTTTGGAATGGCCAAGTCAAAGTCCTGACCTTAACCCAATCAAAATGTTGTGGAAGGACCTGAAGCGAGCAGTTCATGTGAGGAAACCCACCAACATCCCAGAGTTGAAGCTGTTCTGTATGTAGGAATGGGATAAAATTCCTCCAAGCCGGTGTGCAGGACTGATCAACAGTTATTGCTGTACAAGGGGGTCACATCAGATATCGAAAGTAAAGGTTCACATACTTTTGCCACTCACAGATATGTAATATTGGATCATTTTCCTCAATAAATAAATGACCAAGTACAATATTTTTGTCTCATTTGTTTAACTGGGTTCTCTTTATCTACTTTTAGGACTTGTGTGAAAATCTGATGATGTTTTCAGTCATATTTATTCAGAAATATAGAAAATTTTAAAGGGTTCACAAACTTTCAAGCACCACTGTAACTTCTTGTAGGCATTTTGCATAATTGTCCATCAGTCTCTGACATTGGCTTGCTAAAATTTTTGACCACTCTTCCATGCAAAATTCTTTCAGTTGCAAGATGAGGGTTTGAGGGTTTTCTTGCAAATACTGCCCTTTTCAATTCTCCCCACAACATTTCAATGAGGTTCAAATCTGGGCTTTGTCTAGTCCATTCCATAACCCTCTATTTCTTTTTTTGAGCCATTCTTTGGTGGATTTGCTAGTGTGCTTCGGATCATTATCTTGTTGAAAGGTCCACCTCTGGTTCAACTTCAACTTTTGAACAGATGGACTCACATTATCTTCAAGCACTTTTTGATATGATTCAGAATTCATAGTTGAATCAATGAATGCCAGTTTCCCAGTCCCTGAGGCAGTGAAGCAACGCCAAATCATAAGATTTCCACCACCATGCTTCACGTTTGGTATGAGGTTCTTTTCTTGAAAAGCCGTCTTTGGTCTGTG
Organism: Neoarius graeffei; assembly: GCF_027579695.1. Taxonomy (NCBI): domain Eukaryota; kingdom Metazoa; phylum Chordata; class Actinopteri; order Siluriformes; family Ariidae; genus Neoarius; species Neoarius graeffei. The sequence goes on along the minus strand of NC_083575.1, from coordinate 33,488,376 downwards.
CCACATGTGTACTCTTACTTTGGCCAGACAACTCTACCTTCGATTCATCTGTCCAGAGCACGTTATTCCAAAGGGCCTGGTCTTTGCCTATATGTTCATTGGCAAACTGTAGTCTTGCTTTCACGTTCCTTTTGGACAGCAAGGGCTTTTTCCTGGCACGCCTCCCATGCAGATCAAATTTTCCAATGTCTTTCTGATTGTAGATATGTGCACTTTCACACAAACAGTTGCAAGAGTTACCTGCAGATCCAGTGATGCAATTTTGGGGTTCTTGGAGACTTCTTTTAGCATCAAAAAGTCTGCTCTTGCACTGAATTTGCTGGGGTGGCCAATCCTGGACAAATTGACAGTTGTTTTGAAATCTATACCACTTATAGATGATTTTCCTTATAGTGGAATGACTTATTTCTAGTAATTTAGAAATCTTTTTAAATTAATTGTCAGATTAATAGGCATACACAACCTTTTGTTTGAGGCCCTTAGAGAGTTCTTTATAGCTTGGCATGATGACTCCACACAATTCAATAGCAAAGAAAAGACTGATTGTAGATGGCAGGTTTAAATAAGATAGGTTCCACCTGCAAGAGGTTCTAATCAATGGCACCTAATCTGGAGCACTTGATTATAATTTTATGGACTTGAAAGTATGATCAATGTACGGATGTACGTACTTTTTCCACTGCGTCCTTACTTTTTTTGACTGACATTTTAAAATTTTTAAATTATGAACGTGATGAGAAAATGTCAATTTTATGTGCCATTTGTTGGAGTATAATACCTTTTTTCTGTAGGCACTGGATCAAAGAGACTGAACTATTTGCTTGTATGTTATATGTTGAGAAAAGTCTACAATTTCCATGGGATGTATTTATTTTTTCACATTATACACACACACACACACACATATATATATATATATATATATATATATATATATATATATATATATATATATATATACACACACACACACACACACAGTGGTGCTTGAAAGTTTGCGAACCCTTTAGAATTTTCTATATGTCTGCATAAATATGACCTAAAACATCATCAGATTTTCACACAAGTCCTAAAAGTAGATAAAGAGAACCCAGTTAAACAAATGAGACAAAAATCTTATACTTGGTCATTTATTTATTGAGGAAAATGATCCAATATTATATATCTGGGGCGGCACGGTGGTGTAGTGGTTAGCGCTGTCACCTCACAGCAAGAAGGTCCGAGTTCGAGCCCCGTGGCCGGCGAGGGCTTTTCTGTGCAGAGTTTGCATATTCTCCCCGTGTCCGCATGGGTTTCCTCCGGGTGCTCCGGTTTCCCCCACAGTCCAAAGACATGCAGCTTAGGTTAATTGGTGACTCTAAATTGACCGTAGGTGTGAATATGAGTGTGAATGGTTGTCTGTGTCTATGTGTTAGCCCTGTGATGACCTGGCGACTTGTCCAGGGTGTACCCTGCCTTTCGCCCGTAGTCAGCTGGGATAGGCTCCAGCTTGCCTGCGACCCTGTAGAACAGGATAAAGTGGCTAGAGATAATGAGATGAGATGAGATTACATATCTGTGAGCTGCAAAAGTATGTGAACCTTTGCTTTCAGTATCTGGTGTGACCACCTTGTGCAGCAATAACTGCAACTAAACATTTCCGGTAACTGTTGATCAGTCCTGCACACCGGTTGAAGGAATTTTAGTCCATTCAACCATACAGAACAGCTTCAACTCTGGGATGTTGGTGGGTTTCCTCAAATGAACTGCTCGCTTCAGGTCCTTCCACAACATTTTGATTGGATTAAGGTCAGGACTTTGACTTGGCCATTCCAAAACATTAACTTTATTCTTCTTTAACCATTATTTGGTAGAATGACTTGTGTGCTTCGGGTCGTTATCTTGCTGCATAACCCACCTTCTCTTGAAATTCAGTTCATGGACAGATGTCCTGATATTTTCGTTTATAATTCGCTGCTATAATTCAGACTTCATTGTTCCATCAATGATGGCAAGCCGTCCTGGCCCAGAAGCAGCAAAACAGGCCCAAACCATGATACTACCACCACCATGTTTCACAGATGGGATAAGGTTTTTATGCTGGAATGCAGTGTTTTCCTTTCTCCAAACATGATGCTTCTCATTTACACCAAAAAGTTTTATTTTTGTGTCATCTATCCACAAAACATTTTTCAAATAGCCTTCTGGCTTGTCCACGTGATCCTTAGCAAACTGCAGATGAGCAGCAATGTTGTTTTTGGAGAGCAGTAGCAACCCTTGCAACCCTGCCATGCACACCATTGTTGTTCAGTGTTCTCCTGATGGTGGACTCATGAACATTAACATTAGCCAATGTGAGAGAGGCCTTCAGTTGCTTAGAAATTACCCTGGGGTCCTTTGTGACCTCGCGGACTATTACACACCTTGCTCTTGGAGTGATATTTGTTGATCGACCACTCCAGGGGAGGGTAATAATGGTCTTGAATTTCCTCCATTTGTACACAATCTGTCTGACTGTGGACTGGTGGAGTCCAAACTCTTTAGAGATGGTTTTGTAACCTTTTCCAGCCTGATGAGCATCAACAATGCTTTTTCTGATATCCTCAGAAATCTCGTGCCATGATACACTTCCACAAACATGTGTTGTGAAGATCAGACTTTGTTAGATCCCTGTTCTTTAAATAAAACAGGGTGCCCACTCACACCTGATTCTTTTCCCAATGATTGAAAATACCTGACTCTAATTTCATCTTCAAATTAACTGCTAATCCTAGAGGTTCACATACTTTTGCCACTCACAGATATGTAATATTGGATCATTTTCCTCAATAAATAAATGACCAAGTATAATATTTTTGTCTCATTTGTTTAACTGGGTTCTCTTTATCTACTTTTAGGATTTGTGTAAAAATCTGATGACATTTTAGGTCATATTTATGCACAAATATAGAAAATTCTAAAGGGTTCAGAAACTTTCAAACACCACTGTGTGTGTGTGTGTGTGTGTGTGTGTGTGTGTGTGTGTATATATATATATATATATAATATATATATATATAAAATGTGAAAAAAATAAATACATCCCATGGAAATTGTAGACTTTTCTCAACATATAACATATAAGCAAATAGTTCAGTCTCTTTGATCCACTGCTAGCTAATGTTCAGTCACATTAGCTAGCTTATGTTATTTTAATATTTGCTCTTGTTGAGTGCCGAGACATGTGTCTGGTGTCTATAACATTTTTGTGCCAAATGTTTCTCTGAGAAAACAGAGTAGTTTAGCTTTTGCCTTTTATATTACTGCACTGAGTACACTGCACTCCATGGACATTCCTTATTTGCCTTATTTTTCACCCACTTATATTCTGACAAATCCCACCTGCTGCACCACGATTGGCTAGTAGTTCTTACTTAAGTCCACAAGTGCTATATCACTAAAAAGTGGTTGCAAGCAATGAGGTTGCACAGGAATGATTGTATAATTTTTGGGGTAATTCATTCTGGGGGCGGCACGGTGGTGTAGTGGTTAGCACTGTCGCCTCACAGCAAGAAGGTCTGGGTTCGAGCCCCGTGGCCAGTGAGGGCCTTTCTGTGTGGAGTTTGCATGTTCTCCCCGTGTCCGCGTGGGTTTCCTCCGGGTGCTCCGGTTTCCCCCACAGTCCAAAGACATGCAGGTTAGGTTAACTGGTGACTCTAAATTGACCATAGGTGTGAATGTGAGTGTGAATGGTTTTCTGTGTCTATGTGTCAGCCCTGTGATGACCTGGCAACTTGTCCAGGGTGTACCCTGCCTTTCACCCGTAGTCAGCTGGATAGGCTCCAGCTTGCCTGCGACCCTGTAGAAGGATAAAGCAGCTAGAGATGATGAGATGAGATGAATTCATTCTGGATATTTAATGACCTAACACTGATGAATGACGAGTTGGCCTAGTGGTTAGTGTGTCCCTCTCTTGATCGGGAGATTGTGAGTTCTACTCATGGTCATGTCATACCAAAGACTATTATAAATGGTACCTACTGCTGACTGGCAAAGCATGCTGCAATACAGATGTGAGTGGGGAGTCAAACTCTTGCGATTACCAGAGGACAAGCCCCCCACTGTAACCCTAGTTGTATAGGTGAGAGGCTGAGAGCTATGGAGATTGGCGCTGCCCAATGCACCTGACTGCATGGCATTGGAAGGACTTTAGACTGATAAATCCAACTGTGACAAATATATATTATATGGACATGAGTGTTTTACTGGAAAATACGCCACTTGTATTTTTTAAAAAATCCAAAAATAAAAAGAACATCACATGTTGGCTTGAAGATATGAAGTTTATATTCTCATGTTGAAAAATATATCACTTGTTCGCTATGCCCACTTGTAAAATATGTTCACCCCTTGAAAATAAACTTCATATCTTCATGCCACTGTGTAATGTTCTTTATATTATATAGACATATCCACAAAAAATATGCAAGTTAATCAAAATAATTTTAATTTTGAACCGATTTGCCATTTTGGCAACCCATGTCTAGTCAGCAGGAAAACAGTGGGAGTGATGTCACTGGAATGAAATATCAGGAAATATGTCACTCAGGAGGTGGCACGGTGGTGTAGTGGTTAGCACTGTTGCCTCACAGTAAGAAGGTCCTGGGTTTGAGCCCAGTGGCCGACAAGGGCCTTTCTGTGTGGTGTTTGCGTGTTCTCCCCATGTCTGCATGGGTTTCCTCTGGGTGCTCCGGTTTCCCCCGCAGTCCAAAGACATGCAGTTTAGCCTAGTTGGTGGTTCTAAATTGATCATATGTGTGAATGGTTGTTTGTCTCTATGTGTTTGCCCTGCAATGACCTGGCGACTTGTCTAGGGTGTACCCTGCCTCTCGCCCATAGTCAGCTGGGATAAGCTCCAGCTTGCCTGCGACCCTGAAGAGGATAAGCAGTTACAGATAATGGATGGATGTCACTCAGGTCTGGGATGTATTTCATTTGAAAAATGCAGGTTTTTCAATACAAGAAGATAAAGTTCATATCTTCAAGCCAGTGTGTGATTTTCTTTTTATTATATGGACACATTCACAAACAAAAAGGACCAAAATGTATCAAAACATTTAATCGGTTTCCTCACGAGTGACATATAGAGAAATATGTTGGTTGCTGTTCTCAATGTTCCAGATGTAGTTTGTATGAAAAGTATGAGTGGGGAGTCCCAGTAAAACACTCATCCATGTAATATTTTTACAGTTGTCACAGTTGCATTCATCAGTATTTGGTCACTAAATAGGGATCTATGAGCCTGCTACTGAAATGAAAGCTAAGCATTCCTGACGACACTCTTCAACCACACCATCAGTTTGTCTATGCGTCTCTCTCCATCTCTCACCTTCTCATTCTCTCTTTCAATCTCCCTGACCAGCCATGTTTTTATAAAGTGAGTCCCAGGGGCCCTAGGCAACAGCTCTTTTGCCATAAAAGCCAACTTCACAGCTCTGTTAATGGAAAGGTTTTAACTCTGTTTGGTGAGAAGTTGGGACAGTGCAGCCTGTACATAGAGGGAAGAGAGGGGGTAGTTGGTGGAGTAATAGCAACCTAGCCACTTGGGCGCTGGAGGATTAGGCCGACCCCTTCCCTGAAAGCCCCTTCTACATCACCACTGTTTTCTTTGGACAGGGGAGACCTGCTGCAGAGCAGAGCCAGGTAATCCCTGTATTGTTTGTAGGAGTTAGGGCTGAGCTAGATGGTGTTCCCTAATGTGTAGTGGAGCCAGGCTCTTCAGTCAGAAAGTTGCTTCCATGGGCAAGTAATTTGCAAGAGCTTATGAAATTCATTCTGGGGAGTGAAGTAAAAAATGGACATGATATATGACTGTGTCACAGGTTTTCTTGTTTTTCAGTGTAACAGCAGGTATTTGATCGAGCTAAAGAAATTTAGCGCAGCTCATTTTAACACATCAGTAGAATGGCAAGCAGATACCTTAGTAAAAAGGGATAAAGTTCATGTCATAGCACAATGCAGAACAAAGAAGTAACTCCTATACAATTTGCTGTAGTGATGGAAGGTGTGTGCATGTTGTAACATGGTTGCTGTGAAGGACTATGTATGATGCTCCTCAGGTTTCATTTCCTTGTTTTCAAGGTGTGTTTCTTAACATTCTAGTCTGTTTAAAGTCTTTGTGAAATAAAACATGCCTGTGTCTGAATGTATGTTGTTGTATGTACAGGGTATGTGCTGAGACACAAGAATAGGTGAGAGTGAACAAGCGAGGGAGAGAAAAACCCTTTTTACACAGATATTCCATAATATTGACGTAAAGAAGATACCTCAATATTCTGGCTTTAGTGATTTACACTGAACCAAATAAAGCCGGCAGGAAGCCATGCCAGTGTGTTTTTACATTGCGAGTCAACGTTCCGCAACCAGAGGTGTGATGTGTCACAACAAAGCGTCTGTGTCTATAGTAACATATCTACATGTTGGAAATATGAATACTCAGAGCATACTGGCGTTGCTTTCAAAACAACATTGGGTGAACAGTGTTGAGGTGCTTTTGTTAGTCATGTGCACTTATACCACTCTTCAAACACAAGCAAAGTTGCTGAGCATCATATGCAACATGTAATCACTTCCGTTAAATGCTTCATGTTAAAGGGAAGTTATAGCCTCAGTATATAAAACATGTTTGAGTCCTTTAGTTGAGCCACATATTTGTGTGATCTTATTATCATATCTTACTTACCTGGCAGAGGCAATACTATGATCAAGAAGGTGGTTTGCCCAAAGCGAGGCTCAGCCATTGTACTTGAGCTGGGCTGACCTTTTCGAATTCCTCAAATTCAGGAATCTCAACTGTATAATTTCTGACAGTGGGGGAATGCATTTGTGCTCTCCCCTTTCACATAATTACTCCATTTCCCCTTGGGATTATTAAAATATTTCTGATTCTGATCAGAAATAGGAGAAAGTGAAGAAAAGTAGGAAGCGGAGTTTGCATGTTCTCCCCATGTCTGCGTGGGTTTCCTCCGGGTGCTCCGGTTTCCTCCCACAGTCCAAAGACATGCAGTTAGGCTAATTGTCTATTCTAAATTGTCCATAGGTGTGAATGTGTGTGTGTGTGAATGGTTGTTTCCCAAACCCAGAAGTGGGAGGATTGTGGCAGGAAAGGCATCCGGCGTAAAACCACACTCCAATTCATATGACATGTGGATCAGTAGGGTCCACATGGACCCCGACCTGGCAGTAGTGCTGGACAAGGAGGAAGAAGAAGAAAAGTAGGAAGCAATTTGAGCAGAAAGGCACACAGACCTTAGACACTGTAGATGTAGACATTTTAATTCATGCTGGGCTCAGAAAGAAGAATGTCAATGTCAAAAACATCACACCCCAAGTCCCGCTATGCCGGCTTTTCCTTTTACCCAGACATCAATTCCAACTCTGTTGCTACCAACCGTTAAGGCTCAGAAGCAGAACAACACGGACCCCCATTCCTCATTCGGACGGAATGAGGAATAAAGGTGTAAGATTCCTGCCTTGAACAGGCTGTGTAAAAGGGGCTAAAGAGAGAGAGTGGAGTGTCAGGAGTGTATATGAAATCTGTACAGCAAACAGTTGGACGGGTTTATTTAAACACAGGCCAGAATGAGTGATTGACCCCTGTTTGGCATGGGGGGGCAGATGAATTCTATGATTGAATTCTTTCAGTGAGAATGAAAGGAGTAATGCTCTTTTGCACCTCTGGGCATGCTAGCATGTGACTGAAGACTAATGTAACTAATTGCTTAAGTAAATGGATCTCTGGTTCAGATAATAAAGTTGGCTTCATTGGAGAGGTATGATGTGGGGGAGGGGTGTGTGGGTGTGAAGCAAGGAGGAATGGGTAGAATACACTGTTCAGTGTGTATAAGATCATCTGCCAGTTAATTCATAATATGGTCTATTTAGAACATATCCATCCTTGTGTCAATAAAACATCAACCTGATGATAATTACATTCCATATGCAAACTTGTACCCACTTTCATTTGTTTGTGTCCAGGTTTTTGCTGTGATAACGGAGGTACGGAAGAGTCACCATTCCTCTTCTCCGGCATAACCAGTGTGCCCTTGTGTGGAATTTTAATATACATGTAAACATAGTTGAGTTGGTTGACGTGATTTTTTGAGTGAATTTGGCTGTCTGTGGTTGTGCACATACTGCCACCTTGCTCAGGTTAGATTTGGAGAGGGGAGAGAGGAGCAGGCTGAAGAAGCCTTGCTGAAGAAAATGGACGACTTCATATGCATTTAGATAGACACGCTGTGATGTAACCTTTTGTATCTCCAATCTGGATCTTTCCCCTAATTGGTCACGCAACAAAGGCAGCTGATGAAAAAGACAATTTCTTGGTTTTAATTGGCCATTTCATGTGCCGATTGGGCTACACCTGGGCATTTGTAATGAGGATGGGATATTATAAGTGCCCCTGCAGACGAGACAGCAATCACTTCCACTCTCTCTGTGGAAGAGGCTCCAAAAAAGTATGAACAAACACACACTTTTGGAGAAATGGGACCAGAGGTGATGGGGAGAAAAAGGCCTTCTTTTGTGCTTCATTTGACTCATAAGTGGCTATTTTTCGGTCATTTTTCTAAGCTCTTTGTTTTCCTTTTGCCCTCTACTCATTTCACCTGACTTCAGAGGTACCACTGGTGGCGTTTTATTCCAAAATAGGCCCCCATTGTCCATGGCTGGGTTGAATAGCTGCTTTCATTGTGTGATGATGGCAAGCTGAAACTGAACAGGCTGTAAATGCAGCCCTATAGTGTGGCTGGTTTGCGCAAAAGTGAACTTTTTACTCATAATCAAGGGGAAGCTGGCTTTAGCCAAGCTCCACTGCACTGGCTTTCTCTCTTAGCCCTCTTTTCAGCAACTTCTTTAACTGTCTGCTTGGTGCACAGGGCAAAGCATGACCATTCATGCTTTTTCCTCACAGCTTCTACAGCTCCCCCATCACTCCCTACTCATTCCTGCCCTCAATATCTCTCTCTCTCTCTCTCTCTCTCTCTCTCTCTCTCTCTCCCTCCCTCCCTCCCCTGCCTGGTATTGTGTAGCACTTGTCCTTTGTTCCAGTCTTCTGGTGCATCTGGCCCTAGATATGGTGAGGTCTAGGAGACGAAGCTTAAGATACCTTTAGAAAAAGACATCTAGTTAAAAGAATAACATAAGTCAAGTGGTTTCCTCAGTTTGATAAAGTTTGATTCCTCACTTTGAAAAAAATAAAGAGTGAGGGAGAAAATAGAGTGAGAGTGGGAGAGACAGGAAAAGCATGAAGGGCAGAGCTCAGCAGATAGCCAAGTGTGACCTGCAGCTGACCCTGGAGCTAGAGATGGAGGCAGAGAGGAGAAGGCAATAAATGGAATGCCTAGGCCAAGACTCCCCTTGCTCCCCACACTGTTGGTGATAAAACTCCAGACGTTCCCTCATTTGATGGTGTATTGCCATGTTGCTACATTCCTTTCCTGTTCTCTTTTTCATAGGCTGTACAATTTTGTAGGTTGATGTTTGATCTGGGAGAGTGATACTGGTAATAACTGTAAATATAAGACAACTCATAAGTCATGGATGCTAGAGCAGGATTTTAAAACCAAATGTTTTCTAATTACAGAATATTAGCAGATAAGCACATGAATTGCCCTTTGTCTGCAAAATTCTTTTTGCTCTTTCTTTCCCCCCTTTCCCCTGTACTCTTCATCCTCCTGAAAAGAGTGGACTGGCTATTGTTTCTTTTAAAATCTACTAATTCCCCCCTCAAAGGATGAAATGGAAGTGTCCAACTGTGGTAACAGCAGGGGGTCATAAATCAAGTCAGAATCCCTGAGCTTGCTCTCCCAGAGGTCACTGAGGTCACAGGGTCAGCAGAGAAGGTTTAGGCTGAGCTGGGTACAAAGTGAGAAGAGCATTTTTGGTTGAAAAATTTTCACACTAACAGAAACACTCCAAATACCTTTAAATAAACCAATTTATACCTTTAAATAAATACATTTATTTTCCACTATGACTGTCCTTTGATATGTATGTCTGCTTTTGACATTATTGTACCAGGACATTTTCCACCCACACTTGTATATTTACTCCTGTGACACTTGCCAAGTCTGTTAAAAAAAAAAAAAATCTTTGAACCACTGAACATATGAACCACTTCCACTATAGAGTGGAACACAGTAACAGAAATGAGGGCTAAAAACACCATGACATGTCTCCCAAGCATGCAAAGAGAAAGAGCAAAGTGCCATTTGTTGGCTTAGCTGTATTTGCTTGAGGTAGTGTAGGTTGAAGCCGTGCAAGTTTGTACAAGCTGTTAAGCTTTGTGAGTTCAGTATACATTTCTATGTTGGTGGTGATTTCGCTGTGACACTCCCTTCCCTCCCACTTGAGGTCTTAAGGGAAAAGGAAGAAAATAATCCCTCCTTCTTTACCTCCCCCATTAGCTGCCTGGGCAGGTCTGGTCTGTTTTAGGCTGGGCCTCTGACAGTGTGTTTGTGAGCATCATGGGCACAAGCTAAATTTGCTGATCTTACTGCACACTTTGCACTATAGCAGTGATGCTATTCCTTTTGCAAGAAAAACTAACTCTGAGCCATTTTATTATTTTTGTCTTTTCCAGGTTCATTAATGCACGAAGGAGAATAGTCCAGCCAATGATCGACCAGTCCAACCGAGCAGGCAAGTCCCCTCTAGTAACTGTGTGCAAATCACACAGGCGAAAGTCCTCTTCCATCAGTGTACAAAAAGGCTTGCCTCTCTGTAAATACACCAGCCAGCCTGGATGTCAGGAGTGATTGACCACTAAAATCTATTCAATTAACTCAAAAGACTAATCATGCTGACTCAGGGCCCTTATACCATCCTTAAAAGAGAAGCAAAGTAAATAGACATTATCGATTATAGTACTGAAACTGTAACAGTGACTGATGTCAGATTCTAAAATACCATGGCTCTTGTCCAGTCAACAACTGGTTTGAGTTAAACAGAAGAAAAAAAAAATCTAAACAAGTGAAATTAAATGAGGAGAATTATATAAAAGTTTTTTTGTGAATTTGTTTGGCCTCCCAGCTTTTCCTCATTCCTCTTTGCAATGAGTAGTCTCCCTGGTGCATGGCATGTTGTGGACTGCTTTAAAGTTTATGAGCTGTAATGGGGTTCAGAGGGCAGAGTTGCATTAGGGGACTCAAGAAAGTTCAAAGGCATTCACTAAGGTTGAGCTATTGTTTTTGATGAAAAGTCTCGCTTCTTCCATTCCCTTCCAAACAGCATATACCTGTCATAGCTCACAGTTAAAACAAAAAGGTACCTTCTCAGTTTCTCTAGCATTTACTAAATATCAGCTGTCCTTTTACTATTTAAGTCTGATTTGATATGCATTCATGACTAATTATCATATAAGATAATGAGGAAGTTAAAATGAGCTAAGTATTAACCTGTCTATCTGTTTGCAGATGATGTACTCTCAGTAATGGAAACTTAATTAAAAGCACTAATTGACCACTGTCCTGTGCCCTCCCTCATTCTCCCACAGTAAGTCAAGGAGCCCCCTACAACCCAGATGGTCAGCCCATGGGAGGCTTTGTGATGGACGGCCAGCAGCACATGGGAATCAGACCACCTGGTAAGACCTTGGCGTGTCCTGCTCTTGCCAGCCATTTCCCACCTTCCCACTGATTCTGATTCTCTTGCTATAGTACAACCACTTTTCCAGACTCTCACAGTAGCACAGGTGTAGCCCATTGTTATGCTACTTTCTCTCATTTTCTGAATCTTATCCTACTTTTTTTTTCAATGCTAACCCCTGATGATCAGATGCTACATTCTTGTTTGCCTTATACTCTTTTTCCAAAATTTCATCCACTCTGAATTTCCCATGGTCAAAATAGCAATTTCTGATTCTCCAACCCTCTCCCCCTTTTCACTCTTCCCAGTACATTTAAGCTATTGGATTTGCCCAAAGCTAGACTACTTCCTTACTCTACCATTAATCTTGCAGTTTACCTTTGTTTGCTTATTTTGTTTGTGGATCGTTTCCTCATCCTCCTTTCCACACATGTGCCATTATCTTGATTCTTATCCTGCTAGCTCCCCTAAAGCTTGTTCTTATTTTCTTATACCCCAGCATTCTTTCTACAATTGTATTCTCTCCTTCTAGGGCCTATGAGTGGGATGGGCATGAATATGGGCATGGAGGGACAGTGGCACTACATGTAACCTTCTAGTTAACCAATCGCAAAGCAGTGGGGAAAGTAAGTACAAAAACAGGGCCTTAATATTTCTCCAGCTCTAACTATTCTTCTTTTTTCCATTTTGTATTGGTGGTTCATGTATGAGTTTATCAAAAGGGAGACAAAGCATCACTAACCTGCTTCATTACTAATGATACAAATGTTTCTGTTATTTAATTTAAAAAAAACTTGCAATTTTAAGACCAGATGCGGTATAACTGGGCTTTCTTGTCTAACACTCCTGCATATTTTACTGGTCAGATGACTAAATGGTGCATAGAATCACATCAGCAGGAAAAATGAGTGTCTAGGGGCAAAGGGTAGGAGTGAGCGAGTGTAGGAGAGGGAAGGAAACTTGTATGGTGAGTTGAGGATTGGGGGATTGAGGTTGAGGTTTTGGATGGGGGGGTACTGGGTGCTAGCGGGATGTTACCATAGCAACAGACTGATTGGCAAAATGTAGGCAGGCAGCAATAGTGCAGCAAGAGAAACGTGCACACCCCAATGTGCCATAAATCTGTCTCTATGTGGCTGATGTATGAGTTCCAATAATACGCTAACTGGTACACCTTCAGTTACTCTTGTGCCCCATGCCCACAGTCAGGCTTTTCAAAATTAAGAATCTGCTCTTAGTGTGAGACTTTTTTTTAAGGTGGAGGTGTTTCCATCAATCCTGACCTGGTCTACCATTTTCCTGTCTGGCTGCCCTAATAGGATTACTTATGGCAAAGGGAGAGGAAGTGAAGGAGTGCAAAATGGAGGTGTGCTCAGCAGGGTATGAAGCTTATCCCAGCCTAATTGACTATATCCAAATTAAATATGCCATCACAAGCACTGTGACAAATGGATTTGACTTATTCAGTATGCAAAAATAAAGACCATTAATGCAGTCATGCACAGAATGCTTCTGTTGTCAAAAAAAAAAATTCCTACTTCTTACACTATACTGTTCTGAACCAAGAGAAATATTATGATAATGCAACCCTTGCTATTTAAAGCCTCCCATCCATCTTGGCTTGTTATCAGTGTGTGTGTGTGTGTGTGTGTGTGTGTGTGTGTGTGTGTGTGTGAGAGAGAGAGAGAGAGAGAGAGAGAGAGAGAGAGAGAAAAGGAAGCAGGCAGACATTATGTGTGTCTAAACAGGGAGAGTGTATCCTCATATCCAAATTCTGGCATTTCAGCAGCTGCCATAGTTCCCAGAAGACCGGTGAGCAACCTGCTTTAAACAGCCTCAATTTGCTTGCTGAATTCTGTAATTGGGCCATGTGTGGAATCTCAGATGAGATAGGTTAAAGGGAGAGAGGGTGAATGAGAGAGAGAGAGGGAGAGAGAGAGAAATATGTCACTGTGGTTGAGAATGGCTGGTCTTTATGGCTTTATCACTGAAATTTCCTAGCTTATCTAATTTAAATATTGTTACTTTAGTTTCTAGGTCAATTAAATGTAAGTGATGTGTTTTATACTTCATGACCAATTAAATTAATAGGTTATTACAGAAAAAAACGTTATCTTATTTGATTAAGAGACAATGGGTTCATTATATTTTATAAGCAATTTTCATTAGTTCGGGGTTTTTCCTTAAGGCAAGATTAAGCAGTTATTTGCCAGGGAGCCCCAAGACCTGAAATTAAGGTGTTCCTAGCAGTCACATTGCAACATTACTTAAAATCAAAGCCAATTAACCCATCTTAGCGAGAGCATTATTCTTTCTACCCATGTCGATTACAGAGCTTATGGGTCTTGGAAACAATGCACCTGTCAGTTTAGATCCTGTGTACTCAAGCAGAAGGGGGGGGGTGTTTGATTGAAATGCACATGGCTGTTTTTGTCCATTCCCCCGTAAACCTACTTTTATTGTCCTTCAACATAATTACTTATGGTTTTCCCAAATCTGAAATTCTATTTTCAAGACTCCCAAATTTGGATATTATATTTTCAAGTGATCAGTGAAAGAAAGCATTATTTTTTTATACATATAGACAAAAATGTTAAGCGCCCTTTTTCAAACCCAAATGCTGCTGGTATGCTTTGGTGAGCTTCTCCAGAAACTTTGTCTCTGCAGGTAATCCTTTTGTCTTCAATTTCATTCCTCCTAATTATTTAGAAGAAGTTTGTTAACCTTCTATAAGGTCAAGAACCCCTGACCCTGAGTCTGAACTTTCATTTCATAAAAACATGGTCTTTGGGGATTTGGTTCTTAAATGGTCACAAGATCCTATGTTGATTCATCTCTGTTGTCGTCCAGAAAATGCAACAACAACCCACTTAATGCATTGAATGGCTTATTAAGAGGGAAAAAATGCTAATTGTAACCCTTCCAGCATGGGTCTGGAAGTGTTCCATCCACAATGTTATTTATCAAAATAACATGTTCGAAGATTGGAATCAAATATGACTGATGACCACAAAAGAGCTCAGGTCATCGGGTCATGAGCAGAAATAGCACTGTCTAACATACACATTTAGAAATTAGGGCAAACACGTGGTCATCCAAAAGCTGTTAACTGAGCAGTTGCTGGTTAATGAAATGATCAGCAAGCTCCTGTGGGTTTTGCAAAGCTGCTAAGGGGCCAGTGGCCTTTTATGCTAGTGGCACACTTGCACACATCCAGGTAAATCCTTTCATGTGACTCTCATTGTCATTTTTCACTTTTCCTCTTTAATTTGAGTACAATAGCATGATTTCTCAAATTGAGTTTCAATTTAAATAACAGACCTTTGCTTGATATGTTTAAAGAGAGATAAGTGGAAGTGGGGCGGCACGGTGGTGTAGTGGTTAGCGCTGTTGCCTCACAGCAAGAAGGTCTGGGTTTGAGCCCCGTGGCCGGCGAGGGCCTTTCTGTGCGGAGTTTGCATGTTCTCCCCGTGTCCGCGTGGGTTTCCTCCGGGTGCTCCGGTTTCCCCCACAGTCCAAAGACATGCAGGTTAGGTTAACTGGTGACTCTAAATTGACCATGAATATGAATGGTTGTCTGTGTCTATGTGTCAGCCCTGTGATGACCTGGCGACTTGTCCAGGGTGTACCCCGCCTTTTGCCCGTAGTCAGCTGGGATAGGCTCCAGCTTGCCTGCGACCCTGTAGAACAGGATAAAGCGGCTACAGATTATGAGATGAGATGAGAAGTGGAAGTGCTGCAAAGCATAAATGCATGGCATATTTTAGTTCATTTGTCAGTGCTATGAACTCTTTCAGTGAAAGAAACCTGAGGAACCTGGTTTTTTTTTCTCTACTCACATGCTCAGTAGTCTCAGGAAATCTTCACACTAATTCTAAGTAAGAACACATAATTGTAATGTGCCGCACTATTTATAAAATGCTCTCACTGATATATATTCCTGCAGAAATAATACCTTGTGCCTTTCAAGCAGATATTCAAATAAAATACATGTAACATGTAGGCACTTGATATATAGGTCTATCCCACATGGAGTATAATTATGTGAATTTAGCCCATGTATTCTTTTTTAACATGAACACAAGATGATACATGTCATCCTTTTCGTTGAACTTTATGAAAGGCAGCTTTCTCGTTCACTAGACCTGTATTAATGTGATTGTGGCCAGGCTGGATGAATACTGTGCTCAGGACAGGTCCGTGAGTGATGTGCTATGTCCAGTGAGCTAGTTCCTAGAGACAGATGCACACCAACTGATGAATTCTCTGATTCTATGGGGCTCATTTCAACTCTGTCAATAATATTTGGAGGAGGGGGCATTTGGAAAAGAGTAGTAGGCGGACCCAAAATGTAAGCAGATACTGCCACCGCAGTATGAAAAAAGGTGGGGGTTCTGGGGGTCCTCCCCTGGAAAATTTTTAAAATATAGATGTAAAATCGTGCATTGTGAGTGATCCAGACCATTATGCAACATTTTGCATCTCAGAGTAAATAAAATGTTCTTCTTGATTTCATGATTTAGGTGGGTAATATGTGAAAAATATAAAATTAATGAAAATAAAAGTAAAGCCTCTCTGATCTTCAAGTTTTATAGGTCAATCATGGGTCAACTTATATGAAGTAAATTCTTGAATATTACATTATTGTTGTGAAGGTCTAGACTATCTTCAGACTATATTCTGCAGGGACCTCCGCTTCAATAGGAAAATGGCAAACCTATGAAGAGCTGCTTTAAGATTAGAAGAACAACAAAGAAAATAAAGAGATCTTGTGAAACTGAAATATTTAGTAAACTTTAACTATCAGAACAGAAGAGACAAAATATGTTAAATGAGGAAGTGAGTTAAAACTCGAGTCAGTGTATATTATTCTGAATGATTTATACATTTAAGTATTTATACCACTATACAAAATGTTACTGAAACTTCTTTTCAGCTGTAATTCTATTCATCCAAACAAAAGCTAATACAAATTGCACTTTTCGAGAAAAGTTTGTTGAAGTATATTGAAGTTTTCAGTCAGTCTAAAATATTTTTCAGCTAGATTGAAATATTTACATAATGTTCCAAATCTTTCAAAGTCAATTTTACAACCACTATCACTATTCAGTAGTACTGTACTGTAATCTTCTTACAATTACAATCTGTAATGTTCAAAAGCCTTCAAAGTCAACATCACAATCACTACTGTAATCTTCCTCATATATTTTATCCTCATTCTCACAGCCATCCAAGTTCAACAAACAGCGATATGACATCCTATATTATACTTGTGGGCCCAAGCATTGCTTGTTTGCCTATTATCACTCAAAAATTTGTCCTGGATCCGGAGAAAATCATAAAGACATAATTTGTGCATAATTTGTCATATGTTATTAGCAGTCACTGCAATATTTGTCCGGTGCTAATTACCTTGCATTTTGGATCTTTTTGCAACATGAGATTTGTTAAAGAAGTCAGTATTCTTCACTTGCCTCTTCAAAATATTGGCTGTTGTAAGCCTAACGTGCAGTTGCATTCGTTTTTCAGAGAATTTTACCTGTATAACAACACCTCAATACCTCGATTATGGGACCGCTGTGGAATAAGTTCTCTCCTATTGTTACTTTTTATTTATCTGTTAACTTTGTACTTCATTAATGTTAATAAAGCTCTCAGTCAATAAAACCATGTGATTTTTATTGCCAACAAAATACGCAGATCAACAGACTTCACTTTTATGAAGTGTACATGTAACTCGGCAAGATAACACATGCGTAGTACTGACATAAATACTAGTAAACAATGGTCGTAGTCATAGCACAAACACGATTCTTACCATCTAAAAAGATTGCTTTTCTTAGTGAATAAAAAAACAAAGCATGTCATAAAAATACAAGGAAAAGTTTAATTTTTTTGAAAAAAAAAACCCACTGCGAGTAGTCAGCAACGGAGCATTTATAAGTGGCAAAATCACCGGCTGCCAGCAGTTATTGACAAGGATGTCGTTTGTGTCTGAAGATAACACATAAGAGTTTACATTGTACTATTCTGATGATGACCCATTATACAATAATGAATTCATTATTGAGATGCCAAAATCTAGAGAGTAATTTTATTCTTTGGGCTGCTTATTATAGCTTTTATTGCTAGATAGCTACTTAGATAAAATGATATAATGAATTTGTCATTATTTTGAAGCCTATGTTTTTGATATAAATGTGTAAATATGTTGGTGTGCGAGAGTATCAGTATGTTTGAAACTGAGTTTTTCGAAGCAGTTCTTATGTTCTTCCCCCCACATGATTGCAGGGCATGCCAGGGGTCTACCTGCCTCATAGCAGTCCAATGGCCATGGGCATGTGCCAGCCTGCCTGCGGCAGCCCACAGCTCCCCCACCAGCTGCGGCCTGGGCCTCTGATGTGTTCCTGCATTCCTGGACATCCCCAGCACTCAGCGATGTTGATGCTTGGAGGACCAGCCCACCCTGCCATGCCCATGTTAACCTCCAGCCCCTCTACATTTCCCCCAGGAGATCCCACCATGGGCAGACAAGTCTTGGACATCCATGTACAGTAGTTACAAAAAGTTGCTACAAAACATGGATCCTCAAAAAGAGCTGTGATCAGGACAGGGATCTGCGATTGGTTTGCTTATGGGGTTCACCCAGCAAATATTACTTGCTGGTTTGCTGCATAAATTGAAGAGTTCCTTCTTAGGTGTAGACTGGATGTGAGAAAGATGCCAGCATTTGCACACCATGGGACAAATGTGCCCTTTTGCAAAGAATCAAACTGAGACAAAGAGAAAGTCTGAAATTATTACTATATCAGCTCCTAAAGGAGAGGGAGGAGAAGAGTCTGTATACTGTTGTAATATTACATTTGGACTCATGCAAGAACTGAGAGTTAAGTATTGTAAATGCAATGGCAATGTTCGGCATATTATGTTGTTTCTAATAGTTTTTTTTTTTTTTAAAGGATGTGAACTTTTTTCTTTCCACACTGTGTGTGCCATCTCCATGAACTTTTGACCTCCTCCTTAAATCACCTGCATTGAAAATAAGTATGTGAATAAATCAATAATTGGTTGCATTGATTATTTACCAGGGCCTTTTCTTCTGCTGAGAGAGGGTAGTTTTACAAAGACAGAGCTAGACTCTGAAAAAAAGCTCCAGCAAGTCCCCTTACTTTGAAGCATAATCAAAAATCCTGATGATGCAAAGAAACAAACTGAATTAGCTTGAAGGAATACTCCAATGTTTTCAAACCTAATCTATATCTACCACATCTGTGACATATGCATAATTGTCAGTCAATAATTTTGACACATTTTCATGTGCTCAAAAAGCTTTAAACCTATTGACTGGAAATTCACTTTACCAGGTTTAATAGGTGGAAGGAATGATCTTATGGATATAGATAGGACATGACTTAGCAATACAGTAAAAAGCAATTCTGATTGTTTATACTTTATGTGCAATCAAGTCAACTGACTGAAGCACTTCTGTACTTTTAGCTAATGGTAAACACAAATTCTTCCATTTGGGAAAAAAACAACTCCTTTTTTGAGAAGGCAAATTATAATGTTTTAAGCTAAATTTACAAATACTTTTGACAAAAGAATTCATATTACGATATTCATGTTTAAATGTTTGACTGCCCCAGCAACTGCCCTTAGCCTTTCAAAATAATTGTATTCAGAGATTAGGTTGAGCAACACTGGACAATTCCTTTAAATATGACCTCAAATCAGAAAATGTTGGGATAGTATGTTGAAATTAAAATTGAAAACAATGATTTGTAAATAATCTTTGACCTCTATTGCACTCAGAACAATAGAACAACACTTTATTTTGTTTAACCTCATGATTTTTTTTTCAAAATGAACATTTATTTAAATTTTGATTCTTGCAACACATTTATTTTTTTTTTAAAGTTGGGACGATAAAGCATTTACCACTTTGTAATGTTGGCATTCCTTTTCACAACACTTTAAAAGATGTTTAGGGACTGAAGACACCAAGTAATTAAGTGTTTCAGATGTTATTTTGTCCCATTCTTCCTGCAAACAGGTCTTAAGGTGTGCAAAAGTAAAGGGTCATGGTTATTATATTTTTTGTTTCAAAATTCACCACACATTCTCTGTTGTGGACAGAGGGGACAGACACCCTCTCCGTCTACAGCCATGCCTTTGTAATGTGTGCAGAATGTGGTTTTGCATTGTCTTGTTGAAATATCCGTGGAAAAGATGTCGTTTTGAAGGCAGCATATGTTGCTCCAAAATCTCAATGTATTTTTCTGCATTAATGCCATCACAGAAGTGTAAGTTATCTTTGCCGAGGACACTGATACAACCCTGTACCATGATAGACCTTGACTTTTGGACAGTCTGGATGGTCCTTTTTTGTCTTTGGTCTGGAGCACATGACCTGGAATACTGAGTTGTCTGACCACAATACACGTTTCCACTGTATGATGGTACATCCCAGATGCTTCTGAGCCCAGAGAAGTCGACAGTGCTTCTGGACACAGTTAACATAAGGCTTCCTTTTTGCACAGTAAAGTTTTAATATTTGTGGATTTGGGAACATTTGGCATTTGTGGATGTAACTCTGTATTGTCGTGCTTGACAAAGGTTTGCAAAAGTAATCCTGAGCCCATGTGGTTATATGAGCTATAGACAAATGATGGTTCTTGATGCAGTGATGTCTGAAGGATTGGCGATCACAGGCGTTCAGCTTAGGCTTGTGCCCTTGCCCTTTACGCACCAAAATTCATCCGTGTTCCTTGAGTTGTTTCATGATATTATGCACCGTAGAGGGTGAAATATCCAAATCCTGTCCTATCTTTCTTTGAGGAACATTGTTTTTAAATATTTCATTAATTTCCTCATGCATTTGTTGACAAACTGGAGATTCTAGGCCTATTGTGGCTCTTCAGAGACGAGGCCTTTCCTGGATACTAATTTTGGACCAAATCATGATTACAGTTACCTGTTGACATCACCTGTTTCAACTTACACCATTATCTAATTGTTTTACCTCATTACTAGCCTTCACTGCCCTGTCCCAACTTTTTTTTTGGAATGTGTTGCAGGCCTGAAATGCAGGAATGGATGTATATGAACAAATGAAATGAAGTTGACCAGACAAAACATGAAATATCTTGGGATCATACTGTCTGCAATGAATTACAAGTCAGTGTAAATTTAGAAATCACTACTTTTTGCATTTTCCATAATGTCCCAACTTTTTTCTGATTTGGGGTAATAGTTGAATTTACTCTCTCTCTCTCTTTCTCTCTCTCTCTCTGTGTGTGTGTGTGTGTGTGTGTGTGTGTGTGTGTGTGTGTGTGTGTGTGTGTGTGTCAGTGAATCTCCATTAGATATAGAATCATACTTTGATTGGGACAGCAGTTTAATATCCCGGTCCCATGTTTGGAGTATTGCATTGTGTAAATTGTAAGTTAATAAATTTTTCTGTACAAAGACTTGGGGAAAGTAGATAACATGGAATACATGTGTGGTTATTTGGCCTGTATCATTATACAGTATATAGTATTTATTCTGTTAATATTATAATCAGGAAAAACAAAATTATGACTGAAAACTGCCTATTTTGCTTAGAATTGACAGAGCTAACGTCAGTTTTAACATTGCAATAAGCTAAGCTTTGGATTTAAGCTAATACAATCATTTTAGCAATCACCAAAAGACACATAAGTGACCATATGGGCTATTATTAGCATATACTATATGTAGCTAGATGTTTGTATTTTTTCCCCTTTAATATCTAATTAGATAGGTGCTTTTTTTCTTGGATAGTCGACAAATTTGCATCCTTTCTTGGCATTCCTGGCATTTTGCAACTCCTGATTTTTGCTGACCAAGTTCCAATGTTAGTTAAAGTAGGAATTTTTGTCTATTTGAAGTGATGTACATCATTATTCCTACTAGCAGCTTTTCTAAACGATTGCATGAGAAGCTGATCTTAAATGGCGGGTCTGTGCTTCATCGTCCACTGGATAATTTAGACAAATGCGTAGCGTCAAGTCATATGCTGGAATTCACTTGTGAAGAGGCCAGGGGGTCAGTGGATGAGTGAATAACTCTAAGGTGGAGGTATAAAGGAGGAATTATCCCTCGTTTAGCATTAAAATTAATTTAGATAAATTTGCCACAAACACTTAAATAGGAAGATTAGTTCCTCCCTCACGCCTTATTGCACATGTTCAATGCCTCTGTAACAGCGGCTCTGTTTCCCCTCCGGATACCCGGATACATTATAGCCATTTCAGTTCCCCAAAATAAAGTTTGTCAGAGTCGTGTTTAACATTAAACCAAAGCAAAGTGAAAAGATTACAGAAACAAAATGTCCTGCGGAGGCTACAACCAGTGAAGGGATTGTTTTAAACCGAACACTCTGACTGAATCAAGACATTAATTCGTTTCTCTGTGAACACCGAACAGTGACTGTTGAGTCTGCACTGCTTCTGCCGAATTTTAGCCACTGTCCGGCGTTTTTACTCGTTAAAAGGTATTTGTGCATAGAATCCAGTGGGCGTTTTTAATTACAGCAGTGTAGAGCTGCTCGGCTCCGAATTCCTGAGCTGTTCGCCATTGGCTGTTGCGGAGACGAGAGAGATAAAGCCCATGTTTGACTGCCCTCTTTAGGGGAGCTAGGAAATTGTCCTTTAGGGGGACACACTTAGCCCATTTAATGCAACAAAAGCTAGCCTAAATTATTAATGCCTCTTTCTCTCTTTTACACACACACACACACACACACACACACACACACACACACACACACACACAGAGGGAGAGGGGGTGTCAGTGAATTTTGATAATTAGAATAGAATTTGAAGTTTGATAATTTTTGCAACCAAAATTCCTTTACATAAAAGAATACAGTGTATCATAATTAACCAAAATGTTCAGTATTCGAGTGACTGTACCCATAATAGTGCATATTTTGGGGCCTATTTTATGCGACAGAAAAATTAGTTTGCAATAGGCTACAGCTAGTTACATGTGGTCTCAACTTTTTACACCCCATGTATGAATGTAGTCGTGGCCATGCGTGCAATATCAGCGCTGTCGAAGATAGATTACGATAATACACAGGTGATGTATATTTACTCTATAAATTTGCAATGCTTTCACATATTCCAACAATGAAAAGAAATGAAGCTCGTGTTTGCGGACACTTTGAACCTGTTAGTAAATGACCTGCAATAAACGAAACCCCAGACAGACTTTTAAAATGAACCAGTTGTTGCTCACTGTCGAGCATTAGCTATTACTGCTACTACTAGTACAGTACTTAATATAATGTAGTAGTAGTAGTAGTAGTAGTAGTAGTAGTAGTAGTTATTACTAAGTAATTATTATTACTAAGTAATAGTACTAGCAGTAGTAGTAGTTATTTGTTTAATTATAAAGTTACACTGAGTTATACATTAATGTAGTAGTAGTAGTAGTAGTAGTAGTTGTTATTTGTTTAATTTTAAAGTTACACTGAGTTATACCTTAATGTAGTAGTAGTAGTAGTAGTTATTACTTTAATAGTAATAGTAGTAGTTATTACTAAGTAATTATTATTACGAAGTAATAGTAATAGCAGTAGCAGTAGTAGTAGCTATTTGTTTAATTATAAAGTTACACTGAGTTATACCTTAATGTAGTAGTAGTAGTAGTAGTAGTAGTAGTAGTAGTTGTTGTTGTTGTTGTTTGTTTAATTTTAAAGTTACACTGAGTTATACCTTAATGTAGTAGTAGTAGTAGTAGCAGTAGTAGTTACTACTACTACTACTACTACTACTACTACTACTACTGCTACTACTATTACTACTACTACATTAAGGTATAACTCAGTGTAACTTTAAAATTAAACAAACAATTACTACTACTACTACTACTACTACTACTACTACTACTACTACATTAAGGTATAACTCAGTGTAACTTTAAAATTAAACAAACAATTACTACTACTACTACTACTACTGCTACTACTATTACTACTACTACTACATTAAGGTATAACTCAGTGTAACTTTAAAATTAAACAAACAATTACTACTACTACTACTACTACTACTACTACTACTACTACTACTACATTAAGGTATAACTCAGTGTAACTTTATAATTAAACAAATATACACTTCATATTGTGGATAAAATAACAAACAGGCACATGCACTTTCATTTATCTGACATCTAGCCTATAATAATTGCAGAGAGATATTTATGAAGTCTTAATTGTGGACAAAGTAACTGCATATGTTTACTGGGGCAAATGTTTAGGGCTCCATCTATATTACTGTGTGCTATGGCACAAACACCAATTTAGCAGTGAAACTGAAGTGAGCAGTTCAGCTGTGCCAATTTATGAAACATCCAGTTCAGTTCTGTTCAGTTTGATGGGGAAAAGCACCATATTTGTAAAATGTTGACACTGTGTAACTGGTACTTGGGTTTAACACAAACTTATTAGAACTACTAAGTCAGTTAAATTAGTCCTAAAAATGACTTTTATCCCAATACTGATCAAGCTTATTTTTGCTATTTTTTCTGTATTAAATAATTGTCTCCATCGCAAACGTGTTAAATTAATGAATTTGCACTTAAATTGCAAGACATTTTAAGCGATTAACTCAAGCTTGTCAAAAATGTCATCCGTGCAAGCTAAATATTTTTATGAATTGTTTTAATAGTTTACTAAATGTACGTACACAAATATTACTCTTGTTAAATGACATTTATCTAGTGGTGCATCCGAAATTGACGTCCCAAACCACGAAATTCAGTACTTAATATTAAATATTGCTATTAATATAAATGTACACCACTACTGACACAGGATGACTTCTGGTAGTTTATTATGAAACATCGGACACTTTACGAAGATATAGTTTTTATTTTTTTAGCTGACATGGGGTATCTTCAGCTATGCATGAGCTAAAGGAAATAGCCTACTAACTTACATTTAAAAATAGTTTTGAGTGGAAAAATACTTTTCATTTGGATATGACATGTATATGTCTTACTTTGTTCCATATGTAGGCTACCTGAACATTAACACTAACATAATATGTTCTATATTACTTCAACACATTACCCTTACGAGTATTGTTTAAGATAGATGATGATTTGGGACAAATTTCACATGGGAATATCACCGCCTGCCAAAGTTTGAGGTTTTCCCTACGCTCGGCACACCTCATCCAGTCGGTCAGCTCATACTCAAGTCCTTCAGGAACTGGATCAGGTGTGTCAGGCGTCGGGAAAACGTCAAACTGTCTAGGACAGTGAGGTCCCACAAGTGAGGTTGAGAGTCCCTGAATTACTGCCACATTCAGGGTATTTTGGATGTCATGCGCCCTGCTCACCAAGCCCCCAGAGGAGAGGAGCGAGCAATTTTCTGTGCTGCCATTTATCACTGTCACCACTTAATGATTCTCCTCGCAGCTCCTTATTGATGTTTGTAATTGCATTATCTCATAAGGCCGGTAATCAATGATACCATGGCGCTGCATCCGGGGGTCAGGAGTCGCCCCATTACTGTTTCTCCGTTTAATACCATTTTATTCGGTCACCATCGTTTGCTAAACTTATATTCTTTTTAGACGTTTGTAATATCTAACACTCATTATTGATAGATATACAACAGAATATATCTCTAAATAAAAGTTAGGCTACATTTTGGATCAAAACGTCTTGTAAAGTAAAGAATAATAATGATTTCGACTCCGACGAGGCCTACAGTGAAGAAAAACTGTAACTTATCATAGATGAATATTTGTCATAAACATTTGAGCACAAATAAACCTTTAAATTGTAAAGCGAGCATGCTGTTTATCAGTTAAAATGTTTCTAACTTTAAAGTGCTTTGGGGTAATCGGGCCTTGACGAGATATTATGCTTATTTGGTCGTGCTTGCTTTGTTTAATCTTTTTCGAGTTCTGTAAAATTACTCGCATTTCTTTGCTATAATCAGCACAGACGGCGCTTTGGCAAAGAAGTGACGCTAAGCCTAAAAACTGCCAGACAGCTGTGGCGTGTACCCTCACACACACACACACACACACACACAGACACAGACACACAGACAGAGAGAGTAGGTCGGTGAAAGAATGCACACGTAGTCCTATCACGTATGGAAATAACACAGATTTAGAAGAAATAACCCTGTTTATGTGCAGACATACTGTGATAAGTAACCCTGGTGAGGTTGCGTATTTGGGCTTTTTGGTATCTGCTAAAGTAGCTTATCCTCTTTGTGGTCGCTGAGCACACCTGTAAATGCAATTCTAAATCAGAAAACAAATCACTAAACTGCTCGCACTGGGCCAACTGTTGGTACTTCGTACATACAGGTGATAAAGGAAAATAAAAAAACTGGAGCTGTAACTTGTTATTCTGCTGGGAATGAAGTCGCTGCAGATCAATACAAAGTTATTCCATAGGCGTTAGATTTTACAGCAATGTCATCAAAACACCAACTGAAGGAATATCTATTGAAAGAGTGGTGTTCATCCCTCCAATAGAGTTCCAGAGACCTGCAGAATGTATGCCACTGAAGCTGGTATGGTGGCCAATTCACATGATCCTGTCAGGGTCGGATATATTCTTTAAAGTTTTTCTTGTTTTTTTTTTTGTTTGTTTGCTTGTTTTCTTTTTTAAAATCAGTAATTTACATGTAAAAAAAAATAATAATAATAAGACATTTACAAGTCCATATGAGTTGTTTGAGAAATAATATCAGTTATATTTATTGAACTGAGATGCAGTTATAGCGTATACAAAATACATTAAACTCTAATCTCATAATCGTTGAGTGAGTTGCATCTGATTAATATAAATATAATAAAGCACATTATGGAGGATACCTGATGTGATGTATATTAATCTTATTTAGTAGCCAGAATATCTATCTATCTATCTATCTATCTATCTATCTATCTATCTATCTATCTATCTATCTATCTATCTATCTATCTATCTATGTTTGTTTGTTTGTTTGTTTATTTGTTTATTTATTTATTGATCCTTGGTTGTCGGTTGCAACGCGAGCCCGTAGGCGTAAATTAAAGACGAGCGGTCACGTGGTTGTGGGTCACAGGGTTATCGCTGCGCTGCTATGCGCGCGGAATTCGGGCTGTCTGTCTTGTCTCAGCTTGCAACTCACATATTTACCTTAAAGGGTCACGACCTTTTCACCTACTGTTCTAACTACACAGCGACATGTAATGTATAGCCAAGCGTGTTTAGTTTGCAGTAGCACCATTTCAACGCCGCCTTGACTTGCTAATTTATTTAACTGATAATTTATAGTGAATAAAATTTAGTAAGCCCTGATGTGTGCCTCGAACTCAGAGACTTAATCAGATTGACGAGCGCTTTAAACATCCCCTGTGGCGATTTTTATTTTCCCCACTTTAGATAATTTTGATTTTATTCATCTCCTTTTTAAATTGTGGAATATTATCATGAAATAAATAAATAAATAAATAAATAAATAAATTCCAAAAGTAATACACTTTTGGGTTTACTTTGTAGCGAATTTCAACTGATTTAAAAATATTACAACGCGTCTGATTCCGCACCCTTCTGGATTCTGTGTGCGTGTGTGTGTGTGCGCGCGCGCCGAGCATCCACGGGCAAGATGAGTAACATAGCCTAACAGACGCACACCCTGGACACTGGCTGCATTGGAAGTCCTGCTACGCGTTGAGCTTTCCTTTGCCCCCCAGATAACAATCGTGCATATGATGTTTTCTCTGATCAAAGCGGGCGAGAACATGAGGGGTTATTGTCCCACCGAAACACAATACTTCATGTTGTATGAAAGAATGGGAGAGAGATGGTGAGTGCGTTTTTTGGCTGGCATTATCATGGAGAGCAGGTGCTCATTAAAGGGTACGAGTGGATCGGATCTCAGCACGGTGACATCCGAAGCTGCTTTACCCGCCGCGAGAGAGCGAGATGACCTTCAGAGAGAGAGAGAGAGAGAGAGAGAGAGTTGATATACAGTACAAGTGCCCCAGTTTTTTTTTCCTTAGGTGACCGAATAGATTAATTTTCCACCGAAGACATGGCTCATCTGCAAATTCGCTCATCGGTGCAAGATACTCACGTCCATCCTGGCTGTTTAAATGAAAGCAAAATCTTTATAATGAAATAATTAACTAGCTAATTGAATTAGTAATAGTTACAATACAGTAGAATACAATACAATACGTTCATAACCCATTTCGTACTTGGCAAAAATGTTAGTCTTGCCTGTGAATAGTTTGAATATAGATTGGTAGCACAGCTCATTTCCTAACCTCAGCGCGCAGGTCTCCACTCTCTCACTGCATGACAATATCAACATTCTTAACTGTTGACAGGGTCACGTCTTTCGGTCCCTTAATTCAGAACAAAGAGACGAGTAAGAACGTTATACCGCACGTGTGTGTGCGTGCGTGTGTTTATATACTAATGAGGACAAAATGTCCCCACAAGGACAGTAAAATCTGACAATTTCGACCTTGTGGAGACATTGGGTCCCCACAAGGAATTTGTTGTTGTTGTTGTTGTTGTTGTTGTTAACAAAAAACAAGTTTCCTATTCATTACTGAGGTTAAGATTAGGGTTAGGTTTAGGTGCAGGCATAGCATTAATTAACTGCATTAATAAATGTCAATGGAAGGTGCTCACAAGGATAGTGAGACAAACACGTGTGTGTGTGTGTGTGTGTGTGTGTGTGTGTGTGTGTGTGTGTGTGTGTCAGGGCGACGCGCTCTCGCCTTGTCACGTTCCCGAGCCGCGTTTTCGGTTTCACACCCCAACTGGAAACTTGTTAATCAAGTGACTTTATTTCTGTCTTTGTTGTTGTTTACCGTTGCTTATTAGCGTTTCCCAACGTAAACGCACCAAAATAGTCGCAGAAATTATAGGCTACTTTTTTATAGCTTATTTTGTTTCGAACTTTCAGTCAACGGAAATAATTAACACGTGAAGTATTTTCATGAAGTTTGTGAGTAGTTCGTGCTGTTTTTCTAAAGAGATGCCTGCTTCAGATGCGGTACCTCTGGCTTTTTTTTATTATTTTTTATTTTATTTTATTTTTTCAGTATCTGATATTAGGTCATTATTATCATGATGTACTGAAATAAAAGAACCACATCTGGCATTTGTAAAATATAACATATCTTTTTTTCATTCAGACACACTGTTATTTATTTGTTTAATTAGAAATAATTATCCAACAAGTCTTGATCCACTTACAATTTAGAAGAAGCAGTGGAATCTACCAGTAACACTGGCAACTACCTTCAGATTTTATATTCAGATCACATGTAAGAGAGCTCAGCTGAGATATTTTCCCATTAAACTAAATTAGTGCAGAGCTTACCATTCAGCACTTTTCATTAGAAAGTTACAAATTGACAAAATGTTTGTTTTCTCTAGCCAGCTCTCTCACATTGGGACATGCTTTCTAGGAAGACATATAAACACTGCTGTGCTGGACAGTGCTTGTGCCCAACATGGTCCCTTCGGTTTTTAATATTGCTTTTACTTTTGAATATTAAATCTGTTTATATTCAATACTATTATTTGTCCTTTCCTCCATTCAAATGAATTCTGATGACATGGTTTACTTGGCATAAAATTATACAAATTATTTCACACTATAAAACAGCCTTGCCGACAGACAATAAAAAGCAAAACCAAACTCCCAAATTGTCTGATCTAATTTCTCTAACTCTTTAATACATCTCAAACTCACAATTTCTGTGCACAGCTTTGCTGAACACAAAATTTGGGATTTATTTTTACCAGACAGGCCCCACTGGTGTCTTACATGAACCTCAAGAGAGGCCTTGAATTAATTAAAGTCTTTAATACCCACATTTGTACATGAACCCTTTTTTTTATCACATTCAGTCAATCTTGATTTATCTGCCTACAGGTGAAGACTGTATTAATAACCTTTTCCCTACACAAATCCTGGGCTACAAAAATCATCACAATTCATGATGTTTGAAAGAGCTTGAAACAGAGTAGGCAAATAGTTGAGGCCATTCAAAGTTGTGCCACCTCTCTTTCTGTACCCTCTAACTATTACTGTCCACTAAGGTATAAAGGAAACATGTCTATTTGATAATTCAGCCAAATGCCCCTTTTCCATTCCACATGAAACACAATCAGCTAGCAGTGGTCCAGGTTTGGAGGGCCACTGTTAGTACCCCATTATGGCTAAAGCACAAGAATGATAGTTTAATTTACTATGTTTTAATGCTTGAGTGGACCTCAAAGGATTGGGCAGATGTAGGTATGTTGATATGTGCAATATGTTCATTATTTATGAATCATGTGCTCTATGTATAGGCCCAATACCATATATAATATATAATATATAATGTGTGATTCAATCATTTTGCCCTCTAAATAAGCTGCAATAACAGGAAGATAAAAACTGCAAACAATTCACATTCTTTGTGGTCTAATTTCCCCTACCCTTTACCTAAGGGGAGAGAGAGAGAGAGAGAGAGAGAGAGATTATTTTATTAATCCCCAATGGGAAATTGCAGTGTTGCAGCAGCAAATTCACATAAATCACAAAACACACATAACAATAACAGACAAATATACAGACAGAATATATCTCAAACCCCAAATTTCTCAAGAAACCATTTATCTCTGACAGTATTTTTTTCCCACTTATTTTAATCCTACATAATTAAGTGGATAGTCTTCAGAAATAAGATTATACTGTTACTTAGAGTAGCATTTACTTCTCATAATGATGTTTCTTATCTCCTGTTTATGTTTACTAACTTATTTGGTATTTATTTTTTTTATTACTTAGGTTAATAAATTTGGGGTGACAAGATATACACCAAAGCAGAGACCATGTCTGTCTTCATTGGTCAGTTGTATTGACTTGTTCTGCTCGAGGCTGTGCTGCTCCCGGAATGACAGGCCTTGACTTTTTTCTCTCATACAGCAGCAGGTCAATTTATAGATGAATTGTAGCTGGGTGCTAAACTGTGTCTGAGACACCATCAATATTTATGTCTACCAATCAACTACAATGTGCTTATGTTATATGGTATTATGGACATGGCAACCATAAGACACACCAGGCCTATTCAGAAGGCCAGATTTATGGCATGTTTAAAAATACTGGTGATGTATGTGCGAGCTGTTGTTTGTATTTCTGTAAATAATACATGTACTGTTTATTGTTTATTTGTCTTTTGACCAAGTTGCAGATCAATAATACATGTTCTCTCATCATGCATAGCTCAATTACCTTATATTTATCTTGTGAAATCCTTTTCAATTAAAATTATAAATGATTTTTGTACTCCTTGTTCAAAGGTTCAGTAGTTCTGATAGTAATTTGCAAACAATAAGTCTTGTCAAATAAATTTGCTACAATGACTGATTTCTGAATGCTAAATATTTTTTTGAATAATCATGCAGGGGCGGCACGGTGGTGTAGTGGTTAGCGCTGTCGCCTCACAGCAAGAAGGTCCTGGGTTCGAGCCCCGGGGCCGGTGAGGGCCTTTCTGTGTGGAGTTTGCATGTTCTCCCCGTGTCCGCGTGGGTTTCCTCCGGGTGCTCCGGTTTCCCCCACAGTCCAAAGACATGCAGGTTAGGTTAACTGGTGACTCTAAATTGACCGTAGATGTGAGTGTGAATGGTTGTCTGTGTCTATGTGTCAGCCCTGTGATGACCTGGCGACTTGTCCAGGGTGTACCCCGCCTTTCGCCTGTAGTCAGCTGGGATAGGCTCCAGCTTGCCTGCGACCCTGTAGAAGGATAAAGCGGCTAGAGATAATGAGATGAGATAATCATGCAATTTTCTCTGCTTATTTATTCTTAGACACCAACATCCTAGAAATGATGATGGCCATGGTACCACAATATCATAATCAAGGCTTGCAATATATAGGGGTGCATTGAGAACACAATCTGAGGTTTGGAGCAAAGGAGGGGAAAGGAGAGAAGGAAAAGATCATAGTTCAGTGCAGTGGATTAGGGAAAACGAAGCCTTAGCCAAGAAAACAAAGCTTCTGGAACTGGCCCTTTGATAGTGTCCTTGTAAAGATGACCAGCAAAGCCTTAATTCAGCCATGTCTTTAATAACCAAGGAAGAGTTTGCTCAGATGAGGCACCCAGATTAAAGTGTGCTTTCCACTCGTTCTTTTTTTTTACATGGGCAAGATGTGTTGTCAAAGAGGTGAGATGACCCTAACTGTTTTGTGCTGTAGCCACATGTGAACAGAAAGCAAATAGACACTTAATCTTGACAGACAGCACTTCACATCAATTTGTCCCTGGGGGAGAGGACGTGGCGTATTATTGGATTGGCTCATATCTTGAGTCCTCTCCTCTCCCTGCATGCATCCACACATACATAAACAGACATATACACATGCACAAAGCCCACTTCCCTCATTCATTCAAAACTCCATTTCACAGTTATAAATTCCGAGTGAGGCAGGTATGTAAAGTTTGTCATAACTTATGGATCTGCCAAGGGAAAACTTCAAACATCAATCCAAGGCAGACTGAATGCATGTACACTGCATCAAGCCATTTTATTTTCGATTTCAGAACATATTAACAGTGAATTTGCTCTATACATGGAATACTGATTGCATAGAAATATGTCATGAAGATGAAGGTTTTTGGACTCTTATGTCAACATGCCAGCAGGGAGACACAGGGAGTTACCGGTACCTGCTTCTGGACCCCAACTCACTGAGCTGTTGTTCTTCAAAAAGGGAGGCCATGAGGTAATAGGATGCGGAGGAGTGTGTCTGAAAGGGGCCCACAAATCCCCCCTTCCCCAAGGTAAAAAAAAAAACAAAAAACCTTGCAACTCTTGTATGTTTTTGGGTGGTGGTGTTGATGGGGGGTGAGGGGGAGATGGGGGCAGGGGGTTGACTCAGAGGACACAATGTCTTGTAAAACACATGCACTTAATATTAGAGCCATAAAACTTGTAAAATTAAAAGCTATTCTGGAAAATAGGAAATATTTATGTGTCTGGCTCATAATAGAGTCATGCACCAGAAGGCTGCACAGGTAACTGTCAGCAAGTCAGAAACCCTGTGGTAGTCTCTCATGTGTGGCAAGGTTCTTTTAGCGTGACTGTATAATATAATACCCTAAAGAAAGTCACAGAGGGACAACAAAAACAAAAACACAATTAAGACTTTGTTAAGGATCACAGAGTAAACCACACCCAGCACGTCTATATGTGCTTCAGCTCTTAGAACAACACAAGACGTACTCTGAAAAGCTGCAAAAATAATTATGCTGCTAAAAATATACAGACCCCTGGTTTAGCTGGGACAAGCATCATAAATTGAGTATTTGGGTCTGTTTACACAGTGCTAGACCCAGTCTACAGCCACATGCCAGAATCATATAAACCTAATTCTATGTTGTACCACATGTTCATGATTCCACAATCTCAAACTTGAAATAAGTTTTAATCACAAAAATTGAATGATGAATAATTTGTGTTGAATCAAATTAAAAATATGACACAAAAAGTTGTGAATAATCTTAGTTTTTAATGTTTATATTACATGGCTGACACACATCAATAGTTCCACTTCATTCATGTGCAAACATACAAACATGTTTTAGAATGTCTTTTTTTACTTGGCATTTGTGACAATTTTTAACATAAATTTTTATTTGCAGATGCTATTACCTATTTTTTTTGGATATAAGTGGCACATCCTCAGCTACATCTTTTGGAGCTTGGTCTGCCCTGTAACACACTTTAATGTAAACCAGCTAGTATGAGAAAAAACTACATAAGCTCACAATATTTATCATGCATTTGATCTTAAGCTGGAAATGTGCTTTAAACCCACAAAGGTTTTAGTATACATCGGTGCCTGCTCCGAAACGAAAAATATCCATTATTACAAATAATAAAAACATAGACCTGCACACACATATGAACATGTATGTACACACCAAGACACATGCCCAGACATACATTTACCCAAAACACACAACCAAAATGCACTTAAAATTTATGACTTGAGCATTCCTTCAGGGTCAAGCTATTTATCAAATCCTCCACATTCTGGTTTCAATTACCCAGCCTATTGTGGAAAGCGGCTATTTTAGCAGGTTCATTTGGCTCAGTAGGGGACATGAAGGCTTTCGGTCTCTGACAGCAGCTTGTTGTTAGGTTGGTAGTGGAGTTGGGTGAGTGTAATGGACAGTGGCCTCCCTCTATCAGAAAAGGAACATTTTATCAGAGCAGGGTCTAGAGAGGCAATAAATCCCAGTTTTATTGCTGAAGAATTCCACTCTCTCCACAGGCCTGACAGCTCCCTGCGTTCTCTGAGCCTTTTGGACAATTTCGACACCATGTCCATCTGGTGCTGATTAAGATCCTGACTAGTGTGTGTGTGTGTGTGTGTGTGTGTGTGTGTGTGCACGCGTGCGTGCGTGCGTGAGAGAAAGAGAGAGAGAGGTGCAGGTCAGGAGCAGAAAAAAGACAGCAGGGTGAGAGGGAAGGAAAGCAGGGTTATGAAAGACAGAAAGGAAATGGATAAGAAAGGAGAGCAGAAAATTAGAAGGCAAAGAAAAAAAAGCTCATTAATTTGATGTGGAATTTTGAGGCCGATGACCTAACCATGGCCAAAAGACTTTAGCTAGAGTGAGTAGCCATCTTGTTGTGTGTATCGTGTTTATTATCCTCTCTGCTGGCACCTGCTCCCACACAGGGCTTGCCAACATTGTCACTACCCCCGCCTTCCCTTTCAGCTTCTATTCCTCTCTCACTAAACCTATTGTTGCTCATGATTTTCTGTGCAGGGGTCAATGAAAGGCACGAGTTGTTCATTTGTATATCTATTGCAGCTTTATGATATCATGAAACAAGTGTTTCTGAGAGCAACGATTCATCGGGAGCACCTGGGGATCTCTCTCTGGGCAAGCATTCCCCCTCCTTTCAGACTGACAACACCAAGAAAATGACCATACGGTTAAAGATCACCCCAAACCTCTATCGCCACACTGCCCACATTTATTAAAAGGGAAAGCTGTAATAGTGAGGCCAAAAAGTAATTTTAGGATATATTATCTAATATATTGAAACATGGCAGTAGAAGCACTTTCATATATAAAGGCCTTGTTCCACAGGTTAATGCCTGTAGCTGTGTGTGTGTGTGTGTGTGTGTGTGTGTGTGTGTGTGTGTGTGTGTGTGTGTGTGTGTAAAAAGAGAGAGAAAGAAAGGGAGGGGGCAGTAAGGGGACAGTAAACATACAATGGGCTTGAGCATAAGGTGAATATGGGGAGCATGTATGTACTGTATGTGTATGTTTTCATGCCTGACAATGTGAAGATGAGTAGCCACATCAGAAGATCGGCTCTCTCTTGCCTCTAAGAGCATAGCTTCCCTCTTATGTGATTTCATAAATAAGAAGGCACAATATCCTCACAAGAAAAGAAAATGAAAGAACTTTAAAAATGTTAAGTTTTAATCAGATGCTGAAACAGGAACAGTGCTTAATGAGTCAATGGCTGATTTGTTTGTATATATATATATATATATATATATATATATATATATATATATATATATATATATATATATATATATATAAATTACAGAGTTTTATTTATTTATTTTTAACAGAAAATTAAATTAGACCACTGCCTTCATCAACATATAACAGTCTCTACTTAAAGCAATTAAACAGACTAACTGTTTCCCCCTTCATATTTTATTATATTTTATTTAACAGTTCCACTTACAGTACCTTTAAAGGTTAATGGCCCACAGGTAAAATCAATTACTTTTTATCTCTGAAATCTAGAAGTGCATGGCATATAAAATGGAAGGTGCAATAATAATTTTACAAATCATTTCACTGCCTGGATATCAAAAAGCCTAATGTGCATGAGCGTTTATTTTTGCCGTACGGGGCTCATGAGGATGCACATAACTCCATGGAATAACAATATCATTAAAGCGCAGGCCAGAAAAATAAATCATCTTTGCTATTAATGTCTGTTAACCTATTCAAATGAGCCTCTCCTTCCTAATGTCCACCCATCTGTGTAGTTTTGTTTTATATTCAAATCACCATAATCAAGTTTGCAGCATGCTGGAAACGGTAATTAATGGTATCTACTTTTTCATCCATGATAAATGAATATACAGCTAATGGTATTATTTGAATAAAATTGATTGATACGACTAAAGGGAGGGGATGCTGTCTTTGTCCTGCTCTGTGTACCTACAATATCCTCCGCCGGCTGCTGTGCAAATAAGACCACAGAGCACATAGACTAAAGGTTTAACCGAAAGATTAAAAATGGAGTATGATCATAATCATACAACTCACAGAGGTGCTATCAGGCAACTATAATTATTCGTCCTTCGCTAATGGAATGCCAATCTGCACACTGCTAGAATTATAACTCAGACTATCGTAATTGCATTCAAATGTAGTTTAGTCTGATTTTCATCTTACACAGGCTGTGTGTCACGCCTATCTTTAATGTAATGCCTACAAGCCATTTAATATCACCATTTTTCATTGAGCTTTAAAATCTGATATTGCTTCTGAATCATAGTAGCTTATATTTTTTTTATGGTCAGCTTATCGAGTAAGTTTATTTAGGCCAAAAAACCGTACAAATCAATAGAAAACCACGCTGTGTTCAAATCGACAAGATATTAAATACACGCTTATTTTGCTTCTGCGTAAAGAGCAATAGGGGAACTCAGCTGCCCACGTTAAAACAAGAATGCTGTTCTAGTCTCTTGGATCGGGCAGATTCCTCAGACTGGACACGGTGCTTGTCCTTTACACTCCGACATTGTCATTCTGAGATTTTGAAAGGATTCATACCGACCCTGCAGCTTGATAGCTACAGTTATAGTACATGATGTGATATTTAAAAAAAAACCCTAAGTCCTCTTGTTTGGACAGGCGCTCACGCAAAATGCATACGCTCATTAACGACCGCTGACCCACCCATTCACCCGAGACAATCGGAACTTTGCAAAAGAACTAAAGCGTTGGAAATACATGCGTGAAGAATTTGTAATTATGTTTTTTTTAATTTGAATACATTTTAAAAAAATCATTTTTACCGCAGTCTGAACAGAGGACCCCCACACACACACACACACACAAACAATGCTCACATGGAGAGCACACCCAGTAACGAATCTACCTCTCTCTCTCTCTCTCTCTCACACACACACACACACACACACACACACACACACACACTCTCTCTCTCTCTCTCTCTCTCTCTCTCTTCTCACCTCACCTTGTCGCAACTCCTGTCGATGTTTTTTGGGCGTCATCAATGAGATACGAGTAGCGCTGCATGTAGCATTGACAGGCGCATTATGGAGCGGCGGCGCTGCTCATTACACGGCGGAGGAGGCCGATCAGAGAGAAAAGAGCGACAGAATCTCCGCTGTCACTCTCTTGACAGGCAATTTCAACAATAACAATTACTCCCATTAGCCGTGTCATAAACAATTCACCTGAGGCAGCGCAATAACAAAGCTTTATATTCCAAGCCTAATATAAATAGATGCCAGTAGGTAACAAGTAATTTGCAGAAAGACAAGTCCAATGCTATGCATGTGACTACTCTTAAAAAAAGAAGCAAGATCTGGACAGAAGAATCCATGCTTGAAAACAGACTGTACTGCATACCAGAACAGATGGAGAAATGTGAATAAACAGACTAAAAAAAAAAAAAAACCTTGCAAATTTACAAATAACATAATATGGGATATAAAATAAAGCATGTATATGTATTTTCTGAATGGTTGATATCTGAATATGAAGCTTTTATAATAGGTTATGTTGAAATCAAGTCTGGATATCGTCAACCATTTCTGATAGCCATTGCAGCAGAAAAAAAAAAATGTCGCTAATTTGAGAGAGAGAGAGAGAGAGAGAGAGAGAGAGAGAGAGATTAGAAAAAACGACCTGACGTCAGAAAGAAAATCGATATAAATACAGCAATAAACCAAACAAGATGAGAAATATATTTAAATGCTTTTTCACAGTTAATAGAAATACTGACAGAGTTAGCACGTTTCATGGAAATTAGATCAACTCAATTAATCCAAATCAATACGTTAATAAATTAATATAACTCTATTTTAAAACTTTATATAGACTGTTTCTTATTTAATTCACGCTCAAAGGGGCATAAGCATCTAAACTGATAAAGCCTTGAACTATTTCCAAAAGCACAGAATTAACTGAATAATAAATGAATACATATAATTTTTGTGCATATAATTTGTTCATGCTTAACATATCGATATCGGGTTATACAAACTAATGGGCGACTTGTGTGGAGTGTGTTTCAGAGCAGTCATCCAAACAGCGCTCTGTCTACCCCGCAGCCGCACCGCAATCTGAAAATCCTTCATTAAGAGAGCTGCGGAGCAATTAACACGTATCACAGTCGACATCATCAGGTGCCACTCTAATTTCGTCACTAAAAGCGGATTTCCCCCTCCCCCTTCTTTCTTGTACTCCGAACCCTGCAGGCTGGGACGGACTCCCGGCTTTCAGCGTGAACTGCACGAGCTCCCGATCCGCCTATCCGCGGCGCGCGCATTGTTACCCACAGCCGAATCCCCCCCCCCAAAAAAAAGTGGAATTATACATGATAACAATGAGGCGACATCTCTCTCTCTCTCTCTCTCTCTCTCTCTCTCTCACACACACACACACACTACAGCGGAATTGTAAAGCTAAGTTCAGAGAATATAGCCTATATATATTTTTTTGTTTTCTCGCTTTTTGTTCATTAAGGAGCGACCAGACAACTAACTGAAGAGAAATATTGACAGTGCAAATCTCGAAAGTTACATCAAAATTTAAAATGTGCAAGTTTGCGCGAAATTACAGTAATGGGAAAAACAACAGCAACCATATATATATATATATATATATATATATATATATATATATATATATATATATATATAATCCCCCCCACTGAGCAGAATTAATTGGAT
Source organism: Neoarius graeffei (assembly GCF_027579695.1). NCBI lineage: Eukaryota > Metazoa > Chordata > Actinopteri > Siluriformes > Ariidae > Neoarius > Neoarius graeffei. Next base: position 33,449,738 of record NC_083575.1, on the reverse strand, counting down.
ACGAATAGTTTCAACTGAATGACTATTTTTAGGGTCAGACCCAATAATGAGTTTATAATTTAAATGTGTATTTTCCTCATTAGTTTATATGTCTAACCAATAACAAACTGTATCCTTGTTTTAAATCCATATTATGTAGGCTATCAGTTTTGCAAATTCTATTTTAAATAGCCTCTAATGCTATTCTTTCACTGTAATCTGCTAAGGAAACAAACAACAAAAAGACACTGACTTAAATAGCTAATTACAATTTTATTATAGCTTTTTTAAAAAAAATAAAATAAACTCTACTTTCATTTTCTTTTATTTACTTTTAGCTTAGTCAAGGTTATTCGTGTTTAAATAATATTGCCTCTGACACCATAACGAATAACAGCAGGCATTACTCTTACCGAGGTATTGTAAATGCTATTTTACATAGTTTTATGCAATAAAATCTCGGTAAATTCTGTGGGAAGTATAAGGCTTATGCATACACAAAATTATCTTTTATTTTTATAGCATCATAACAATAGCTGATTAAAAGCAGCATTGACGTTTCTGTTATTTTATGTTATTTTCCCATTTTGGAAGCCAATAAAAAATAACACATTAGGAGACTTAACTTCAGGTAGATGTGCCTAGTTAAACACAATTCCCAGTGGGTAGAAGAGAACAATAGCCGCTTAGCGAGTTCTGCCGGTGGTTGCTGGAGGAGACACTCATTTTTGTTGCCGTCGTTGGGGGGGGCACTGATGGCAGTGGGCGGGGCTTCTCTCTGTCAATCAGTCGCTGCGACCCACATTCCTTATTTTTGGCTTGTGCATCATATTTACATCTCATTAGTCCCTGGCTGAGAAGCCCTTCAGGTCATTAACGACACCTTCCGACGAGCTATCATAATTCCATGCTTCTCTCGCGCTACGTGCTGTCAGGGGAGAAAAATTGAAGAAAAGAAGATGCGCGGGCGTAAGAAGGGCAACATTTTACTCAATGCCAGAACAAAAACGTCAGATGGGAGAAAGAGAATGGAGATATGGTATGAAGTCCTCTTCTCTGTATAGTTTGCGTCTTGGCTTTCTTTTTTTTTTTCATCGCTGTCCTGGAATCAGGCACCATTTTGTTGTTAATCGGCCTCCTGTCATGACGGATACCTCAGCAGGTCACAGGTCAAAGTTGAACTGGGGGTCAGAAGTAACATTGCAGGGGAGTCGAGATCCAAAACTGGATGCTCATTTGGCAGTGGGCAGTGTCTGTGTGCTAAGAGGCAGAGCTATGTTCTTTTTTTAAACTTCTGCAGGCTAGATATGAAACACAAGGAGGTGGTGAATAGTACAGAGGTGTTAAACATCTCCATGACCAAACCTCTATACCACCAACTCACAATGAATGAGAAAAATCTAAACCAACCAAAAAGCAAACACACTGTTTCACATCAAACAGTCCATTAAATTCCAAAGAAAGAATAATGCTGATTTTGGTTGGAGAGTTGGAATTGGGGGTCAGGCGGCAGGCGGGGGTTACTTAAAACATAACGACCTCTGACCAAACTTGGTTAAGTTGAGAGATGAATTAAAAAAAAAAAAAGTTCATAAAACACAGTGGTTCCTCTCAGTGAAGGGTGTGTGTGTGACTGCAGACATGCTTTTTTTTTTCCCGATGAGTGAAAAGCCATTCACAGAGGCCTCTGTTGGAACTCCATCAGGACCAGAGAGATGAGTAGAAAGTGGGGAGATCCATGAATGCAGCTGCATGATTGGTGAGCAGAGAGAGTCTCTCTCTCTCTCTTTTTTTTTTTTTACACACCCATAGATACTCACACACACTGTAAAAAAAATCTCACTCCAAGCCTTTTACATGCAAAGTGCATAGTCATAAGCCCTGCGTGAATGGAAAGAGGGTTCGGGTAAAAGGTCCAGCATTGTCTCTTGATTAAAACCCTCTTAGCCATATTCTTGTTTGCTCCACCCATGACATGCGCCATTTGCTCTGGTGAAAATGGCCCTGATGTTGATTCACTCACCAGTCAAGCTTGGCCTCAGGGCTAGATAAATAAACAGGCATCTGTTGTTTTATTTAATGCTTACTTCATCTCATCATTCTCTTTCTTGGGTGGTGGGCTAGGGTTGCAGGGCTTTACAAGAGAAGTCCATTTAATAGAACATCCACACACACTATCATTCAGAAAGAAAGGTGTAACATGGCATTTAACTGGATCTCTGAACAAATTTCTTTGTTTGGTATAGCCACAGTTTCAAAGTGAACTTCATATTTGACCCTATAGGCATTGTTCATTAATGTTTGAAAAGCCTTCCTTAAGGCATGGAGTTGTCTTTGCTTCTGTTTTGGCTGCAGAAGCCAATTTAGCTGAATTCATACTAAAAATAGATCCTAAATAGCTTAAAGGTTAAGGATTAATCAGTATTTGACATTATTGTGATATTCTGAAACATTTTGTTTTCAATTGCAAGTTGTAACTAGAGAATATATGCCTTGTGCAAGTGTATGTGGAGAACTGAAACCCTTCTCTTTAACATGGGTGCTGTATTCAGGTCATGAGACTGTAAATATACAAGCAAAGACCTTAAGCGATAAATCTCCCTGAGCAGATCCTGCTGTCCCAACACACTGCCATTACTACACACACAACAGACTCTCTCACTCAGACCACAGATCATGGTCTACTCTTCATTCAAACACTGTTTTACTTGTCCTCTTTTAACAGAGAAATCACTCATGCCTGGAATGACATGTGAGTTTGCAAACAAAACCAGTCTCTGGTTTCTTTGGATTTCAGATAAACCAGAAGCTATTGAGTTACACTGTTTTCCTACATAGATCATACTACCTAGTATATATATCTGTATTTGTTGGGCAAGAAATTTATTGTGCTGAAATCACAATCTATTTTTCCATCCACAAGGAATTTCCAAAGGATTTTCAGCCTGCCACTGGCACTTTTGTTTTGTTTACATGTTTATCTGTTATGCAAAAAACTCAAAACAGAGTTTTCTCAAGGGCACATGCGCTGGATTGAATAGATGAAAACCATTTTGTCACAATTAATAATGTACTCACAGAGTTTTCGGCAGCTTGCACAACCTAAGACATGGTATTTTTTTCAAGTCCAGTCTGATTGTAGGCTTTACTTTGTACCATTGCCAAATGTATCCTTAGAAAAATGGGTAATTCTCAAAATAAATATAATCTGCGAGAACGTCGTCAGCTGAAATGATTTGATGATTCAGCAATGATTTAATTTTGTAAAACTATAGCTTTTGTTCCATTATGAATTCCACATATTGACTTCCATTATTTTTCTTTACTTTTTTAACTAAATGTTTTATGAATATTTAAAATAAACAACACCTAGTGTATTTATTTATTTCAAAATAACAAATATTTCAGTTCTATTCTTTTTTTATCAGTTATCTTGTACAAAAAATATGAAATATTACTTTTTTAAAACACTGATGTATTTACTGACATATCACCTTTTCATTGGTAAGGATTTTTAAGTGAAATATAAAATAGCTTAATTGTAAGATTAAAGATTAAAACATATGTTGTATCATGGAATCAAACACCTCACTCCTGTCTTGTACCATCACTCTTTTGGACATCAACCTTACAACCTTTTCCCCAGTAACAAGAAGACAGTAAATGGGGCTGCTATTTTATAGTCCTTCTCCCTGAATATTCAGTGTTCAGGATGCCATGAGTACACAAATGCTTATAGAGCATCTCCTCTGAGAGCTGCTGTTAGTAATGAGACCGGACTCCTGCTGCCCCCTACAGAAGCACAACCATCAGCTCACTGGATGATATGTTGTGCGCTCATTTAGAAAGAATGTGTCATAGAAGACTATACTTTTTAGGTTTGATTAGAAACACAGATAAATTAAATAAACATAAATTAGAAGCCAAAACATATAATATAGCAGTATAAATGAAGCCACACAGAACTGTTTTCATTACATTTCGCATTATGCAGGATCTTAGTTATTCAGAGATTTTAAAAAGATCCACTAATACATCTTTTTAAAAGTCTAGGTAACTTTAATGATTGGTATTCAGATAATTGGTGAAATTATTGATCTCTGTTGAATTGGGAAGGGAGTTTGGAAAAGAGAATGACAGTTGAAAAGTAATTGCTTAGATTGTGTTAGGCACAGGCCATGAACTTGTACCTTTTAAACTGTTAAATCTTATTGGTTTTGTGATTGGTTTCATAATTTCCAAAATTATGTAATTAAAAGCAAAAGAAGGCTGTCTTATGAGTATGGCATATTTTATTCAGATGTGTGTGTTTTTTAAAATATATCTACTTGCTATTTTTCAGGGAAATGAGTATATTCTATAGCTATAGGAGACCATAAATAGGTCTTATTTTCAGAAGGTTAAATCTTCATTTAAACCTGATTTTCAGAAGTTTAAGTCTTTTACAAATATCCTATACGCACTAAGATATATTAAAATAATCCATAAAACACTTGGACTGTGCAATAACGCATTAACTAAACTTTACAAATAAGCCACTTATAACTATGTTAAGTAGGTCAAAAAGAGGTATTAGTAGATCTTAATGTACTCAGTGTCCCTGAACCTAAAGCAGAGTTTAAAGGATTTATATGTAATTGTAGATGTACATTTTCCCTTTTTTTTCCAGAAGGCCTGGTGTCACATTCAGAGTTCAAGTCTGCTCCTGTCTGGGAGACAGAAGGTATGCACATCCAAGCTGCAGCCATTGTCTGCTCGGTGAAATAAAACAGCACTGAATAGATCGCTTTCCCCTGTGCTCCTCTGTGCCTGCTCTGAACCCAGTTCCACAAAATGCTTCTTACCTTTCCATGGTGGTATTTTCTATCATTTACTGACACTGCACATGCAGCATTGCCTTCTGTTTTATATGTAGAATGACGCATTGAAGCTACTGCCATTGTGTGTCTCTGAATTTCACACATCCTGGCACATGGTAGCAGAAAATGATATACAGTATTGTGCAAAAGTATTAGGCTCCCTATTTTTTCAGACAAACTTTGTTATAGATTTCTATTTTATGACCTACATTGAGTCAGTACAAAAAACATTTTATAGTTCCAAACATTCATTTTCCAGCACAAAATTAAAAGTTACAGAAAAAAAGTTTGTATCTGAGCAACACATTATATAAGAGACTGCTTTTCAGATTAAAAAAGAAAACATAATGAAGGCTATTGGCTTTTGCTGCAAAATTAAGAAGCAAATGTGACAGTCCAAAGTGTCCAGAAGAACTGTAGCTGGTTCTGCAAGATGCTCAGTAAAACCTACAGCTCCTTATAAAACTGCATTAATTGTACATGAGACTATTTTTTTTAAAGCAAAGGATAGTCTCACAATGAATATTGACTTTGTTTCATTTATTATGGCTTACTGCTGTTTATAGTAAAAAATATAAAAAATGTTGAAACAGTTCATTTAGTTATTTTTAAGCCATTTTTGGTCTACAGCATTTCTTTACATGTACCTAAGATGTTTGCACGGTATTGTATATTATAATATGAATATATTATAGTATTTATTTCATAGACATGAGTGTTTTACTAGGAAATATGCCACTTGTATTTTTCATACAAACTACATCCAGCACATTGAGTAACATATTTCCCAATATCCTCCTCAATCATTTTGATCAATTTGCATACTTTTTGTTTGCAAAGGTGTCTATATAATAAAAAGAAAATCACATGTTGACTTGAAGATATGAAGTTTATCTTCTTGTGTTGAAAAACTTGCATTTTTCATACAAAATACATCACAGATCTGAGTGACATGTTTTCCTATATTTCACTCCGATGACATCACTCCCAGTGTTTTCCCACTGACTGGAGACACGTTGTCAAAATGGTGAACTGGTTCAAAATTAAAATTCTTTTGGTTAATTTGCATATTTTTTGCGGATATGTCCATATAATATAAATAACATTCTTCATTTGCTTCGCTCACTCTTGCATATATTCACTACTTGAAGATAAACTTTATCTTTACACCACCATGTAATATCCTCTATATATTTTAATTGACAGCTTATAGAACATGTATCATTTTCAGCTCTACAAAAGAATTAAAGATTTCAACTTTAAAGTTTATATAACAGCTAATAATAATAAAATAATTAGTCATAAATTAGGAACAGAGCAATAGATTTCTCATTACTTCCCTGTAGTGTATGCATATTAAACAATATGTCTCCCATCCAGGACAATTCTCAGGTGAAAACTGCTATCAATTTTTTTTCAGCAGAACTTTCCGTGGAATAAATTATGGTGGATGTGTGAGATAGAGCTGGGAGGCCATTTCTCAGGCTGGGTCATGAGCTTGTTGTCTGCTCAGAGAGTTGGAGGAATTGCTGCTTCTGCAGCTGACAGGCCCAGCAACGGTCACAACACACCACAACCCCACTCTGTGACAGCTCATACATCCGCATGTGGCAACACACACACACCCCACACTGTTGTACTCTGACAACTGCCTTGCACACCACCATCTACCAAATCACAAGAAACCATAGAGATTTAACAGTGTAAATCATGCAATGATTGATTAATTACAAGAAGCTCTGCATCTGTTCTGTTATCTGCATCAGGTACTGAACTAAAAGCTATATTTTATACTTTATACCATAGCACAGTTGAGACCTCAAACTTGTTTGGTCAGAAGATTAGTCAAATTGTTTTGTAATTTTTATTTAACAACATGGCTCTGACAATAATGCTGGCTTTAATTCAAATTGGATTGATATTAATGCACTTGTTTTATGCTTTTTATTGTTTTTATGGTAACATATTTTTCACAGGGACTTGTATGGTGTATGCATCAAATAATCTAAGTCAAATAATGAATGGGTTAAAAAACCATCAATGAAATGTTTGTTTAACATTTATGGAAGGCGTCTAGCTGTCGGAGCTTTATAATGTTCAGTAAGTTTTCTGCTACAAGAGAATTTTCAGCATGAAAGACTTTGTTTTTCTTTTCTGGTGTCTCTGTAACATGACAAGATGTATTTTTTGTTTTATTATCTCAAGACAGAAAAAGAGAAACTGGCGAGCGAATAAATGAGGGAGTAAATGATAACAGGAACTTGAGGATGTTCCGCAACATTAAATGTAGTGATAAATAAAAAAAAGTATGTAATTATTTAATTAATAAACATTGTAATTGTTGACAAATTGCCAAGGTATAAGAGGAATAAAATATGTTTGGATGTGCCATTATTGGATATTATTCAACTTCAGGGTGGTAATTTTAATTTTGCTTTGCCTAGGGCCACACCAAACCACCTGTCACTGATTATTTTCCTATAACAGCATATCCAGTCATGTTTTGTTCTTGACATAAGTGTTCCTATACTTGATTTAGTCAGAAAACGTTTGTGAACAAAAATGAATTATAATCAAGTATAAACCATTATAATGTATAGAGTGACACATGCAAGTAAGAAAGATTTCTGAGAATTGTATACATAATACAATCCCAATTCCACAAAAGTTGGGAGACTGGGTAAAATGTAAATAAAAACAGAATTCAATGATTTGCAAATCCTTTCCACACTATATTCAATTGAATACAATGCAAAGACAAAATATTTAATGTTAAATCTGATAAACTTTGTCTTTTGTAAATATACACTTATTCTGATGTCTGCAACAAACATCTGTTCCAAAATTTGGGACAGGAGCAGCAAAAGACTGGAGAAGTTGTATAATGTTTAAAAAAAAAAAAATCCTGTTTGGAACATTCCACAGGTAAACAATTTAATAGGTAAAAGAAATATCCCAAAATACTCGATTGTTCACACGCAAGGATAGGGTGAAGATCACCACTTTGTGAAAATTGCATGGGAATATAGTCCAACAATTTAAGAACAACTTTTTCCAATGTACGGTTTGAAGGAATTTAGGGATTTCACCACTGACAATCCATAATATCATCAAACTATTCAGAGAATCCAGAGAAATCTCTGCATATAGGGGGCAATTCCAAAAAACAACACTGAATTCCTGTGACTTTTGATCCCTCAACTGACACTGCATTAAAAACTGACATGACTGTATAAAGGACATTACTTCATGGGGCTTCCTGCCTCCCACTGAAAATGTGTGGTGTACATCAAGCAAGAATGGGAAGGAATTTCATGTTCAGAACTTCAACAATCAGTGTCCTCAGTTCCCAAACACTTACTGAGTGTTGTTAAAAGAAAAATTGATGTAACACAGTGGTAAACATCCCCCTGTGCCAACTTTTTTGGAATGTGTTGCAGGCATCAAGTTCAGAATGAGTGTGTATTGACAAAAAACAATAAAGTTTATCAGTGTGAACATTAAACATCTTGTCTATTTAGGTAAAAAAGGATTTGCAAATCATTACATTCTGGTTTTATTAATGTTTTACAGAGCATCCCACCTTTTTTGGAATGGGGGTTGTAAATTGATAAAAATGCATGGTAAACACACACACACACACACACACACACACACACACACACACACACACACACACGCACACACACAATGAATGACACTCTCATGCAGGCCAGCCTGGGTTATTGTTTTTTCATTGGGCTGAAGAACTGAGAGTGGAGTGGATTGGACTGGCACCCAGTGCCTTTGCACTTCTGCAGGTTCACAGGAAAGCTATTACAAGTGACCTTTGACCCTGCTGCCACCCTGGGGTAAAATGGCCAGCCTGGTCTCACTCCTCTCTTTCAAGCATCAAAGAAAAGAGAGGGAAGAAAAGGAGAAAGGAGGAGTTATATAGTGACCCATCCTTTATCAGCAACACAAACTTGCAGTCCCTCATGGCACCAGGGTTCTCCTGTGGCTATGCAGATGAGAGAGGAGGCTTAAAAATTAATTTTAATCATTTTGGGAATCTCCAATTACCGAGCTGCTACTCACCGTGAAGCTGTTTGCTCAAGACTCATTCCAGAAATGACATAGTGGCTTCAGTGAGGCCAATCTCTCTCTCTCTCTCTCTCTCTCTCTCTCTCAAACACACACACACACTTTTTTGTATAATTTTTGCAAAATAAATTTTGCAATTTTTATGTCAAACTAGATATGCAATTCCACAATAAAATGAGAATTATGATTGCTAAAAAAGATGAAGGTGGCAAATAATGGATGGATTTGTGTTGGGTGATTTGTTCTGAGCTACAAAACGTTCTCAGCAGGCCCTCACCATACGTTTGGGCCTGCCAGGTCTGTCTGGCTTCCTCCTCTGCCAGCAGATCCAACTCACCACCAGGTGGTGATCAGTTGACAGCTCAGCCCCTCTCTTCACCCGAGTGTCCAAGACATAGGACCGGAGATCCGATGAAACGACAACAAAGTCGATCATCGACCTCCGACCTAAGGTGTCCTGGTGCCACATGCACTTATGGACACCCCTATGCTCGAACATGGTGTTCGTTATGGACAAACCGTGACTAGCACAGAAGTCCAATAACAAAACACCACTCGGGTTCAGATCGGTGAGGCCGTTCCTCCCAACCACGCCCCTCCAGGTGTCACTGTCATCGTCCACGTGAGCATTGAAGTCCCCCAGTAGAACAATGGAGTCCCCAGTCTGAGCACCTCTCAGTACCTCTCCCAAGGACTCCAAGAAGGCCAGATACTCTATACTGCTATTCGGCCCATAGGCACAAACAACAGCAAGAGCCCTCTCCCCAATCCTAAGGTGCAGAGAGGCGACCCTCTCGTTCACTGGGGTAAACTCCAACACATGGCGGCTGAGCTGGGGAGCTATAAGCAAGCCCACACCAGCCCGCCGCTGCTCATCATGGCTGACTCCAGAAAAGTGGAGAGTCCAGCCCCTCTCAAGGAGCTGGGTTCCAGAGCCCAAGCTGTGCATGGAGGTGAGCCCGACTATCTCTAGCCGGTACCTCTCAACCTCCCGCACAAACTCAGGCTCTTTCCCCCCCAGCGAAGTGACATTCCATGTCCCAACAGCTAGCCGCTGTGTTCGGGGATCAGGTCGTCGAGGCCCCTGCCTTTGACTGCCACCCAATCCATACTGCACCGGCCCCCTACGGCTACCTCTGTGGGTGGTGTACCCACAGGAGGTCGGGCCCACGTCACCGCTTTGGGCTGAGCCCGGCCGGGCCCCATGGGCAAAGGCCCGGCCACCAAGTGCTCGCATATGAGCCCCAACCCCGGGCCTGGCTCCAGGGTGGGGCCCGAGCTGCACCATACTGGGCGACATCATGGTCCTTGATTGATTATTCTCCATAAGGGTTTTGGTGAACTGCTCTTGGTCTGGCCTGTCACCTAGGACCTGTCTGCCTTGGGAGACCCTAACAGGGGCCTAATGCCCCCTACAACATAGCTCCTAGGATCATTCAAGCACACGAACCCCTCCACCACAATAAGGTGGCAGTTCTAGGAGGGGATGCGAGAGTTCTGGGAAAACAAATGTGAAGATCTGGAATGAGAAAAAGGAAAACTAAAAAAGGTATTCAAGTTATTCAAGGAAATAACTGGGAGGTGGAGAGCAAGATCAAATGTCATCAATGACAGCAAAGGTATAACACTTAAAGAGACTGAGGCCATCCAGAAACACTGGGCTGAGTATTGTACAAGGCTTTACATAGAACCATCCCCATCACCAGAACCACACCTAGACAGAGAAAGAAGAACCACCACCTACCAAAGCAGAAGTCGAACATGTACTGAAAAACTTGTCAAATGGAAAATCACCAGGAATAGATCAAATACCGACAGAGATTTGAAATGCAACAGAAGAAATCAGAACAACACTCATCTGGAAACTTTGCAAGAAGATATGGAAAAGTAGAGAATGGCCCAAGGATTGGTGTAGAGGCATTTTTATACCATTGCCCAAGAAAGGTAATCTCAAAGAGTGTTCCAACCACAGAACCATCAATCTCATTACACATGCAAGCATGGTCATGCTGAAGATCATTACAACCCAAATATACAAGAAATATGCCCAAGCAATAAGTGAAAAACAAGCAGGATTCATCAAAGAAAGAGGTACACGAGAGCAAATTGTCAACATCAGAATCATCATGGAAAAATGTAAAGAAAACAACATACCACTATACAAGTGTTTCATACAGTGGTGCTTGAAAGTTTGTGAAGCCTTTAGAATATTCAATATTTCTGCATAAATATGACCTAAAACATCATCAGATTTTCACACACATCCTAAAAGTAGATAAAGAGACCCCAGTTAAACAAAGGAGACAAAAATCTTATACTTGGTCATTTATTTATTGAAGAAAATGATCCAATATTACATATCTGTGAATGGCAAAAGTATGTGAACCTTTGCTTTCAGTATCTGGTGTGACCCCCTTGTGCAGCAATAACTGCAACTAGACATTTCCGGTAACTGTTGATCAGTCCTGCACACTGGCTTGGAGGAATTTTAGCCCATTCATCCATACAGAGCAGCTTCAACTCTGGGATTTTGGTGGGTTTCCTCACATGAACTGCTTGCTTCAGGTCCTTCCACAACATTTCGATTGGTTTAAGGTCAGGACATTGACTTGGCCATTCCAAAACATTAACTTTATTCTTCTTTAACCATTCTTTGGTAGAACAGCTTGTATGCTTAGGGTCATTGTCTTGCTGCATGACCCACCTTCTCTTGAGGTTCAGTTCATGGACAGGTGTCCTGACATTTTCCTTTCGAATTTGCTGGTATAATTCAGAATTCATTGTTCCATCAATGATGGCAAGCCGCTCTGGCCCAGATGCAGCAAAACAGGCCCAAACCATGATACTACCACCACAATGTTTCACAGATGGGATAAGGTTCTTATGCTGGAATGCTGTTTTTTCCTTTCTCCAAACATAATGCTTCTCATTTAAATCAAAAAGTTCTATTTATGTCTCATCCATCCACAAAACATTTTTCCAATAGCCTTCTGTCTTGTCCACGTGATCTTTAGCAAACTGCAGACGAGCAGCAATGTTCTTTTTGGAGAGCAGTGGCTTTCTCCTTGCATCCCCCTGCCATGCACACCATTGTTGTTCAGTGTTCTCCTGATGGTGGACTCATGAACATTAACATTAGCCAATGTGAGAGAGGCCTTCAGTTGCTTAGAAGTTACCCTGGGGTCCTTTGTGACCTTGCCGACTATTACATGCCTTGCTCTTGGAGTGATCTTTGTTGGTCAAACACTCCTGGGGAGGTTAACAATGGTCTTGAATTTCCTCCATTTGTACACAATCTGTCTGACTGTGGATTGGTGGAGTCCAAACTCTTTAGAGATGGTTTTGTAACCTTTTCCAGCCTGATGAGCATCAACAACACTTTTTCTGAGGTCCTCAGAAATCTCCTTTGTTCATGCCATGATACACTTCCACAAACATGTGTTGTGAAGATCAGACTTTGATAGATCCCTGTTCTTTAAATAAAACAGGGTGCCCACTCACACCTGATTGTCATCCCATTGACTGAAAACACCCGACTCTAATTTCACCTTCAAATTAACTGCTAATCCTAGAGGTTCACATACTTTTGCCACTCACAGATATGTAATATTGGATCATTTTCCTCAATAAATAAATGACCAAGTATAATATTTTTGTCTCATTTGTTTGACTGGGTTCTCTTTATCTGCTTTTAGGACTTGTGTGAAAATCTGATTATGTTTTAGGCCATATTTTTGCAGAAATATAGAAAATTCTAAAGGGTTCACAAACCTTCAAGCACCATTGTAGATTATGCGAAAGCATTCAACTGTGTGAACCACAACCATCTTTGGAGTGATTTGATCCTAATGGGATTCCCTCACCACATAATCCACCTGCTACAAGTATTATACAACAATCAAGAAGCAATGGTGAGGATGACGTGGAGAAAGCAAGTGGTTTACCATTGGAAGAGGTGTTAGGCAAGGTTGCATTGTATCACCTATGCTGTACAACATCTACGCTGAAGACATCATGAGGAAAGCACTAGAGAGCTCAGAGGCAGGCATCACGATCGGAGGAAGAAGAATAAATAAATTGCGATTTGCAGATGACACTACACTAATCTGCACCTCCAAAGAAGATCTTCTGGGGCTTATAAAGAAAATCAAAAAAAGTTAGTGAAGAGAAAGGCCTTCTCTTAAACACCATAAAGACTAAGATAATGGTAATTGATCGAAACAGAGATGGCAGAACCAACATCAACTTAGAAGGAGCTTTCTTCGAAGAAATAGAAGAATTTGTTTACCTGGGCTCAACTATTAACACTGAGGTAAAGTTTAAGTAGGAAGTAATTAGAAGGCTCACCATTGCGAAGAATAAAATTCAAAGCATATGTACCACCTGGAAGAGCCAAGCTATCAGTAACAACTTAAAGCTCAAAATTATCAGATCAACCACATTTGCTATTACCACCTATGGATGCAAATCATGACCAAGCAAATTGAGAAGAAGGTAGATGCAGTTGAGATGTGGGCATACAGGCGCTTGCTTAGAACCTCAGGGAGAGAGCATCGAACCAATGTTTGGGTTCTAGAAACGTTGAATACCAAGATGATGTGCCGAGAACAAATTGCGAAAAGAAAGATGAGGTTTTTCAGCCATGCCATCTGACATGAAGGACTAGAGAAAGTCATCATCCAAGGAAAAGCATCTGGAAAGAGATGAAGAGGCAGACCCCCACAAACATGGCAACAAGACATCACTAGGTGGACACAAAAAAGCCTGGCAGAGGCATCAAGGATGGCAGAAGATTGCAGAGGGGTGTGCTTTCAAAAAGACCATAGCAGCTCATTTATGAGCCATCTGATATAGAGAGAGATTCCTTTTTTTGCTATGTGGGGGCGCTCAGTGTCTTTGTTTGGTGTCAGTCAAATGTTGTCTCATTATTGATGTATTGCTTTCACTTGAGTTTTGTTTATGTGCTTGTTTAAGACCCCTGTTTTCCTGCATTCTTTGTTCAGTCTTGAGTTGACACACTGTGCAAACCCACTGATGAAGCCTGTTCCTGAGATTATGCTCAGAGTTTTCTCTTGTATGTAATCTGGTTGTTGATCCTTGCCTGCCTATCATGGACTTTGTTTTTTGCCCTTGATCCGAATAACCTTGTCTCTGTCTCTGCATCTGAGTCCTATCTCACCACATTGTGGCATGGGGTAGAGCTCCTGCCTGCTATGCAGGAGATCCATGTTCAATCCCAGGTAAACCTAACAGCAAGACCGAGCCATAGAAGAAGACTCAAAAGAGAAGCAACTGTAACACCGGTATCACACCACTTACTGTGCCACTGGACCAGTTCTAGGTTCTAAGGAGTGGGGAGCAAAAATAATTAGACCAGATACCATTGCTTTAAATACAAAAGGCTGGCAATTTACTGAATACAAAAACACATATAAAATACAGTACACAAAACAAAAATACCCTGCAGGTTCCCAATATTGAGGTAAGTACAATAAATGAAAAGGTATTTCACTCTTTCTTTTTGTCCTTTAGTTCACCTAGTTTATTTTAGTAAAGCTAATCTAAGTTAGTTAGACCAGTCTCTTTTTCCTAGGTTGCACCTATTTTAGAATTCCTATTTTTCTTCCTGAGTTAACTCTCTTTTTCTGGTAAGAGAATACCTTCAATTACACAATCAAATCAAAGTGGACCACAATCATTTCAAATCACATTCACAAATATAAACTCAATATGAAAATAAAAGTATAACACTTTCAATTCAAGTTCAAGTCCAAATGTGAGTTCAAGTGTTACGTTCAATTCAATCCAAAAATAATAATTAAATCAGTTCTCAGTTCAGTTCAACTCCTGAGACTCCTACCATTCTGGCAGCGAGTCACCATATGCGGAAGATCCCTTCACTAATGCGATGGAGAAGATGAGTTGAAAGTCTGGATTTGGCTCGCCATCTTGAATCCCGCCTGTGCATGTGCACGCCCGCACACTGCAGACCAATTCTTGCTCCGACTGAACTTCAAACCAAGCAAAAAATCCTGACCTGTGTAACAGGTCATAAACACAAATCTCTTTTTAAATCCTCAAATCACACAAATAAATCTTTCAGTCTCCGAGTTGTAACATTACTGCTACGGTGCTTTTTCATCTCAAAATAGCAGCGGAGCGGTCTCTTTTAACTCACGGCTCCGTCTCCCACAATAACTACTGCACACACCTTTCGTTTACACAGCTTAAAGTCAGTTTTATAACATTCACAGTCTTCATAACCCAAAATATTAACTGGTAAACAGTTTATGATGGAGCATTTCCTTGTAAACAGCTCTGTTTTTTAGCGTTAGCTCTTTAGCTCTTCGCCGGAGAAAGAAAAAAAGTACAACACGGTAAATATGCAAGAAAATAAACACAAAACTCACCCAAACTGGTGTGACTTAACTCTCATAAAATCCCCGTCAGTTCCCGACTAGGTAAGTTATGTTTTTCAACCTCAAAATCAACTTTTCACTCCTTTTTCTGCTTATTAATCACTGCTTGTTTTCTCCGATTTCTCCTCTGCTCTCTCCCTCAGGTCTCGTGTCACTGAGGTGCTGCGTCTAGCGCCACAAGTCCCTTAAAGGGGCAGCGACATGAATTTTCTGTCAGCATACTTTTAGTCTTAAACATTAAAATTATTGTTGTATTAACATTTTAATTAACTCTGATGAATTAATTTACATTAAATGGATCACTTTTAACTTTTAAACTTATTTATGCAGCTTTTAAACTATTTATTCTTATTTATGTCATATTTTAACATGGGTTACATCCTCCCCTCTTTACCAAATGCACGTCCCTGTGCATTTTGAATCTATACTGTCATAACTCTAGGGGTTTTTGGAAAGCTAGGTTCTTCAAGGGAGTCTGTAAACACATCACTCAAGGTTTGAAATAAAGACTGAACTATTGTTACCAATGGGTTTCCTAGCTCTAGATAAGTCAGTCTTTTAAGTGCCTTTCTGTCTCTGATGGGTCTTCTCAAACAGTTGCTTTCCGTCTGGATGTCAGTTTGGTCCATAACACTTGTGTTGTCTTTTCCCTCCTGAGCAGGTTGAGTAGAAGGATGGGCATTATCCAGGTTTTCCTCAGGTAGGCTTCCAGTTTCCTGTCCAGCAGTTGAGTTGCTCTCTTCAGGATTAGGTAAGTCATAGTCTGCAGGATCAGGTAAGTCTTTCTCTCTGGATTCAGGTAAGTTCAGGTCACAAGTCCCTACTGGAGAATCCTTGGGGAAAGCTTTGGCTACATCTGAAGGATCTTGCTCAACAGCAGTCAACTCTTTGGAAGGTTCCTCAAGGATGGTGGGGGTTTCTCTCCCGACTCCACTTGCCTGAGGACTTCATGGATGCAGGGATTAGCATTTTGCTTGTCTCTTATTTCAGCTGGTGCTAACGAAGGGACGACAGGTAAGCCACCAAGCTGATCCTCCTCTTCAAAGCTTTGTGGGAGAGCTTTCGGATGATGGGCAAGTGACACAACCAAGGTGGTGTTGGGTGATGTCTCCCCAGAGTGATTGTTGATCACTTGGTGGACCAAGTGCTTCTCACAGATAGCTTTGATGGTGTTTTCATTCAGGTGTGCATAATCAGCCTCCAACAAGTGTCTTTTTGTGAATTGTCGTATTCTCTCCAACTCTTTTGATGATGTGTCATCAGGTACTCTGCTGTGAGGATGCCTGGACAGCCCGTCCGCATCTTGATTTTGCTTACCGGCTCTGTACTATAGCTGGAAATCAAACTTTGACACAGCAGCCAACCATCTGTAGCTCGTGGCGTCGAGCTTAGCAGAGGTAAGAATGTATGTTAATGGGTTGCTATCGGTGACAGCAAGGAATGTGTTCCCGTACAGGTAATCCTGGAATTTCTCTGTTACTGCCCACTTAAGGGCAAGGAATTCTAATTTGTGTGCAGGATACCTGGACTCACATTTCGACAGACCTCGACTTGCATAAGCAACAACTTGTTTCTGTCCCTGTTGCTCCTGGTAGAGGGCAGCACCGAGGCCCAAGGTGCTCGCATCTGTATGCAAAATGTAGGGGAGCTTGGGGTCAGCGAACCCGAGGATGGGTGCAGTTGTCAGTCTTTCGATTATGGTGTCGAATGCTGCCTGGCAAGCAGGCATCCATCTGTCACCAAAGGTGTCCTTTGGGTTGAAGTACTTCTCAGGGTTCACTGTGGTTTTAGTGTGCTTTCTCAGCAGCGGATAGCCAGCAGTGAGCTCATTGAGTGGCTTCACAATCTTTGAGTAGTCTTTTACAAACCGATGGTAATAACCACAGAAACCCAGGAAGGTTCTTAGTTCTTTCAAGTTGTTTGGTTTTGGCCAGGTTTTTAATGCTGCTACTTTGTCAGGATCGGTTTCGATGCCTTTTACAAAAATGATGTGGCCAAGGTACTTTACAGAGGTTTGGAAGAACTTACATTTCCCTGGCGACAGTTTCAAACCAAACTCTTTCAATTGGTTGAGCACGCGCATCAACCTTTCCTCGTGTTCCTCCAGTGTTGAGGAGAAGACGATGAGGCCATCAAGAAAGACTAGGGCTTGCTTCAAGTTCACCTCTCCCATACAATGCTCCATAAGCCTCTGGAACGTGCTAGGGGCGTTAGTTATCCCCTGAGGCATCCTGTTGAACTCAAAGAATCCTAGTGGGCAGATGAATGCAGTTTTGTGTTTGTCTGCTTCGTCCATCTCTATTTGATAGAAGCCTAATTTGAGAACCACCGGGACCTGGTCAACGCTGAGAAGGACTCTTCCAGATTAGTTAAGGCATTCATATTCATATATCTTTTACTGTTGAGTGAGTTGAAACTCACATTGATAACATCACCCGGATAGCTTTCTTTCATCTCAGAAATATTGCAAAGATAAGAAATTTAATGTCATTGCATGATGCAGAAAAACTAGTCCATGCTTTCGTTACCTCCAGGTTGGATTATTGTAATGCCTTACTGTCTGGATGTTCCAATAAGTGCATAAACAAGATCCAGTTAGTTCAAAATGCAGCAGCAAGAGTCCTTACTAGAACTAGAAAATATGACCACATCACGCCTGTCTTATCCACACTGCATTGGCTCCCAATCAAATTTCGTATTGATTATAAAATACTACTATTGACCTTTAAAGCACTAAATGGTCTCACACCACAGTACCTGAGTGAACTTCTGCTCCTCTATGACCCGCCATGCCTACTTAGATCAAAAGGTGCAGGTTATCTGCTGGTACCTCGTATAGTGAAGGCTACATCAGGGGGCAGAGCCTTTTCTTACAAAGCCCCACAGTTATGGAACAGCCTTCCAAGTAATATTCAGGAATCAGACACAGTCTCAGCATTTAAGTCTAGGCTGAAAACATATCTGTTTAGTCAAGCCTTTTGTTAATGGTGTTTATGAGGTAAAGGAGTAGATCTGGAGGGTCCTCAGACATAGAGTGTTTTGGTAAACTGGGATGTATGGATGCTGTCAGTCCCCACTCGCTTGCTCACTCGAGTTTGTTGACGGTGTAATGGCTGGCTGCTTTATGTCCCGGGGCTCCCTCATGCCTGTGTTACCTTCTGGCTCTCTCCTTTTAGTTATGCTGTCATAGTTAGTTGCCGGAGTCCCTGCTTGTACTCGGTGCAATATGTATACTGCTCCTACTTATTCAGGTGACATTGGGCATACCTAACAACCTGTGTTTTCTTTCCCTCCCCCCACCCCAAATCTGTCCCTCTGAGTTACATGGAGTCAACAGGAAATCTTTTGGTGGAGAGGGTGGAGACCTCGACTGGCTATCGTAGCCTGCAGGGAATCGGCCATCAGACATTCTGTCGCATGTCCCAGACCCGGTGAAATGTAACTGAATTGTCTTGGCCAGCCCTAAGGGTCCCATCTGCATCTCATCATTGCTGAGGAGTGTGCTCCCATCACCCAATCAAGCATCCAGCCAGAGCAGGGTCATGATATTTTTTACCATATTAACATGCCATTGTTGTGTGTTATGCCTGATGTAAAGACTCTAGTCTCTGTGAGCCTACCACACAGATTTAATACTTGTCATTTTTAGGGCATACCTAACAACCTGTGTTTTCTTTCTCTCTCTCTTCCCCCCAATCTGTCCCTCTGAGTTACATGTTGATCCTGGGATTGAGATGCTGGCCTCTTCTGCCCCTCGGACCTGCTTGATCCATCCTGGTGCCCTGTGTCTGGTCAGAGTTTTATCGCACCGCTCCTGTGAAGGACGGCCCCATGAGGACAGTTGAGGTTTATACCTGTTAAAACTGTTAATATTATAGTCAGGCTGTCTGTTGTTACCCAAATGAGGATGGGTTCCCTTTTGAGTCTGGTTCCTCTCGAGGTTTCTTCCTCATGTCGTCTGAGGGAGTTTTTCCTTGCCACCGTCGCCACAGGCTTGCTCATTGGGGATAGATTAGGGATAAAATTAGCTCATGTTTTAAGTCATTCAAATTCTGTAAAGCTGCTTTGCGACAATGTTTATTGTTAAAAGCACTATACAAATAAATTTGATTTGATTTGATTTGAGTGTTCAGTTTTCTGTAGTCTATGCAGAGCCTGACGTCGCCATTCTTTTTTCTGATGACTACAATCGGCGAGGAGAAAGGCGACTCCGATTCACGGATGACTTCTGCATCAAGGAGTTGCTGGAGATGGGTACGCACAGCCTCTATGTCCTGGGGGTGTATAGGTCTTGGCCTATGTTTGAATGGCATCTTGTTACTAAGGGTTATGTGGTGGTTTATTTTGTCAGTGCGACCAAAATCAAGTTTGTGCAGTGCAAACACCTCCGGCATGGAACTCAATTTCTCTGTTATCCTCTCTTTCCACTCATTGGGTACAGGAGAGTCAGTGAAGTCAAAGTTGAGATTTGGTCTTTGGTCAGGTTTTGTGGGGGAATCTGAGTCAGGGGTCTTGACAGGTTGAACACTCTTGACAGCATGTATCTCTGCTATCACAGCCTTTGGAGACAGGGTGATGTCATGGTGTGACTCGTTCTTGAGCACGACTGGTATGCAGCATGGTAGCTTTGGTGGTAGACTTACCAGGCTATCTGTCACCAGGATGCCACCTGGCAGGGAAGCTGACTTTGGTGACTCTACCATCACCCACTTTCCAACATCATGTATCCTGCAGCTTACTGATCCTTCAAGGACCTTGGTCTGTCCAGCCACAATGGTCTCAAAGTCTCCTATGAAGCCTCACCTCTCCCAGACTGGAATCAACGGACTGTCTTTTCCTGATTTCAAGAGTCTTTAAGATGACTTTGTAGCCATAAGGAAAAGACTCATAGTTCTGAGGTGCAATGTCTGCATACTTTTCATAAAGAACATCCAAAGTATTTGTACCTATAAGCACTGATGACAAAGTGGAGCGCATGTCAGGTACAACCAAAACCAGTGTGGGTACCTCAATGTCTGCTCTGAGCAAACTCTTTGGGAATCTGATGGTGGCCTAAACATAGCCAAGGTAAGGTACGCTTTGACCATTGGCCCCTTCCACTTCAAGCAGGTCATTCAAGGAATTGACAGGTAAGTGAGGCAGGTTCTCTAGATAGAAGGAATTGGGTATCATCGTTACTTGAGAGCCTGTATCCAACAAGCAACTGCAGTCTTTGTTACCTATGGTCACTTGTGTGGTGCACTTGGCTCCAATCAGACCTTTTGGCAGGGTCACTGATTGTTTTTGTGTGTGAGAGCACACACGGGCTCTGTGCGGCTTCTTTTTGGGACACTTTGTCTGTGGTCCAGTCCCCGTTTGTCCCACAACCGGAACTGGGTCTAGTTTAAAGGATCAGGCTTTGAAGCACCATTTTCAATGTCCCATGTTAACTGCTTTTCTCTTAGCTGCTTCCTCTTCTCAGCTACAAGAGATGGGTTCGGCTCACTTTCACAATGAGACTTGATGTGTCCATCCTCTCCACATCTAAAGCAATACCAGGGCCTTGGTCTATTGCTTGTGTTGTTGTTGTTTACATGTTGGCTGTAGGCTGCAGCCTTTGAAATGTTGGAGTGATAGCTGGGGAATGTGTGTTAGCTTTTTGGGGAGCTACTGGTCTGGCAGCTGATTTAGCCTTTCTACTGTCTTTCTGTATGATATGTGTGAGCTGTGACTGTAGATCAGCTATTTGTTTCTTTAGGTATTGGATTTCAGACCTGTGATCGAGAGCTGGCTGAGATGAGTTGCAGTCTTCTTCACTCTGCACATAAATACCTTGATAATGAGAAGACACTCTTGGCTTTGAAACATTGAAGTGTTGTTTCATGCAGGATGCTTTGGAAGAATGCTTATTTCTGCTGTGCGGAGTAACAGGAGAAATTCAGCAAAGGTAGGTGGATTCTGTTTCTTTTGTTCTAGTTGGAATTCAGCTATCAAGATGTTATCCCAGCAGCCTCTGACAAACTGTCTGAGAAGGTGCCGGTCAAGGTCACTTGCAGTTACATCTCCCCTCCTGAGGGTGGTGTTCAGCATCACCTGCAGCCGTTGAAGATAAGCTGAGGGTTTCTCACCATTATCTTGCATTGTGTTGAGATACTTTGCGAAAAGGTCATCTCCGTCCTCGACGGTGCCGAAAGCGGAGTCCAAGATCTCTAAGTACACATTAAGGCAGGGGTGTCAAACCTGATCCATAAAGGGCCGTGTGGCTGCAGGTTTTCATTCCAGCCATGCAGCAGCACCCTGATTTGGCTTATTCAATCAACTGACACACCCACCCTTTAATCAAGGGTGGGTGTGGCTGCAAGTATTTGACTGTGTGAAGACAGTTCAGTTGATTGAATGAGCCAAGTCAGGTGTGCTGCTGCATGGCTGGAATGAAAACCTGCAGCCACAAGGCCCTTTATGGATCAGGTTTGACACCCCTGCATTAAGGGGAGATTCAGGTGTCAGGTGCTTCACAATATCAATAGCAGGTGATAAGAGACTTTCAAGAAGCTTTCGTGACTTGTAAAGATCAGACTGTGTGGTGTCTTTAAGAAGGAGTTCCACATTGGAACACCATGTCTCATAATCCACTTCATTGTTGGGACAGGGGGACTGCCCAGAGAAGGGTCTGAGTCTCAAGGAAGTGTGCACTTGCAGAGCAGAATCTTCATTTCTTACTATGTGCTCGACTATTACCTTTTGTATGTCAGGTGGATTGACATCAGAAAGTTTCAGAGCAGGCTGTGTCTTTTCTCTAGATGGTGTCGGTGGTGGAGACCAATGATGTTGAACATGCTGCTCCAGGGCCATACTATGCAGGGGGCTTACCTGTGCAGCATTTTCAGGGTCACGTTGCTCTAAGGTATCAGGTGAGTTCTGCTCTGTATCTTCATTTTGGGTCTCTGAGTGATCTACATTGACTATCTCACTGATGACGGAGAGCTTTTCTCTGAGGACAGCTGCAAAGTCTTTGCCAGTCTGTTTCGCAATGTCCTTTAACTCTGAAAGGTAAGTCTGTGTAGCTGTTTTACTAGCTACAGGTATGTAGACACTGGCTAAAACTCTGATGTGGTAGGTGACATCAGTCTTAGACTTACTGTTAAGTTTGTGTGGCAATGAAGGTAAGAGAGACTGTATAGCTGTACCATACACATACTCTACAATAACCTGTTTGCCTGATGCTGGCTCAGCGAAATCTACTGGAATTACCCTTTGAATGGAACCATATTGTTTCAGGAAGTCATATAGTTCTTCATCAGTTTCTGTACCGGCTATACCACTAACTATGACAGAGTTAGGGATTTTTACACTACTCATTTGAATAACATCCATGTTGAGTCTTTAACGATAATGTTATACGGTCTCTGGTTTCTAGTTTTAAATGCTTGAAACCACTCCTGGCTGGCTCACCACGTTTGTAGTACTGGTATCACACCACTTACTGCACCACTGGACCAGTTCTAGGTTCTAAGGAGTGGGGAGCAAAAATAATTACACCAGAGACCGTTGCTTTAAATACAAAAGGCCGGCAATTTACTGAATGCAAAACACACATATAAAATACAGTACACAAAACAAAAATACCCTGCAGGTTCCCAATATTGAGGTAAGTACAATAAATGAAAAGGTATTTCACTCTTTCTTTTTGTTCTTTAGTTCACCTAGTTTATTTTAGTATAGCTAATCTAAGTTAGTTAGACCAGTCTCTTTTTCCTAGGTTGCACCTATTTTAGAATTCCTATTTTTCTTCCCGAGTTAACTCTTTTTTCTGGTAAGAGAATGCCTTCAATTACACAGTCAAATCAAAGTGGACCACAATCATTTCAAATCACATTCACAAATATAAACTCAATATGAAAATAAAAGTATAACACTTTCAATTCAAGTTCAAGTCCAAATGTGAGTTCAAGTGTTCAATTCAATCCAAAAATAATAATTCAATCAGTTCTCAGTTCAGTTCAACTCCTGAGACTCCTACCACTCTGGCAGCGAGTCACCATACGCGGAAGATCCCTTCACTAATGTGATGGAGAAGATGAGTTGAAAGTCTGGATCTGGCTCACCATCTTGAATCCCGCCTGTGCATGTGCACGCCCGCACACTGCAGACCAATTCTCGCTCCGACCGAACTTCAAACCAAGCAAAAAAACCTGACCTGTGTAACAGGTCATAAACACAATAAATCTCTTTTTAAATCCTCAAATCACACAAATAAATCTTTCAGTCTCCGAGTTGTAACATTACTGCTACGGTGCTTTTTCATCTCAAAATGGCAGCAGAGCGGTCTCTTTTAACTCACGGCTCCGTCTCCCACAATAACTACTGCACTCACCTTTCGTTTACACAGCTTAAAGTCACTTTTATAACATTCACAGTCTTCATAACCCAAAATATTAACTGGTAAACAGTTTATGATGAAGCATTTCCTTGTAAACAGCTTCGTTTTTTAGCGTTAGCTCTTTAGCTCTTCACCGGAGAAAGAAAAAAAAAGTACAACACGGTAAATATGCAAGAAAATAAACACAAAACTCACCCAAACTGGTGTGGCTTAACTCTCATAAAATCCCCGTCAGTTCCCGACTAGGTAAGTTATGTTTTTCAACCTCAAAATCAACTTTTCACTCCTTTTTCTGCTTATTAATCACCGCTCGTTTTCTCCGATTTCTCCTCTGCTCTCTCCCTCAGGTCTCGCGCCACTGAGGTGCTGCGTCTAACGCCACAAGTCCCTTAAAGGGGCAGCAACATGAATTTTCTGTCAGCATACTTTTTAATCATTAGTGTTAATACAACATTAAATTATTGTTGTATTAACATTTTTAATTAAATCTGATGAATTAATTTACATTAAATGGATCACTTTTAACTTTTAAACTTATTTATGCAGCTTTTAAACTATTTATTCTTATTTATGTCATATTTTAACATGGGTTACACAACCTTCCCAGCCCTCAATGATTGACCACATGTATGCAGCAGTAGTCATTCATGAGGGCACTGCGAATCATCATGAACAATGATTGCTTTCTTATGAAGCTGTGTTTAGCCAACATGAGCAAGTTTTCAAACAGAATACGCAAATCAACGAGATCTGCCAGACCCTGAACACCTTAGTTGAGTGTTAGCTTCCTTCTACACCTGCAGCTCCATCTATTCTACTCGCTACATCCCACCCCGTCTCTCAGCCTTGACTGCTGGCTCCCGAGAAGTTTGACGGTAACCCAAAAGGGTTACTGTCAAGGTTTCTTGACACAGTGCTCTCTTATCTTTGAGCTCCAGTCCTCCATCTTCCTTACTGATTGCTCATGGATCAGCATCATCACCCTCTTGACTGAGAAGGCCCACTGCCATATGGGAACATACGCCATATGTAACAGTTACTAGAGCTTCACAGATGAGATGCGGTGAGTATTCAACCATGAGAGGCGGCCAACAGATTGTTCCAGCTGCATCAGGGCAACTTCAGTGTTGTCGAATATGCTATGCACTTCTGCACCCTGGCAGCAGAAAGCAGGTGGAATATGGAAGTGCTCATTGCCGCTTTCCATCACAGCCTGTCTAGTTGCATCAAAGATGAACTGGCATAGAGAGAGCCAGCCACTGACTTTGAATCCCTGGCTGACCAGACGATCTGGCTCGACAACCAACTGCGTGAGAGGAGGCATGAATGACAGCCTGAGCTTCTTCTGGGTGGTTCAGCCTTCAGTCCTTTGCAGTGGTCACAGGACCTCCAGAGTTTGTCCCCTGGAACCTATGGAGGAACCAGACTCTCTCAAGCTGAACAAAACCATAAAATGAGGGAGAAGTGTTGCCTCTATTGTGGGAAGCCGGACCACTTTTGCTCATCATACCCTGAGCATTTGGAAAAATTGCAGTCCACTTCAGGAGGGGGAGTACTGTGATGGGATTGACCTTTACCCCCACAGCCTCTACCACATGCCTGCAGATACCAGTCACAATTTCCTGGGGACACCAGCAACAACACACTCTACAGGCCCTCATGGATTCTGGTGCAGCTAGTAACTTCATGGATTCCTCCTTAGCCAGTGACCTTCACCTCCCCGTAACCAACCTGGACCACCCTCTCACTGTGACCACCCATAATGGAAGATCCATGGGAAAAGGTATGATTGGCCATGTTACTGCACCTCTTCTTATGTCCATAGATGGAAGTCATCATGAAAAGATCCAATTCAACCTTATTCAGTCTCTCAAATTCCCCATAGTGCTTGGTTTTCTCTGGCTGTCTCACCACAGTCCCCACACCAATTGGTCTTCAGGAACTGTGGTTGAGTGGGGGCCCCTTGCCAAGCTACCTGTCTCCTCTCTAGAGTCTCTTCCTCTGTCCCTAAGTCTCCTAGTTCTCTTGAGTTGTCCCAAGTCCCTTCTGAGTACCATGACCTGAATGAGGTTTTCAGTAAGAGAAGAGCCACATCACTGCCTCCTCACAGGTCTTCCAATTGTGCCATTGACCTCGTTCCAGGAACTTTTCCTACATGTGGTAGAATTTTCTCTCTCATCTGCTGAGAGCAAAGTTATGGAGGAACATATTAGGGACTCCCTAGATGCTGGAATCATTCATCTTTTGTCTTCTCCCATTGGAGCTGGGTTCTTTTGCATTGGGAAAAAGGATGGCGGTCTCCGACCCCGTATTGACTACCGTGGGCTGAACAAGGTTACTATGAGAAACCGTTATCCTTTACCCCTTATGTGTTCAGCCTTTGAGTTGCTTCAAGGGAGTGACAATCTTCACCAAGTTAGAGCTTTGCAATGCCTACCACCTGGTCTGGATCCAGTAGGGAGATGAGTGGAAGACTGCTTTCAACACGCCAACAGGGCATTATGAGTACTTGGTTATGGCATTTGGGTTAACCAATGCCCCAGCTGTCTTCCAGGCGCTCATCAATGATGTCCTGAGGGATATGTTGAACTGGTCCATGTTTGTCTATCTGGATGATATTCTGGTATTCTTGAAGTCCCTTCATGACCATATCTATCTCGTCAGAGCTATTCTCCAGTGCCTTCTTGATAACCATCTTTCTGCAAAGCATGAGAAGTGTGAATTTCATGTTTCTGAGGTTTCCT
The DNA here is from genome assembly GCF_027579695.1 of Neoarius graeffei. Taxonomy (NCBI): domain Eukaryota; kingdom Metazoa; phylum Chordata; class Actinopteri; order Siluriformes; family Ariidae; genus Neoarius; species Neoarius graeffei. Next base: position 33,423,295 of record NC_083575.1, on the reverse strand, counting down.
TTTTGGGGTTCAACTCGTCCAAGCGGAACCTTTGCATAGACCCCAAGAAGACTCCAGTGGTCCATGACTGGCCTCAGTCCACCTCTGTCAAGGAGGTTCAATGCTTTCTTGGTTTCGCAAATTTCTATAGGAAATTCATTAGAAATTTCAGCTCAGTGGCTGCACCACTGTCTAACCTAACCAAGAACTGGTCTGGTCCTTTTGCCTGGTTGCTGGAAGCTGAGAAGGCTTTTCAAGATCTTAAGATGAGGTTTACTTCAACCTTTATCCTTATTTTACCTGACCCTTCCCTCCCTTTTCTTGTTGAAGTAGATGCCTCGGATGTGGCAGTGTGTGCAGTTCTCTCCCAGCGTCCTGCAGGTGGCAAGCTCCACCCTTGTGCCACCTTCTCCTCTCGCCTGTCTCCTGCTGAGAGAAACTATGTGGGTGATTGAGAACTCCTGGCAATCAAACTGGCCTTGGAGGAGTGGTGGCATTGGCTTGTAGGGGCTCAGCATCCTTTCCTGGTGTGGATGGACCACAAAAATTTGGAGTATGTACAGAAAGCCAAACATCTCAACCCTCAGCAGGCAAGGTGGACTCTTGTTGTTAACTGGTTTGATTTTGTATTGTCTTATCACCCTGGCTCAAAGAATCAGAAACCAGATGCTCTGTCCAGGCTTTTTCAGAACACAGACTGTGAGAACACACCGGCAACCATTCTTCCTGACTCCAAGATTGTGGCTCCTGTATATTGGGGAATAGAGACAGTGGTGCAACAAGCCCAGCAGAGGGAGCCAGATCCTGGTAATGGACCTTCAGGATGACTTTTTGTTCCAACCTCAGTGTGCTCCCAGGTCCTACAATGGGGGCATTCTTCGTGGTTGACTAACCATCCTGGCACAAGCAGGTCATTAGAGTTTGTGAAGAGGTGGTTCTGGTGGCCTGGGATGAATGGAGATGTCAAGTCCTTTGTTGCTGCTTGCCCTGTTTGTACCCAAAACAAGACTCCCCACACCCTTCCCCATGGTCTCCTTCAGCTCCTACCTATTCCCAAATAGCCCTGTTCCCACATCTCCATGGACTTCATTCCCCCAGGTAACAGTCATTTTGGTTATTGTGGACCATTTTTCCAAGGCCTGCCATTTTGTCCCTTTACCCAAACTCCCCTCTGCTCACAAGACTCCTGAGATTGTTTATCATCAAGTATTCAGAATTTTTGGTCTTCCTCTGAATATAGTCTCTGATCATGGACCCCAATTCACTTCACAGTTCTGGAAGTCCTTCTGCAAGCTGATTGGGGCCACTGTCAGCCTCTCTTCTGGCTTCCACCCAGAGTCTAATGGACAGACAGAGAGGTTTAACCAAGACCTGGAGACCACCCCAGGCCTCCACTAACCCTTCATCTTGAAGCAGGTATGTTATCTGGGCGGAATATGGTCATAACACCCTGTGTTGCTCTTTGACAGGTCTCTCACCTTTCAAGTACCAGTTCAAGTTTCAACCTCCACTGTTCCCAATACATCCTGTCGACACAAGACCTTCCCCTCTGGGTGGAGTCCTGCAAGCTGGTTCCGTGATTTGTGGGACCCTTCAAGGTCTTGAGGAGGATTAATCTGGTCTCCTATCATCTTCATCTTCCCCAGGCCATGCATATTAATCCCACCTTCTACATCTCCTATGACCTGTTACTACCAGCCCACTGGCTCCAGCAACCAGACTCCTACCACCCCCTAGAATCATTGATGGTGAGATGGTTTACACAATTAACCATCTCCTGGATTCCTGTCATGTTTGGTAAGGCTTACAATATATGGTGGACAGGGAGGGGTCTGGCCCAGAGGAGCAGTCCTGGGTTCCAGCCCGAGACATTCTGGACCCAGCTCTCATCAAGGAGTTCCACCAGAGACATCCTGATTGCCCCAGAAGGAATGTCAGGAGATGTTTGTAGGGAGGGGAGTCTTGTCATGATTTTGTGACACCTATTACTTTTTTGGCCATGTGGGGGCTTCAGTGTCTTTGTTTGTTTGGTGTCTGTCACATGTTAACTCATTATTGATATATTGTTTAAAAAAAACAAAAAACAAAAGTGATGTGTGTGTACATACAGTGGTGCTTGAAAGTTTGTGAACCCTTTAGAATTTTCTATATTTCTGCATAAATATGATCTAAAACAACATCAGATTTTCATACAAGTCCTAAAAGTAGATAAAAAGAACCCAGTTAAACAAATTAGACAAAATATTATACTTGGTCATTTATTTATTGAGGAAAATGATCCAATATTACATATCTGTGAGTGGCAAAAGTATGTGAACCTCTAGCATTAGCAGTTAATTTGAAGGTGAAATTAGAGTCAGGTGTTTTCAATCAATGGGATGAAAATCAGGTGTGAATGGGCACCCTGTTTTATTTAAAGAACAGGGATCTATCAAAGTCTGAGCTTCACAACACATGCTTGTGTAAGTGTATCATGGCATGAACAAAGAAGATTTCTGAGGACCTCAGAAAAAGCGTTGTCGATACTCATCAGGCTGGAAAAGGTTACAAAACCATCTCTAAAGAGTTTGGACTCTACCAATCCACAGTCAGACAGATTGTGTCCAAATGGAGGAAATTCAAGATCATTGTTACCCTCCCCAGGAGTGGTCGACCAACAAAGATCACTCCAAGAGCAAGGCGTGTAATAGTCGACAAGGTCACAAACGACCCCAGGGTATCCCAGATAGCAAAAGGGCGTTGATTCGACGGGGAATCATCGGCATGTTCTTTGACCATACGCCGTCGAATCATCATGGATCACCGGCGTTGATTCAACACCGCTTTGCTCATACGAGTTTGCGTTGAAACGACGTTGAAAAGTGGATGGTGGCTGACAGAGAATAGACCCCCTTTCACCCTTTATTCAACTACAGATTTCAGTCGATTTATAGTTTAATTTTCGGCGATGATTCATCCAACTTTACTTCCTGTTTTATGTACAACAGGAAGGCTACAAATTAAGCAAAACAGGCTAAATTAAACTAGCTAACAATAAAGCATCGGGGCTCTTGCCTAGGATGAACACACACATGCATACTTCAACCATGAAAGTGAAACTTAATTTATATCAATGTGCGTAGGCTACGTCCTGTTTTATGTACAACAGGATATAAAAATGCATGCAACAATGCACCTCTCCTAATGTTTGTCAAGCTATCTAATGAGGCATAACTTTTAACATTTATAAGGAACAGAACACACTTGAACAAGTTCTTAGAAACATTTTATGATTTATTTATAATTTATAATTGTGGCCTATTCCTCCTGCGGCGCAGACACCTGTACATGGAAACAGAAAAACATAACCAAAATTAATTTGATGCAGCATTGATAAAGAAAGTCAGCAGTAGGCTATGGGTTTCTAAATGCCACCCTACCTCACATCTCCTCATCCCTCCCTCTCTCTCTGGCGCATACTTAAGCCACTTCTTGATTGCGTCACTAAAAGTAGCGTGTGTGCTCCCTGGCAGCTGCTTTTGTAGCGCATCTGAAAGAAAAAGAACAAAACAACATTGAGACTTTGCATGGTGATAATTGTTAAAGTTTGAGTTGTTAAGACTATGCACGTCACACTCTAGTGGTAGGTGGCAAGTAATGGTACTAGTACAGAAAATATATGTAAAAATCAGAAACCATAGATGTGAATCTTGTGACAATTTAAACGGGATTAAAAAAAAAAAAACGTTTTAATTTCCCCATTGACACAAAGCGGAAATAGAAATGCCACTACCGGACCGTTCGTCACTCAGTTTTCCAGGGCCACAAAAGATGCCAACTAAAAACGGTATTCTGGTGTAATCGCAATCAATCAGTGCCAAAATAGGCCAAAACTGAAGCCTGGTGCTTTTGAAAATAGGGAGACCATCGATGTTAAATTGAACTCTTATTGTTTGAATAACATCTGGTAAATGGATGGTGCTTAATTTGGACAAAATTCCCTTTGCCAAGCCAAAATGGAAGTATTCCCCATTACCTATGGTCTGTAATGGTACTGCAGGCTTAGTGCCCAATAAGGTCCTAGCATCCTTGGGCAGTTCAGGGTGGCTTGTTCTCAAAATGGTCAACAGAGCAGTAATGGCAATCAAAGGCACAGAGAATGATGCAGCCCAGTGTTTTAATTTTTGGTGAAGCCCTGACTCTTCAAAAGAGTCACCATCAATATGACTGTCACTGTCACCCTCTGAAGACATGCTACTGCTGTCAGACTCTGCATCACTGCACCCTCCCAACTCAACAGAATCCCCACCATCCTCATCTAAACCCATTGATGATGCAGGCCTGGGTGATGCAGTTGAAGGAGAGACTTGAGCAGCAGGATTACCCAGAGCTGACTCAAAATCGGACAGAATCTGCCTTTCTGACATTTCAGTAGCTGTCACAACATGTCTTCTTTTTGACCAATAAGAAGCCATGTTCTCTCCCCTAAAGAAATAAATGTCTGCAGTACCTTTTGAGGGAATGACAGGGTAGTGGTCTTCAGGTTCCATTGAGGTAAACATGGGGGGAACAAAGACAACAACATTTACGTCATTACATTTGAAATAACCTTACACACACACACACACACACACACACACACACAGTTCAAACAATTGTTTTATAGAAAGTTCTGTTTTAATACCAACAATGTTTTAACAATGTCTGGAGTCATGTTCTAATGGCTGCGACCCATACTGCCCTACAAAGCCAAAAGACCTTAATATCACTTAAGGTCAACATGAGTTATTGCCATTTTTGGAACAGAGGACATCAGTTGTATCATGTGATGAATTATTTCGAGTCATTTCTGTTTTTTTCTGGTAACAATAAGACGTCGTTTTTACCGTAACTTCCAAAAGCAAAGGGAAAACCAAGGCAGAAGCCTGTAATGAGTCTGATGAGTTAAGGTCTTTTGGCTTTGTAGGGCAGTATAGGCCTACAGTGTTACAAAGCCCAGCCCCCTCAAGCCGCGTATAGAGCTACCGGTTATAACCACGGCCTATATACTCGATTGAAATGCTTTGTTTTCACTCCATCAAGACAACTACTTTGACTAGTTTTCGACTAAACAATGTATCTGCATGTTTATTGTATTAGTTGAGGGAATATAAGCAATTTCGTTCGTGGTACCTCAAATAAAGTGGTCACTACAGAAGCGTTGGTAGCCTGGATAATCTTTAAAGTTCATGGCCGCGAGGCGCGACCCATGGCTACACAAAAGAACAGGTCAGCTCAAAATGACATGCGACCTAGGCCTACATGCTCGATTTAAACACTAAGTTTTCACACCAACGCTAAGTTTTCACTCCAACAAGACAACTACTTCGACTCGTTTTCGATTGAATAATGCATCTGCATGTTTATTGTTTCAAATGGACACACACACGCGCGCACACACATGCACACACACACACACAGTTCAAACAATTGTTTTATAGAAAGTTCTGTTTTAATACCAACAATGTTTTAACAATGTCTGGAGTCCTGTTCTAATGGCTGCGACCCATAGCGTTACAAAGCCCAACCCCCTCAAGCCGGGTATAGAGCTACCGGTTATAACCACGGCCTATATACTCGATTGAAATGCTTTGTTTTCACTCCATCAAGACAACTACTTTGACTAGTTTTCGACTAAACAATGCATCTGCATGTTTATTGTATTAGTTGAGGGAATATAAGCAATTTCGTTCGTGGTACCTCAAACAAAGTGGTCACTACAGAAGCATTGGTAGCCTGGATAATCTTTAAAGTTCATGGCCGCGAGGCGCGACCCATGGCTACACAAAAGAACAGGTCAGCTCAAAACGACATGCGACCTAGGCCTACATGCTCGATTTAAACGCTAAGTTTTCACTCCAACGCTAAGTTTTCACTCCAACAAGACAAGTACTTCGACTCGTTTTTCGATTGAATAATGCATCTGCATGTTTATTGTTTCAAATGGACACACACACACACACATGCGCGCACACACATGCACACACACACACAGTTCAAACAATTGTTTTATAGAAAGTTCTGTTTTAATACCAACAATGTTTTAACAATGTCTGGAGTCCTGTTCTAATGGCTGCGACCCATAGCATTACAAAGCCCAACCCCCTCAAGCCGGGTATAGAGCTACCGGTTATAACCACGGCCTATATACTCGATTGAAATGCTTTGTTTTCACTCCATCAAGACAACTACTTTGACTAGTTTTCGACTAAACAATGCATCTGCATGTTTATTGTATTAGTTGAGGGAATATAAGCAATTTTGTTCGTGGTACCTCAAACAAAGTGGTCACTACAGAAGCATTGGTAGCTTGGATAATCTTTAAAGTTCATGGCCGCGAGGCGCGACCCATGGCTACACAAAAGAACAGGTCAGCTCAAAACGACATGCAACCTAGGCCTACATGCTCAATTTAAACGCTAAGTTTTCACTCCAATGCTAAGTTTTCACTCCAACAAGACAAGTACTTCGACTCGTTTTTCGATTGAATAATGCATCTGCATTGTTGTTGTTTCAAATGGATACTAGTTGAGGGAAATTTCTCCAACGCGTGATATGACTGAAGTTCATCATAACTTCTTAAACTGCTTGAAATTGTATTCGAAATTCCCTTTATTAATAGTGACTGAATAATGGTACGTACCAGATGTCCAGGGATGAATGAAAATGTAGCGTGGTCCAGTGTTTTTCTCAATGTTGTTTCAATGGTCCAAGCGTAACAGCAGGCCGATCCACAAGAGAATCGCGATCCAACCGAGTGGTGTGGGAGTTTCACATGCACCCAGGTATATAACGAAAATGATGTCATCCAGTAAACAGCAGTGGTAATCGCACTGCATTATGGGACAGCGTGGGACATCCAATGACATATTGCTACGTATACATACTGGCCTTTTTTTTATATCATGCCTTGAAATGAAAGTCAATACAACAGAGATGAGAGACACCGGGTATGAAAGTAACACCAGGATAAGTTGTAACACCACCATTCCCACCAGTTAGGTATAAGATGCAGGTTTTGTAACACTTTCAATCTTCTTAGAATTAATTTATGATCATCTTGGAAATGTTAAGTTATTTGCAAAAAAACTTTCAAAGATAGAAGGTCAAATCCATTGCTGAGTTAAGAAAGTAAACTGGTTTTTGTTCTTTTTTTATCATTTACTTATCATTATCACTTATACTTATATCATTTACTCGTATCTATGTGTAAGCAGGATAAGACAAACAGTGGCAATTTATATTCTGAACAATTAGTTGCTCATCCTACCAATGTTGAAAACTGGCCGGCAAAAGTGACGATGGTTCAACATCGTATATTCGACCTTCTCTGATGGTCGACAGATCAACCTTTACCCACGGTGATTCAACAGTGATAAATCGACCTTCCCCGACGGCGGAGAAATCGACGTTTCACGGCGCCGTTTCAGCATTGATTTTCTGACTTACGATGGAAACCGACCATTCTGACCAAGAATCGGCGCCGTTTCAACGTCCCTCTGCTATCTGGGTAACTTTTAAGCAACTGAAGGCCTCTCTCACATTGGCTAATGTTAATGTTCATGAGTCCACCATCAGGAGAACACTGAACAACAATGGTGTGCATGGCAGGGTTGCAAGGAGAAAGCCACTGCTCTCAAAAAGAACATTGCTGCTCATCTGCAGTTTGCTAAAGATCACGTAGGCAAGCCAGAAGGCTATTGGAAAAATGCTTTGTGGATGGATGAGACCAAAATAGAACTTTTTGGTTTAAATGAGAAGTGTTACGTTTGGAGAAAGGAAAACACTGCATTCCAGCATAAAAACCTTATTCCATCTGTGAAACATGGTGGTGGCAGTATCATGGTTTGGGTCTGTTTTGCTGCATCTGGGTCAGAGCGGCTTGCCATCATTGATAGAACAATTAATTCTGAATTACACCAGCAAATTCTAAAGGAAAATATCAGGACATCTGTCCATGAACTGAATCTCAAGAGAAGGTGGGTCATGCAACAAGACAATGACCCTAAGCACACAAGTCGTTCTACCAAAGAATGGTTAAAGAAGAATAAAGTTAATGTTTTGGAATGGCCAAGTCAAAGTCCTGACCTTAATTCAATCAAAATGTTGTGGAAGGACCTGAAGTGAGCAGTTCATGTGAGGAAACACACCAACATCCCAGAGTTGAAGCTGTTCTGTATGTAGGAATGGGATAAAATTCCTCCAAGCCGGTGTGCAGGACTGATCAACAGTTATTGCTGTACAAGGGGGTCACATCAGATATCGAAAGTAAAGGTTCACATACTTTTGCCACTCACAGATATGTAATATTGGATCATTTTCCTCAATAAATAAATGACCAAGTAAAATATTTTTGTCTCATTTGTTTAACTGGGTTCTCTTTATCTACTTTTAGGACTTGTGTGAAAATCTGATGTTGTTTTAGGTCATATTTATGCAGAAATATAGAAAATTCTAAAGGGTTCACAAACTTCCAAGCACCACTGTATGTGTGTGTATGTGTGTGTGTTTTATATATATATATATATATATATATATATCTCATCTCATCTCATTATCTCTAGCCGCTTTATCCTTCTACAGGGTTGCAGGCAAGCTGGAGCCTATCCCAGCTGACTACGGGCGAAAGGCGGGGTACACCCTGGACAAGTCGCCAGGTCATCACAGGGCTGACACATAGACACAGACAACCATTCACACTCACATTCACACCTACGGTCAATTTAGAGTCACCAGTTAACCTAACCTGCATGTCTTTGGACTGTGGGGGAAACCGGAGCACCCGGAGGAAACCCACGCGGACACGAGGAGAACATGCAAACTCCACACAGAAAGGCCCTCGCCAGCCCCGGGGCTCGAACCCAGGACCTTCTTGCTGTGAGGCGACAGCGCTAACCACTACACCACCGTGCCGCCCATATATATATATATATATATATATATATATATATATATATATATATATATATAAAATCAGACACACACACGCACACAAAAAAGTATTCATCCCTCTTGGTGTTTGTCCTCTTTTGTCGCATTACAAGCTGGAATTAAAATGGATTTTTGGAAGGTTAGCATGATTTGATTTACACAACATGCCTACCACTTTAAATGTGCACATTGTTGTTTATTGTGATACAAACAATAATTAAGATGAAAAAACAGAACTCTGGAGAGTGCATAGGTATTCACCCCCCAAACTCAATACTTTATAGAGCCACCTTTTGCAACAATTACAGCTGCAAGTCTTTTGGAGTATGTCTCTGTTAGCTTAGCATATCTAGCCACTGGGATTTTTGCCCATTCCTCAAGGCGAAACTGCTCCAACTCTTTCAAGTTAGATGGGTTGCATTGGTGTCCAGCAATCTTCAAGTTATGCTACAGATTCTCAGTTGGATTGAGGTCTGGGCTTTGATTAGGCCATTCCATGACACTTAAATGTTTCCCTTTAAACCACTGCAATGTAGCTTTAGCAGTATGTTTAGGGTCATTGTCCTGCTGGACCATGAACCTTCATCCCAGTCTGAAACCTCTGGCTGACTCATACAGGTTTTCCTCCAGAATTGCCCTGCATTTAGTGCCATCCATCTTTCCTTCAGTCCTGACCAGCTTTCCTGTCCCTGCAGATGAAAAACATCCCCACAGCATGATGCTGCCACCACCATGCTTCATTGCAGGGATGGTGTTTTCAGGGTGTTGGGTTTGCGCCACACATGGCATTTCCCATGATGGCCAAAAAGTTCAATTTTTGTCTCATTTGACCAGAAAATGTTCTTCCATGTGTTTGGGGAGTCTGCCACATGCTGTTGGGCAAACTCCAAACGTGTTTTCTTCAACAATGGCTTTTTTTCTGGGCATTCTTCCATCAAGCCCCTCTCTGTGGGGTGTACAGCTTAAGGTGGTCCTATGGACAGATACTCCCATATCCACTGTGGATCTTTGCAGCTCCTTCAGTGTTATCTTTGCTGTCTTTGTTGCATCTCTGATTAACACTCTCCTTGCCTGTTCTGTGAGTTTTGGTGGGCAGCCTTCTCTTGTCAGGTTTGTAGTGGTGCCATATTCTTTCCATTATGCTATAATGGATTTAATGGTGCTACCTGGGATCTTCAAAGTTTGGGATATTTTTTATGACTCAACCCTGATCTATACTTCTCCACAACTTTGTTTCTGGCCTGTTTGGAGTGCTCCTTGGTTCTCATGTTGCTTGCTTAGTAGTGTTGCAGAGTCAGGGTCCTCCCAGAACAGGTTGATTTATACAGACATCATGTGACAGATCGTGTGACACTCTGATTGCACACAGGTGGATCTTACTCAAATAATTATGTGGCTTCTGAAGTGAATTGGTTGGACCAACTCTTATTTAGGGGTTTCATACGAAAGGGGGTGAATACCTATGCACACTCCAGATTTCTGTTTTTTCATCTTAATTATTGTTTATGTCACAATAAAAAACAAATGTGCACCATTACAATGGTAGGCATGCTTAAAGACTGAAAATATATCAAAGTAAATTGTTGACCAGAATATGTCTTATATATAGTAAATCAAATGATGCTAACTCTCCAAAAATCCATTTTAATTACAGCTTGTAATGCAACAAAACAGAACAAACACCAAGGGGGATGAATACTTTTGCAAGGCACTGTATGTACAGTATGTATGTATGTATGTATGTATGTATGTATGTAACAGTTATTCCAGGAAATTGAGTCTTACAGATTCACTTCCGGGTGAAAAGCACAGTGTGTAGGCAGCTGTTAGCCCAAGTCTCACCCATCCACTTATTTAAGGGACAGATTGGCCAGGGTTTAAAACATTAATAAAACAGTTAGTAGTGGATGGGTCCTGCAATAGCACATCACGGGGTAATTCTGTGGCAAGGTTGGCTGGGGAAGCGGTCCCAGGGCCATCTGCATCAGCCCCGCATTATTGTGACATGGAGAGTGGGGTGGGCCCCTGGGCCCCACCCCTCCTCTCTCTCTGGGGTATCCCTTTGAGGATTTCCCGCTGGAGCAGATGTGTGATGTGTCTCTGAAGCATGCTTTTGTTTTAAACTTAATGTTAGCCTGTTTTATGCTCCATAACCAGCTCTGATGCATGTTTGGGTTCATTGTCCTGTTGTAATTCCCAAGTCCCAAGTCGTATTCAAGTTTCTGATGGTTTATGCTGAAGAATTCTGAGGTAGTGCTCCTTCTTCATTATTCCAACCACATTGTGTAATAAACCAGTTCCACTGTCAGCAAAACAGCCCCAGAACATGATGCTGCTACCACCACCACCACCAGCTGGTACAGTGTCCCTCTGTACATGGCAGTCATTGTGGCCAAACAACTCAATCTTTGTCTCATCTGACCATACAGCTATCCTCCAGAAGACTTTTTTCTTTGTCCGTGTGGTCAGCCAACTTTAGTTAAGCTTAAAGGTGTCAGTTTTGGAGCAGGGGGTTATTTCTTGGATAGCAGCCTCTTAGTCCATGGTGATCTAAACTATAGACAGTGATCCATCAGCTTCCAGTTCATCAGCTTCCAGCTCATTCATTCATTCATTCATTCATTCATTCAAATCATGGACACCCTTTATTTAATTGAAAATAGTACAAAGACAACATATCAAATGTTGAAATGGAAAAATTTTATTGTTTTTTGAAAAATATAGGCTCATTTTGAATTTGATGTCAGCAACACATTTCAAAAAAGTTGGGACAGGGGCAAGTTTACCACTGTGTTGCATCACCTCTACTTTTAACAGCACTCTGTAAACGTTTGGGAACTGAGGAGACCAATTGCTGTAGTTTTGAAAGAGAAATCTTGTCCCATTCTTGCCTGATATACAATTTCAGTTGCTCAACAGTTCAGGGTCTCCTTTGCCATATTTTGCATTTCATAATACACCAAATGTTTTAAATGAGAAACAGGTCTGGACTGTAGGCAGGCCAGTTCAACACCTGGACTCTTTTACTATGGAGCCATGCAGTTTTAATATGTGCAGAAAGTGGTTTGGCATTTGTGGCAGTGAGGGCGTGGTCAAGCGCCGGTCTGTGACAGGAGGGCGGAGTCAGGGAAGGTAAGTGGCAGAATCACTACACCTGAGAGCAATTAACCTGTGTTTGTGTGTCTTCCCAGTGACCGCGCCCTATATCAGGAGGGAGAGCAAGAGCGGGAGGGGCTCATCCCTAAATCAGACGCCGGTTGTGTGTGTGTGTCTGTGTTAGTCACTGGATATTGTTAGACTGAAAAGTGTGGCAATAAAGCCTAGTTGTAAACCTGATCCCTGTCCTGCCGTCCTCTGTTGTTCCGGTGTGCGCCCCACGCACTGGAGGACGGCCCGGCGGAGGTCCACGTAGGCCAGCCGGCGGTCGGCGGGGAGCTGTAGTGCGGCCAGCTGTGCCTCTCCCGTTAGCAGGGGGAGGAGGCGCGCCGCGCGCTGCTCCATCGGCCACCCCGAGGCTTCGGCGACCTGTTCAAACAACGTGAGGAATGCCTCGGGGTCGTCCTGCGGGCCCATCTTGGTGACAGTGAGGGGAGACAGGCCCGCGGCCGGAGCGCTGGTGGACCCCGCTGACGCGAGGAGATGCCGGAACGCCTTGCGATCTTCCTGCTGGGCCAGCACCAGGGCTTCGAAGCGCCGCTCTTGTTCCTTTCGGAGTGTGACGAGCACCTGGTGCTGGCTTTGCTGAGCCATGGCGAGGGCGTGGACCAGGTCGGCGAACGGGGAGGATTCCATGGGGCTGCTGGGTTGGTGCTCCACTTTCCCGGGTTTCAGCACCACTTTGGTATGTTCCCTATGTGTGGGTGGAGCACAGAGGATGGCAGGACAGGGATCAGGTTTACAACTAGGCTTTATTGCCACACTTTTCAGTCTAACAATATCCAGTGACTAACACAGACACACACACACAACCGGCATCTGGTTTAGGGATGAGCCCCTCCCGCTCTCGCTCTCCCTCCTGATATAGGGCGCGGTCACTGGGAAGACACACAAACACAGGTTAATTGCTCTCAGGTGTAGTGATTCTGCCACTTACCTTCCCTGACTCCGCCCTCCTGTCACAGACCGGCGCTTGACCACGCCCCCGCTGCCACAGCATTGTTTTGCTGAAAGAAGGAAGGCCTTCCCTGAAAAAGATTTTGTCTGGATGGCAGCATATTGCTCTGAAACGTGTACATATCATTCAGCATTAACAATGCCTTCCCAGGTGTACAAGCTACCCACGTCATGTGCACTAATGCACCCTCATACCATCACAGATGCTGGTTTTTGAACTGTGCACTGATAACAAGCTGGATGATCCCTCTCCTCTTTAGCCTGGAAGATGTGGTGTTCATGATTTCTAAAAAGAATTTCTGCTTTTGATTCATCAGACCTTGGGACAATTTTCCACTTCACCTTAGTCCATTGTGAAAGAACTCAGGCCCAGAGAAGGTGGTGGTGTTTCTGGATATTGTTTATATATGGTTTTAACTTGCATTCATGGATGCAGTAATGAACTGTTTTCACAGACAATGGTTTTCTGAAGTGTTCCTGAGCCCATACAATGATTTCACTACAAACACGTGTCTGCTTTTAATGCAGTGTTGCCTGAGGCCCTAAAGATCACAGGCATCCAGTGTCAGTTTTCAGCCTTGTCTCTTGCATACAGAGATTTCTGCAGGTTCTCTGAATCTTTTACTGATATTATGTACCAAAGAGGATGTGATCCCCAAATTCTTTGCTACTTTACATTGAGGAGAATTATTCTTAAATTGTTATACTGTTTGCCCACACAGTATTTCACAGAGTGGTGAACCACTTCCCCATCTTTGCTTCTGAGAGACTCAGCCTCTCTGGGATGCTCTTTTTATACCGAATCATGTTAATGACCTGTTGCCAATTAACCAAATTAGCTTTTTTAGCATTACACAACTTTATTCTTTTACTACCCCTGTCCCAACTTTTCTGAAACATGTTGCTGACATCAAATTAAAAATGAGCATATATTTTTCAAAAAACAATAAAATTTCTCAGTTTCAACATTTGATATAACAATAATAATAATAATAATAATAATAATAATAAGTTACATTTATATAGCACCTTTCAAAAAACCCAAGGACACTTTACAATTATAGACAAGGAAAGAAAAAATAAATAAAAATATAATAAAAAGTAAAAAGTCCACCAAGTAGGGGTCAGGATGTAATTCCCGTGGTGTAGCAGCCACAGTCCCACCAAAAGGTGCACGAAAACAAGTCCCACATCTCCAGCACTGCTGCCGTGACGCCGTCAGCAACATCGCTCGAACACCACGCTGTGGATCCACAAAGCGAGCAGAGAAGCTCTGCCACGCAGAGCGCTGGTGTGTCCCAAACCGCCTGTACAGCCGCTGTGACACCACCGAGTAACATCGCTCGGAACATCACGCCAAGCGTTAAAGCACAGAGCGCTGGACAACCACGATGTAAATTGAGCAACAGGCTCACTGCAGTCCACAGCTGGGAGCGCAGGCATCACCCACAGCGAACCAAGGCCTGGAGGGAACCAACACCCCAAACTGGGTCCGGAGCTACACCACAATTGGCGGACAAAACACTCAAACAAACACCAAACTACACAAACACACAGGAAAGAAAAAAAAATAGAAAAAGAAATAAAATAAGAGCTCCGGTGAGAAGTGGCAGCCAGAACGCGCACGACGTACTCTCAACCGGAAACGAAAAAAAAATGTCCTTGATATGTTGTCCTTGTACTATTTTCAATGAAATGTAGGGTTTCCGTGGTTTGCAAATCTTCACATTCTGATTTTATTTTTGTTTTACACAGTGTTCCAATTGCAAAATAATAATAATAATAATAATAATAATAATAATAATAATAATAATAATATCATCAAATAACAAGAGTGTGATTGCTTGCTCAATCAATAATTAGTTAAAAGTATAACCATGCCTTTCCTTTTTGTACTCTCAGGGATTTCTGCTCAAATTTTTTTTTTATGTCTGATGTCATTAAAGCAAAGTTGACATATTTGTCATATACTCTTGAAATATTTTTTTAATGAAATATTCTGAGTACATATCACAGGTCTGCTCATCCTGACTGAAAAACACTGAATATTATTTCATGTAGTGATTAATGTGCTGGCATTTCACATTGGTAAATGGTACTGACTACCACCAATTCTTAATATGAATGAACAGTTCTACAGAATGAAAGCTGGGAATACAAATTCTCCTCCAACACCATACCAACAGTTAAAAAAATGGCTTTCTTAAATACAGCCTTATTATCAAAATATTAGACTTGGGATAATGTTCAAATGTAAATATTAAACAAGGTAAATCAGAGTCTCATGCCAAGCCCTTTTGTTCAGAAGCACTGAAAAAGCAGTCACTCTGAAACAATGAGAAAAATTAGTATGCAGCAATCCTGGAGTGCTGTGTCGCCTCACAGTGACAAATGCTCCCCTCCTGCTGTGAGGGTTAGTGCAGGCGATCCTTCTCACACACTGGCAGCATGGCACACTACTCTGTAAACAGAATAACTCATATTAACAATGTCACATTGTCATTGTCACAAAGATGTTTCAGAGAAAAGTATAAATTCCAGGTATAAATTTAAAATGCATAAATGTATCTGTAACAATCAAGCCAGTAGTTTTTGTGAATAAATAAATAAATAAATAAATAAATAAAAAAATTTTTCACAAAAAAAAAAAAAAAATATATATATATATATATATATATATATATATATATATATATATATATATATATATATATATATATAAAATGTCTTTTGTTATAAGTTTTTAAATGATACATGGGCAATTTTTGAAATTATAGACAAGGTTGCAGGCTCATGGTGATGAATGCTGGCCTCCTGCTGTGAGGGTCACCAGAGAAGATCCTTCTCACACACTGGCAGCATGTCAAACTTCCAGAGCTACTCATTTGTGTGTCCTCTGGGTATAAGGAGCCCCCATTAGCATGAAAAGTAGCCATCTTGGAAGAGCAAGGAAAAGGATAGCAGGACAGGATGGAGGGCGTGATTAATTTGAGGACTACCTGGCATGTGAATGAGATAGGAACTTGCTGGATAGCTGATGTATGGCAATTGTATGGTAATTACATGCTGTACATGTAATTATGAGGCAGCCTTTAGGAGTTGGCGACAGAATGTAGTCACTTCTTATACAGGTATTGTCTTCTAATCTCCCAGCCTCAGGATAGCAGGGCTGCTTAAACACAAAACCTTTAAATTTAAGCAAGGGCTAAAGTGTGACCTCTGATATAGGATGAAAATAATATCGCAAGTTTTAAAACAAAATAATAAATGTTAAATAATTATTGTATGTTCAGCATCATTTGCTAGTAAAAGGTAACACTCACAGAAAGCTTCAGTATGAATTAAATCTTTGTCTCTTTTACATAGGAAAAATTATATTATATTTCTTTGTAATTATGACCCATTAAGGTGTTTTCCCACAATACTATTTAAAGCAATTCCCAAAACACCCTAGGAATACATGAGGTGTTAAATTTACCAGAAGACATAAGCCCCTTTAACATACAAAATCTGTTCATGGATCAGGTGAAAACAACAGAGGATAGATTAAAAAAAATTAATTCCCACTCAGTCTTCCATAATTGGAAAGTAACGGGTATCATCTATTCCGACCTGACTGTATTTAACTGGATGCTACAGCGCATGAATCTCTGCGAGTCATGTAAAACATGCAAGACTCGATATGACACATAATTCATTCCAGTTTCCAGCCATATCTGCCCATGTTTTCTTTCCTTGTTGCTTTACATTTGCTACTGTTTGCTTTACAGTGTATGAGTATCTAGATTATGTAGGTGTCAGTAATTCCATCATAATATTACTGCACCATTTACTTCCAGTGTTTCCCACACATAGGCTGCATCTAAATTAGCCTGGGAAATCCCATGCTGCTTTGCACAATCGTTCCGATCTGAAAAGACAGCATGGTCTAAAGGCTCGCCTGAGTTAGGGAGCCAGTCAGAGAGTGGGGAGGGGTGGAAAGACAGTGACGCGTACTACTCGACAAACGGAAGCTTGTAGTTTATTTGGGACTGTTTACGGATCACATTTAACATGGCGGCGAGCGATACGAACCAAACTTTCGATCAAGCTTTAGACACTGTTCTGAATAGTTTAGAGCGAAAGTTTGTTTTAAAAAAAGAACAGCGTTTGGTGTTACAGTCTTTCTTCGCCTCTTCGTCTTCTTCGTTGCTCTAACTACGTCACCGGGTACAACTGCCATGATTGGCCATGGGCTACGTATACGCCAAATGATAGACATTCGCAACGTCCAATAAATGGCCGTTGACAATCGTAAACCACACCTCCCCTACGAGAAATTCAGTAGGCGGATTCCAGACCATATTTCACTTGTGATATGGTCTGGTGTTAACCAGACTACATCCAAATAATCATACTGCCTTATTCTATAATATGCAGAAAGTAGTATAATACACAGTGTGTCCAAATACTCAGTTGGCATTTAATACTAGTCATATGGTACCCAGATGATCTACTACATCTATAGTATGCAAACATACCCGAATGTATAGTAACGGTCAGCTAATAGGTACTTAACCAACATTACTGCATACTGATTATTTGGATTCAGCCATAGACTTTACTTGGGCACACTTGATTTTAATTTGGCAACCCATTTTAGCAAATAACCACAAGCTGGCCTAGTGGTTAGTGTGTCTGCCTCTCGACTGGGAGATCATGAGTTCTACTCGCAGTCAGGTTATACCAAGGACCATCATAAAAATGGAACCTGCTGCCATCTGGTGAGGCATGCTGCAATACAGATGTGAGTAGGGAGTCAAACTCTTGTGGTCACCAAAGGACTAGCCACCCACAGTAACCCTAGCTATGTAATAGATGAGAGGTCGAGGGCTATAAAAACAGAGATTGGTGCCACCCAATGCACCTTAAGGGCCTGGTTAGTACTTTGATGGGAGACTGCCTGGGAAGACCAGGTCCTAGTATAGGAGGAACTTTGACTTTTTTTAGCAAATGAGTATAAAGAACAAGAATGTTCTATGAGCAATGGATAAATAAGAATTAACATAATGTAGTATATCTCTAAAAGGAACTGTGTCATGCTGGAATGATGGTTGGCTAAATAGCCAACCATATGAACGGAGAGCTATGCACATTGTGTTATTGTCAATGTTATCATGACAACATGGAGTGCTTGAGTCCAGTCAGCACATTCAGGTTTGTAATAGCGTCCCCCCCCCAGCTTATTGAACTGATTATTTAAAGGACATAAGTCATCCATGTACATTTGACCATTGTATTTTTGCATCAGTAAAAGAAATGTACTGTTGTTTTTATTATTAGACATTGCAGATACAAAATCTCATCTCATTCATTATCTCTAGCTGCTTTATCCTGTTCTACAGGGTCGCAGGCAAGCTGGAGCCTATCCCAGCTGACTACGGGCGAAAGGCGGGGTACACCCTGGACAAGTCGCCAGGTCATCACAGGGCTGACACATAGACACAGACAACCATTCACACTCACATTCACACGTATGGTCAATTTAGAGCCACCTTCTTTGGACTTTAGAGTGACCATCTTTGGACTGTGGGAGAAACCGGAGCACCCGGAGGAAACCCATGCGGACACGGGGAGAACATGCAAACTCTGCACAGAAAGGCCCTCACCGGCCACGGGGCTCGAACCCGGACCTTCTTGCTGTGAGGTGACAGCGCTAACCACTACACCACCGTGCCGCCCCAGATACAAAATGTAAAAGCAAATTTTCCTCCCTTCTTTGTCAGTCAAAAAAAAAAAATCATAAATGAGTGGAGCAGATTCCAATCCATGTGAGCGGAGGAGGTTCTGATCCAATCCAAAATCATGTCGAAGACCATTTTTGTGGCAGCAACGTCACAACCGGTCACAGCAGTTTAATCCAATGGTTCCACTGGATTAAAACCCACTGCAGCTATAGTGAAAGATTACCGTTAATATTACCAGGCCACCAGGGGATAGATTAAAGGAACAGTCCACCGTACTTCCATAATGAAATATGCTCTTATCTGAATTGAGACAAGCTGCTCTGTACCTCTCCGAGCTTTGCGCGACCTCCCAGTCAGTCAGACGCAGTCAGACGCACTGTCACTCCTGTTAGCAATGTAGCCAGGCTCAGTATGGCCAATGGTATTTTTTGGGGCTGTAGTTAGATGCGACCAAACTCTTCCGCATTTTTCCTGTTTACATAGGTTTATATGACCAGTGACATGAAACAAGTTCAGTTACACAAATTGAAACGTAGCAATTTTCTATGCTATGGAAAGTCCGCACTATAATGACAGGCGTACTAACACCTGCGCGCTTCGGCAGCGCATTGATACGGAGCTCAGATATCAATGCACTGTCGAAGCGCACAGAAGGTGTTAGTACGCCTGTCATTAGAGTGCAGACTTTCCATAGCATAGAAAATCGCTACATTTCAATTTGTGTAACTGAACTTGTTTCATGTCACTGGTCATATAAACCTATGTAAACAGGAAAAACGCGGAAGAGTTTGGTCGCATCTAACTACAGCCCCCCAAAATACCATTGGCCATACTGAGCCTAGCTACATTGCTAACAGGAGTGACAGTGCATCTGACTGCGTCTGACTGACTGGGAGGTCGCGCAAAGCTCAGAGAGTTATGGAGCAGCTCGTCTCAATTCAGATAAGAGCATATTTCATTATGGAAGTACGGTGGACTGTTCCTTTAATGTTTTGACCATTTTGCTCCCATTCCGACCCAACACCATTACAGCATACAATAACAGTGATAAACAAATGGTTTTTAATGTGTGTGAATGGTGTATTAGATGCACTCTCTCTCTCATACACACACACACAAACACTGAAGATGGCAGGCTGACAGCCATCTTCTCCCTATCTGCAAGTGCTCCTTGCTGCATAGTAGCCGTGGTGCTGAAAAGACAACACCCCTCTCACCATGCCGAAAGCAAGCAGCAGTGGTTCAGCACCATGGCCAGAAAACACCGTCGCACTTGAAGGGAAGAACAGCCAAACACAATGTGGCTGGCAGATATGAGTTACAGTGCATGCATTCACCCTCCAGGAGCTCACGGTGGAGTATATCAGGACTGTGCACAGCATAGCAAGTGGGTATGATCCCCTGAACACTCATTCTAATGACCTGTGTTTTGTGTGCCAGATACCAGTTTAGACAACGCACTCACATGCTGGAAGGATAGGAAACCTGCCTCCTCACAGTAAGGACAAACACTCCTCACCTCTTGGGACTTTCCTCACCCTCCTCCCCTCACCTAGATCACCATTTACATACCACCTGGTTCACTCTGCTACAAAAGGGAAAAAACAATAAGACCTGTTTTGCACTTCATGCCTGTTGTCCATGTGTCTGTGTCATCCCCTGCCACTAGGGGTGCTACACTGGTGGAGAAAGCAGACAAGTTACAGACCCTGGCACTCTGGCCATGGAGCCCATGGGGAGGCATCTCCTGGACATTGGTGTGCAGTGGGAGCAGATGATCCATGAGTTGGCCCACAGCTTCCAGACTGTTACTCAAGAGCTTCTGAGCTTAAGACAAATGCCAGCTGTAGCCATGGTCCCCCTACCTGACCCAGCCCATAAAGCCTAGTGCCTGCTTACCAAACTCAATGTGGACAATGATGTCAATGCATTCCTGGGGACGTTCAAGAGGGTCGCCAAAAGGGAAGGCCGGCAATCACAAGAGTGGCCTCATATCCTCACCCCACTCCTTACAGACAAAGCACAGGCCTACCATGTCCTCCCACTGGTTGAGTCTGAGGACTATAATGTGCTCAAAGATGAGATACTGGCCCACTGCGGGCTTTCTCCACTCGAGCCGCCTCTGAGTTTCACCATTGCAGCTACAGGCTGGGTCAGGAGCCCTGGACAAACATGGACAGTCTCCTGTGGATAACTTGGAGCTGGCACCAAGCTGACCAGCTAACCCCTACAGAGATCATAGAGCTGGTTGCTCTTGACCACTTTCTGCATGGCCTCCCAGATACAGAGTGGAGAACCATGGGGATGAAAGCAGCTTGGACCCCCAGAGACATGGTCACTGCACTGGAGTGCACATTTTTCACCCTGGAGATGGGGAGGAGAGAGAAAAGGACCTCCTTCCAGCACGAACCCTGCTACCTCAGCAGCCAGAACCTTGGTATATCTCGGAGGGCACAGCCATCACCTCAGGACAAGCTGATGCTCACAGAGCCGGAGCAACGTGTGATAACCCCCAGCTGCAGGCTCTTCTGATCACACTCCAGCTGAATGGCATTCTTGTGCCTGTGCTCCTGGATTTAGGGAGTGCCATCACCCTGGCTCATCCCTTGGCCCTGACCAGGACCTCTCATCCCTGTGGAAGCCCGGCCATCACCTGTGTGAATGGGGATGTGAGAGAGTTCCCCACTGCAGAAGTCCAGATAGGGGGCCGAAAACGTGAGTGGTCGACAATGGTTAGTCTAATCTCCGATCTCCCTGTGTCTCTCCTCATAGGTAGAGACTGGCCAGGGTTTTCTGCCTCCATGGCTGACCCAGGATGGAGGAAGAGAAAGAAGAGCTTCAGAAGATCACAGCAACAGCCACAGCGCACCTTGCCAACCACTCCTGGAACCACATTCCTAGCCGAATGAGACAGCACCTGTGGAAGCCTCCCTACTTCCTAACCCACTCTCTGCTTTATCTTGACAGGCCATCAGGGTGGGAAACTTTGGGAGAGACCAAAAGGAGAATGACCTGCTGAAGCGCTATTGGGGCCAGTTGCTACAGGTCCATGAGGAGAGCCTGCACCCCAACCAGGAGTTGCCCATGGCCTACTTTCTAGAGGAAAGGGGATGACTGTACTATTGTTGCAATCACCAGGGTGAGCCCTGTGACCTCCTCATGTTCCCCAGGGTAAAAATCAACTCCATCATGCACCTGTCCCATGCCCACCCACTAGGCGGCCACCAAAGCACACTGGAGAAGATCCGGGACCAGTTTCACTGGCCCAGAATGGTGTCCAAGGTGCAAAACTTTTGCCAGCAGTTCCATCAGTGCCAGCAGACCTTCCCTCACAGGCCAGCCCCATTGATTACCCTTCCCATCATTGGGGTCCCTTTTGAACGGGTGGGCATGGATCTCATAGGCCCACTGCCAAAGTCCACCTATGGGCACAAGTAAATCCTGGTGAGCATTGACTATGCCACATGATATCCACAGGCTGTCCCTTTCTGCAAAGGTATGTTGAAAAATAGCACCAGAGAGCTGATGCTCCTGTTCAGCTTAGTCAGGATCCCCAAGGACCTGCTTATGGACAAAGGGACCCCTTCATTTCCAGCCTCATGACAGACCTGTGTTGACTGCTGCAGGTCAGACATCTCAAAGTGTCAGTCTACCATGCACAAACCAAAGGTCTCATGGAGAGATTCAACCAGACCCTCAAACATATGTTGAAAAGAGTGGTAGATGAAATGGCTGGAACTGGGACACACTCCTCCCCATGTCCTCTTTTCCATGCAGGAGACTCCCAAGGCCTCCACAACATTCACACACTGAGCTCCTCTTTGGTTGATGGCCTAGGGGCCTACTGGACACTGTCAGGGAAGCCAAGGAAGCCTGGGAGGAGCAGCCATTCCCATTCTGCTCCCTCAGTGACTATATCCAGGAGATATAAAAGCTAATTGAGAGGATGACTCCCATCATACAGGAGCACAGGTGGCCCAAAGGGAACAGCAAAGGATCTACAACTCTCAGGCCCAGCCTCGAGAGTTCCAGCATATCAACCTTGTGCTCCTGCTCCTCCCAAGCATGAGTTGCAAGTTCCTCACTTGCTGGCAAGGCCCCTATGTGGACCACTAGAGACTAGGTCCTGTGAACTACCACCTGCAGCAGCCAGTTAAGAGCCCTCAGCCAACTATTGCACATGAAACTGTTGAACCAGTGCCGACACTCTCAGCCATCTCTGCACCCCCCCCGCTCCCCTGCAGGTCCCACTGGACCAGAGCAGGTTCACAAAGGTGAGGATTTGACACCTGTCCAGCTATAAGAGCTGAGGGAACTGGAGAATCAGTTTATGGACATGTTCTCTGTAGAGCCTGGGTGGACTCGTCTCCTGCAACATGACATCAAGGCCCCACCAGGAATAGTCATCCAACAGCGGCCCTACTGAGTTTCAGAGGCCAAGCTACAGAAATGGACATAGTCTGACTGCTTCAAGACTATGAGGGCAACATTGAGGAATTCACCAGCACCTGATCTAGCCCCATTATTGTACAGTGGTGCTTGAAAGTTTGTGAAGCCTTTAGAATTTTCTATATTTCTGCATAAATATGGCCTAAAACATCATCAGATTTTCACACAAGTCCTGAAAGTAGATAAAGAGAACCCAGTTAAACAAATGAAAAAAAATCTTATACTTGGTCATTTATTTATTGAGGAAAATGATCCAATATTACATATCTGTGAGTGGCAAAAGTATGTGAACCTTTGCTTTCAGTATCTGGTGTGACCCCCTTGTGCAGCAATAACTGCAACTAAATGTTTCCAGTAACTGTTGATCAGTCCTGCACACTGGCTTGGAGGAATTTTAGCCCATTCATCCATACAGAATAGCTTCAGCTCTGGGATGTTGGTGGGTTTCCTCACATTAACTGCTCACTTCAGGTCCTTCCACAACATTTTGATTGGATTAAAGTCAGGACTTTGACTTGGCCATTCCAAAACATTAACTTTATTCCTCTTTAACCATTCTTTGGTAGAACGACTCGTGTGCTTAGGGTCGTTGTCTTGCTGCATGACCCACCTTCTCTTGAGATTCAGTTCATGGACAGATGTCCTGACATTTTCCTTTATAATTTGCTGGTATTATTCAGAATTCATTGTTCCATCAATGATGACAAGCCATCCTGGCCCAGATGCAGCAAAACAGGCCAAAACCATGATACTGCCACCACCATGTTTCACAGATGGGATAAGGTTCTGATGGTGGAATGCAGTGTTTTCCTTTATCCAGATATAACACTTCTCATTTAAACCAAAAAGTTCTATTTTGGTCTCATCCATCCACAAAACATTTTTCCAATAGCCTTCTGGCTTGTCTACATGATCTTTAGCAAACTGCAAATGAGCAGCAATGTTGTTTTTGGAGAGTAGTGGCTTTCTCCTTGCAACCCTGCCATGCACACCATTGTTGTTCAGTGTTCTCCTGATGGTGGACTCATGAACATTAACATGAGCTAATGTGAGAGAGGCCTTCAGTTGCTTAGAAGTTACCCTGGGGTCCTTTGTGACCTCGCTGACTATTACATGCCTTGCTCTTGGAGTGACCTTTGCTGGACAACCACTCCTGGGGAGGGTAACAATTGTCTTGAATTTCCTCCATTTGTACACAATCTGTCTGACTGTGGATTGGTAGAGTCCAAACTCTTTAGAGATGGTTTTGTAACCTTTTCCAGCCTGATGAGCATCAACAATGCTTTTTCTGAGGTCCTCAGAAATATCCTTTGTTCGTGCCATGATACACTTCCACAAATGTGTTGTGAAGATCAGACTTTGATAGATCCCTGTTCTTTAAATAAAACAGGGTGCTGTCACACACCTGATTGTCATCCCATTGATTTGAAAACACCTGACTTTAATTTCACCTTCAAATTAACTGCTAATCCTAGAGGTTCACATACTTTTGCCACTCACAGATATGTAATATTGGATCATTTTCCTCAATAAATAAATGACCAAGTATACTATTTTTTGTCTCATTTGTTTGACTGGGTTCTCTTTATCTACTTTTAGGACTTGTGTGAAAATCTGATGATGTTTTAGGTCATATTTATGCAGAAATATAGAAAATTCTAAAGGGTTCACAAACTTTCAAGCACCACTGTAGTACCCAAGCCCCATGGAAGCCTGTAATGACTTCTGGAGGCCGATCAAGGTGTCAGGGACCCAAGCTTATCAACCTCCTCATGGTGGGTCCCGGTAACTGATCAAGACCCAGCATCTGATTGAGATCAGGCTAATGACAAGCAATTTGAGATGACAGCAACTTGAGACGATAGCAGTACCAACTTGACCAAGGCACTGCCCCATTGACATGCTCCTTAAAGGATCACAGTCCAATGCTAACCTGGAACATGTGCCCTCCTCAGCGCAGGCATCAGCTGATGTCATATGGGCTGGCATAACTGTGTGCCAACTAAATGTGGAAGGTCTCACTAAGGCCAAGACCAACATCATTGAGCACCTCATACAGACACACAAAGTCACTGCTATCCTCCTCCAAGAGACCCACACCACTGACAGCTCCTTACTAAGGATCCCCAGCTTTGACCTGGCTGCACACACCAAGAGTGACATCCATGGCATTGCCACCTTCATAAAAAATACAGCTAATTGGCATGCTATCACCATCTCCCCACCAGACTCCATCATGGAATGGGCAGTGACATGCATTGAAAGTGTCACTGTAGTTAATGTCTCCAAGTCACCCACATCCCGGTTTCAGGCAGATTCCATCCCCAACTTTGGGGCATCCTGCATCTATGCAGGAGATTTCAACAGCCACAGCACAACATGGGGATGGCCAACCTAGATGGAACTGCCCTTGAGGACTGGGCCTCAGCATGCGGTGTCCATCTTTTATTCGACTGCAAGGAGCCGGACAGTTTTCATTCAGTCAGATGGAACACAACAACAAATCCTGACCTGGCATTTGTCAACCTGAATGGTCCTTCTCTCCACTGTGTAGTCTTTGACTGCTTCCCAAAGTCTCAACATCGACCATCACTGATCACCCCTCATAACCCAAGTGAGACAATTGCCACCAAACCAGTCAAAAGGTGGAACTTCCACAAGGCTTACTGGGACCTATTCAAAGGCCTTACAGACACAGAGGCAAGCAACCTACCAGAGCCAACCTCCACAAACCTAGACCAACCCTACACAGCCTTCTGCAACCTCCTAGTCAGGGCAGCAAAGAACTCCATCCCACATGGCTTTTGTCGTCGCTAAATCCCCTCCTGGGACAAGGAATGTGATACCATCTACAATGAGTTCCTGAAAGCAGAACCTGGGGTAGAGGCTAACACAAAAGCATCTGACTTAACAGTCTGTCTAGACAGGAAACGACATGAGCGATGGGAGGAAACAGTCCAAGACATCGACTTTACCCACCCCAGTAGGATAGTGTGGAAGACACTCAACCATCTCACTGGTAGAAACTCCAAAGCACAGAAATCCCCTGTCTCAGCCAACTCCATCGCTGATCAACTTCTTGAGAACAGTTGTTTCAAGAACATCGATAAGGAACACACCCGTTCTGTCAAACAAGAGATTACTGAACTGTGGCATGCTTCCAGTGTCAACAGCTTGTTATCAGCCCCCTTTATGCCAGAAGAGCTCACATCTGCCATGAGCCAACTGAAGAATGGGAAGGCCCAGGGACCTGACAACATCCCCCCAGAGTTCCTGATACACTGTGGCCCACATTGTTTGGAATGGCTCCTAGCATTCCATTCATGCTGCCTCACCAACCAATCCATACCAAAGATCTGGCAAAAGACTAACATCATCACCCTTCCCAAACCAATCAAGCTAGTGGATGAGCCAAAGAGCTACCACCCCATCTCACTCCTCTGTGTACCCTTCAAACTCCTGGAACAGCTTCTCCTAGCCTGACTGGAACCAGTTGTTGAGCCCCAACTGCCAGATGAAAAAGCAGGCTTCCAGCAGGACCGCAACACAGTTCACCAGATTGTGAAGCTGACTAATGACATTGAAGGCAGCTTCAAGAAAGGCCACAAGGCAGGTGCAATCTTGGTAGACCTCACTGCTGCCTATGACACTGGATGGCATCAGAGCCTAACACTGAGACTGTATGGTATCTAGTTAAGTTCATCTGCAACATCCTAGTCAACAGAAGCTTTGTCCTTAAGACTAGTGATGGACAGACCAATAGGCCATGGCACCTCAGAAATGGAGTCCCCAAGGATCAGTGCTCTCCCCAATGCTGTTCAACTTGTACATCAGCGACTTACCCTGCAGAACATCTCAACAATATGGCTATGCAAATGACTTAGCCTTACTTTATGCTGACAGCAACTGGCCCAAGGTAGAGGAGACACTCTCAACAGATATGGTGCAACCTACAACATATCTCAAGAGATGGAGACTGAAGCTGAGCACTGCCAAAACCACCTCAACTGCCTTCCACCTAAACACCAAGGAGGCCAACTGCCTGCTCCAGATCAATCTTAACCCTCTGGGGTCGAGAGCATGGGCGATTGCTCTAAGACAGCAAGGGAGGCTCAGCCTCCTCTAAAAATGCTCTTATGATTTTAATGTGTGCGTGAGTTTCTCCACCTCGTGACAGTGCAATGCAGCGCAGCCTCAGTGCACTTCAATGGCATTTGGGAGCTCTGCACTTTTCAATCTCAAAATGCAAGATGGTTATTGGACAAATACTGCGAAAACGCCCGCCCACGGAGTCTCACGGACTCCCAGCCTCAGTGGACTTCAATGGCATTTGGGAGCTATGCGCTTTTCAATATCAAAATGCAAGACGATTATTCGACAAATACTGTGAAAATGCCCGCCTACGGACTCCGAGCCTCACATGGGAGGGACATGGCAAAGCTTTCCGCGAGGAGACTGGTGATTGGTGAAAGCGGCCAGATATTTTCTTTGATTGACAGCTCGTTTCAACTATAGACAGGCAGCGGTGAATTTCAGTTCAGTCGCATGCGGAATCGGAAGTGCTGTGGTGTATTGTAAGAGATCAGCTTACATTTTGATTTCATTCATTACATACAGTTTCTACCAGCTTTTTTAGTTTGTATATATTTTCATTGTATATAAAGTGTAAATATAGTGTTGTCAAGTTTGCTATCTTAATTCCAGAAATTTCGTTTATTTGAGTGACTGAACTTGAACTTGAGGGGGCTAGTCAGCTAGCAAGAAAGCTGTGCACGGATGCCAAGTATTGCTGATTTAATTTTGGCAAAGCCATTTGCCAGTCTTCCTTTCGAGGAAAAAAATTAAAATTAAAGAGCAGGGTAGACCAACGCCTCAAATTGACTTGGTGAAAAAGGTAGGGAATAATACTCGTTCCTTTCAGCTCTCCTGGTATGAGAAAGTGAATTGGCTAACAGCAAGTGACCCACATCAACAACAGTAAATAGGCTACTTTAGTAATATGTCATGGATGGACCAAAAATATAGAATCTATTTAAAATGTTTATGCTGAGTATATTATATTGGAATATATATTTTTCTGGATATGAATTAAACACAGCTACAATTTGGGAAACATTTTTAAACAAAAACACAGCCAAGAACATTTCACACTACAGACCTGGATTAAAAGTGAAGAGTTATCAAAATTGTCAATAAAACATTTCTCAGTCAAAATAAGTAAAATATAGGGAAAGTGTCATTGAATAAAATGTGTGGCACCCAGCTCTACTGCTGAGGTTCCTGACAAAGAGCTGCTTTCAATCATGATCAATTTTTAAACAACATGCCACAATTTTAAAATATAAAATGTTAAAATATACCCCTCCCCCCCAACACCACCATCATGTATATTGGACAGTAGGCTAATGGGCCAAAAGAACCTGTTATTTCACAGTTTGTGACGCTGCCAACAATCAGCCAGATCAGAGGCAAGAGTATGGGCAAAATTGATGTGTTTTTTTTCTTTTAAAATCTGGAAATGTTGTAACCCACCAGCCTCCCCTGTTTGAAAGACTACCAGCCGCCACTGGTCGAGAGCTTTGCTGGCGAAGCACAACAAGTTCAG
Source organism: Neoarius graeffei (assembly GCF_027579695.1). Lineage (NCBI taxonomy): Eukaryota > Metazoa > Chordata > Actinopteri > Siluriformes > Ariidae > Neoarius > Neoarius graeffei. The sequence continues at coordinate 33,394,474 of NC_083575.1, read as the reverse complement.
AACGAGTAGATCACGTATTTAGATAAATATCTTTGCAAGTTCTTTATCATACAAGCATGATAAACATATTGACAAACTTTATACTTTACACTTTCCAATGTGCCCACTGCTAAATAATATTATAGTTTTTAAATTACCTAAATGAAATTGTGGCAGCGGGGGCGTGGTCAAGCGCCGGTCTGTGACAGGAGGGCGGAGTTGGGAAAGGTAAGTGGCAGAATCGCTTCACCTGAGTGTGATTAATCTATGTTTTGTGTGTGTTCTCCCCAGTAAACCGGGCTATTTAAGGAGGGAGAGCGAGAGCAGAGGAGCTCTCTCCACAACCAGACAACTGGAATGTGTGTGCGTGCGTGTGTGGCTGAGAGAGAAACCTATTTCCACTGAAAAGTGAGAATAAAAGAGTTTTTTGCGAACTCAGTCTCTGTCCTGCCGTCCTCTGTGCTCCACCCACATCTCGTGAACCTTACAGAGATGAAACATAAAACTTGTCACCTTACTGAGTCACACCAAAAGTCGGAGTGCTGAGCGCGCACATACACATTTATAAAAGACTATTCACATGATAACAGCATGATAATCACTTTCACTCTTTCAGTTTTGATTGGTTTCTCTTTTGTGGTGGGAACACCCACTGTAAACAGGATAAAATCTGTCAGACATAGTTCAGGCTATTTGGAAGTAAAACTTGTTGCAGGATGGCATATGCTCATTATCACCCATTTTCTTGCCATGCAGCCACCCTCCTTAGCACACCTTTCAACATCCTACAAGCATGGAGAGGCACCTGGCAACAGACTGCATACCTTGCCCAACTCAGTGTCATCCTGAATATTGCACTACCCCCAGGTGGCAATCTCCCAAGGAAGAGTGGGTCACCTTGAACCGGATATGAACCAGGGTAGGCCGTTTCAATGCCAACATACACCAATGGGGTCTGCACCCATCTGCAGCCTGCCCTGCAGGTCACCTGAGCAGACCATAAAGCACATCCTCAGTGAATGCCCCACCCTTGGCCTGCCCACTGATGTCAACCTCACGATCCCTAAGCAGTCCATGGTGAACCGGCTGCAGCACCTTTCTTATATCTAATACAGCTGTCTTCTCATACACAAGAAGAAGAAGAAGAAAAACAACGTTTCAGAGTTTGACAGCTACCCCTTGCCAGTGGATGACCTTATAGAGCACCTAGGGAGGGTCAGATTCATCTCCACACTCAACCTGACAAAAGGTTACTGGCAGGTGGCCCTCTCCAGAGAGGTGCAGCCCAAGACAACCTTTAGCACCTATTCTGGACATTGGTAATACTGGGTCCTTCCCTTTGGGATCCACAAAATGCCTGCAACATTCCAAAGGTTAATGGACTTCATCTTAAGGCCTCATCTTCCCTACACAGTAGCCTACCTGGACAACATGGTCATCCACTTCACCAGCTGGCAAGATCACCTTCACCACCTTAGGGAAGTGCTGGGCAGACTCTGCAACATGGGACTGATGGCAAATCCCAAGAAATGCCACCTGGGGCTAACTGAGGCACAGTACCTGTGCATTGGCTGGGGGCTCCTGAAGCCCCAAGAAAAGAAAACCGAAGTCATCTGCCTTTATCCCTGGCCAACCTCCGTGAAACAGGTATGTGCTTTTTTGGGGGCTGGCCGCCTATTACCAGCGTTTTGTGCCTGACTTTGCCTCTATAGTTTCCCACCTCTCAGATCTTACCAGGAAGGGGGAGCCCGAGAAGGTCTGTTGGACACCTGTGGCTGAGGCAGCATTCCAGGCCCTCAAAACTGCTCTCACGAGCTCCACAGTCTCATGGATCCCTGATTTCCAGCGCCCCTTCCTGGTACACCTGGATGCATCAGAAATGGGACTAGGAGCCATGCTGTCAGAGGACTTCGAAGGAGAGGAGCACCCTATTGTCCACATTAGCCAGAAGCTGACTCCTACCAAGAAAAGATATATGGTAGTGGAGTAAGAAGCCTTGACCATCAAATGGGCCATGGAGAAGCTCCATTACTATTTAGCAGGCAGACAGTTCACCTTAGTCATGGACCATGCCCCACTCCAATGGATGGCCAATGAATAGAACTCTAATAATAAAATTACCAACTGATTTCTCTCCCTCCAGGGCTACTTGTTCCAGGTAGAATACTGGGCAGGAGCCTGCAATGGCAAAGCACATGGCCTCTCCCAACAGCATGTGCTCTGGGTCCAGCCTTCTCCAATGGGTAGCTCAGAACTGTGTGTGGAGGGGGGATGTAAATATTGCAGCCTGACAGCCGTCTTCTCCCTATCTGCAGGCACTCCTCACTGCATAACAGCTGTAGTGCCGATAAGACAGCACTCCACTCACCATACTGAAAGCAAGCAGCAGCAGTTCTGCACCATGGGCAGAAAATAGTATCGCTCACACACACAAAGGAAGGAGAGGGCAAACACAGTGTAGCTGGCAGATACTAATTATGGCATGCACATTCACCCTCCAGGAGCTCACAGTGGAGTAGATAAAGGCTGCGTGTGGCATAGCGAGTGAGTATGAGCTCCTGAATGCTCATTCTAATGACCTGTTTTCTGTGTGCCAGATACCAGTTCACATGACACTCTCACATGCTGGAAGGATGGGAAAGCTGCCTCCTCACAGTCAGGACAAAGCTCCTCACCTCCTGGGACCTTCCTCACCCACCTCCCCTCATCTGGATCACCACTTATATCCTTATATACTGCTCACTCCACTGCAAAATGAAAAAATAAAAAAAACAGCCTGTTTTGCACTTCATGCCTGTTGTCTGTGTGTCTTTTTCACTCCCTGCCACTAGGGGTGCTACAACACACCAAGATAACTTGCATAAACAAAGATGACAAGATGAGATTACGACCATGTTCCTAAAATCCTCCCTGGATTTCTACTTCTTTTATTAATTGACTACTACTACTACTACTACTACTAATAATAATAATAATAATAATAATAACAACAACAGCAATTAGAAAAAAACTCATTAATACATCATTCGGTAGATTATGTGTATGTTATTGTTAGTGAGGGGGGAGAGAGTTAGGGGAGCTTAATGATTTCCATATGAAAATTGAGGACTGAAAAATGAAATAGGTTTCGCAGCACAAAAATCTAAACCTTTATGCCCTTGTGAAAAAAAAGAGCACAAGCACTGGCTAGTACTATATAACAGAGACATGAGTGAAAATATGAGATTTTGGCAGATAGACGAGTGAAAAACTGCAGAGCGTTAAATGAGCCTGTTACCATGACCCCTCTCTTCACACACACATGCACATATAGGCAGGCAGGTTTAAACAAACATGTCCATACATTGAAGAAGGCTTTGTTCACATCTCCCACATATCTGAAGAGTCTCATATTTTTGGGCCATAGCATGTGTAACAACTTAGACATACAAATAAGAAATGTGAAATATGATGCAGTGGGTAAAGGTCACTGAAATTGCCTTCATCATATGGATTGTAGTAATCATGGTTTGTTATCATGGTGGTAATGTCTGCTCTGGCAGTGAAAATTTGTCCATTGTCTTGATGTGCTTAGACAAACACTGAACTCCCCATTTATCTCTCAGCTGTTATCAACATTTCACTGAGTTAAATGAACAAGGGCATAAAAGGTTAGAGCTTTTCTGTCATTTTTCTGGCTAGTTCAGCCATGTCTCCTTGCAGGAATAGAGCTCTATACTTCTTGCACCTCTACAGATTGATAATTGAAGTACAAAGGAAGCAAAACTAACAGAATTGTTGCACTCATAGCTTGGAGAAAGAGCCCTTTGGCATCAGGTCACCCTGCTCACATTGGCTCAATAGAAAAGAATGTGTGAAACACACACACACACACACACACACACACACACACACCTAAACAAGAATTGATGCACTGAAATTAACCAATCTTGCAGTCTAAATATAAGTATGGTTTATCTAAATAGCACAGCAGAATAATGCTGGCAGTCTTTATAGACAAACTCCTCGAGTAAGCCTGCCACGAGTTAGTCAGCGGCTGCATGGTCGTGGAACCATTGTCACCATTTTCATTTGGAGGATAAAGGCCAATTTATGCTGACAACCCAGTCCTCGCAGATAGTGTTTGCGTAGCCCCCCCACCTTCGCAGACGCTCTGCGCACACCTCCCAAAAATTGTGACCACCGCAGAAGCCTCGCAGACAGCGTCGCAGACAAGAGGGCTCTGATTGGTCCACTCTACATCCGCTGTACACGCACTTCCGCTTCCCTACTTTCCCGGTTTGTTTTGTTTTCACGACCGCCATTTTTAAAAACACGAGCGAAGATGGAGCAGCATGAAGAGCGGTTGATTGAGGAAGTACGTACATGTATACGACTCCAGTTCTAGTCATTATAAAAAAAAAGTTCTAGTCATTATAAGTAACCGGAGGATAAACACTCCACTAACCACACCCACCAACTACTCCTAGCGGCTTCGCGCCCCCTTGCGTTGTGGTGGTGAATAACATCGCGCACGCCTATAACTCCCCGCTCAACAATAAATTACAACTGTCTGCGAAAAGCTATCTGCGAAAGCCTTGTCGCAAGAGCATGCAGAGGCCTTAAGGATGGAGTAACACAAATTAACAGGATGCAGGTAACTCCCTCTGCAGACCAGAAGTACACAGAAGCACTGTGAAAGTCTGCTGAGAATCTTGCCCTTATTTGGCTATTATCAGAGTGCCTAATACTGAACTAGTGCTTGTATCAGTGCTTGTATGAAAAGCGTGTGACTGTATTGTGGATTCCTCTTGATGTTTATCTGCTTAGTTTATAAAAATAACAGCAGATTCATTTTAAATAAAGGACAAAATAGAAGGGAAGGTAAAGGAGCATGTTAAATGTCAGAGTAAAGTGTATTTGGTGTGGGGTTAAAACTAAAGTGTGGAAATCCCCAAAAAATAGCTTTAAAAAGTTTTTGCTTGGAGCTAAACTTCTGAACAAAAGCAAACAAATAAAGGTGATTTACTTACTTATAAAGTAATTAGTAGTAGTGTTGGTATTGTAGTACTAACACATGAAGAAGTGTGCTATAGGTTGAGTAAGTGAAGACAGTCATGACAGATAAAGGCAATGCCACTGTATTGACATTTCCATGCTTCCATAGACCTGCTGTGGCATACCAAACAACACAATTACCCATTCATTTATTCTGGCAGCAAGTGTGCAAGGTATCTTAAACATGCACAGCTAAAACACAGATTTAAGGTGTTTGGTGATTTTTTTTTTCGCTGTGAAGCTTTCTCAGCCTATGCTGTATTAAAAACTTGTTTGCTAATGATTTATGGTTGTGGGGTGTGGAAAGAAAGGGTGCTAGAGGAAGGGTGTGTGCACTTTCTCCTTCTGTGCTGTGAAGCAGGTTGCTAAAACAGGAAGATGGTGTGTCCTCACTGCTGACACAACAAGCGGCAGGTCTGTCTACAGTTAACGCATGGCAGATTCACTTGCCCGCACCAGGCTGCATGTGTCACTCTCTCTCTCTCTCTCTCTCTCTCTCACACACACACACACACACACACACACACACACACACAGAGTATATAAAATAGGCCAGACTTACTATTTATATACCTTCTCCCTAGAGGAAGCAATTGGGTTCTGTATGTTTTCAGGCAATCTCAGAGCAGCCTTTCTAGACTGTGAGAATCCCTACATATATATCTGTGGTTCTCTAAATGAGGTCCAGAGATCCCCAGCAGTTCACAATTATTATTATTATTATTATTATTATTATTATTATTAATGTTTATTTATTTTTTAAACATCCCCAAAATAAATATGATGCTATGTATGTGCATAACATATGAAAATTTGAATTATGTTCAGAAAAGAAATCTGCAATAATGAGGGCTAATATGCTTTTTAAAAGTAACAAATGTTTTCTATATGTCAAAAATATTTTCTAGATATTTAATAGTTCCTATATATCAAATAAAATATAAACACTGATTACTAATAATAACACACACACACACACACACACACACACACACACACACACACACACAGTGAGAGACAGACATAGATGCAGGTGCAGTTCAGTTCTTTTACTGAGATAGGTCAAACAAATCCAAATTGGTGATCAAAGTTTAAGGTCAGGGACTGGTCTTGGTTGGGTGAGCTGCAAGCAAGAATCAGAAGTGTGATCAGAATTCCAGGTCAGAGACAGGCACCGGTTGTGCGAGCTGCAAAAAACAATCAGAAACATGAATCAAACTCAAGACCAGGAAACTAAGCACAGCTTGTGAACCAAGATAACAATATAGAAAAAGCAAACTTAGTACGGTTAGTCTGTCGTTGCCAAGTGATTGCTTTGCAACGTGTGTGTATGTGGAGATTCCTTTTAAAGTCTCTGAAATAGTGTGGTATGAGGGGCGGGTGTGTCCAATTAATATGTGGGTGAGCTTGAGAGTGTGAGAGTTCATGATGAATGCTGGGAACTGGAGTTTTTGTTGGCCGTGTTTGTACATTGTGCTCATGGTAATTGGAGTCTGCCACCAACTCTGGTGTGGATGAAGCACATACAATTTTCAATATGAATTCATCATCTCGTCATCTATTTTTTTTTTAAAGAAAATTGGTTGATAAGTTATTATAAGCATCTTGAACAATATGCCATAGTTCTTTTCTCTCACATGTTTTTGTAAGTCCCACACAGCACCAACAATGCTTTTATCCAGAAAGAAGTATTATCACTACTTAATAAAGTAGTAATAATAACAATCAGAATCAGAAATACTTTAATAATCCAGAGTAAACATTGAGTACAGTAAAAAGCATCATTATTGCATAATATCCTTCTTTTATTAATGGTAACATTTTCCTTTTTTGGAGAATGCATATTGGACAACAAAAATTTGATATTTTCTCTGACTTGAAGGAAATTAATGATATATGTTGTCAGTAAACCCGCTGGAGACAAGCAGACTACAAACATGGACATACCAAGCCTTGTTATTCTCTGACTGCCTTTCTGCCTGTTTGACCTTTGCTAGTGTTTTCTCATTTCCTCGATTTCTGTTTTGCCCACATTACTCTGCCGATTGCCAGATCCTAGCTTGTTCTTTGACTATGATTCCTGTCTCTCGTTTTGGCTTGGTTTGCTATTCTAAAGCTGTCTTCTGCCACACATACATTCATAAGTGCCTGCGTACTCACAGGATACTTCACTAGCATGGATGTAGCGGAGGATCACCAACAGACGGCTCTCAACCCACAGTGGCAACTGCTAGGAGAACATCAACAGATGCTCACCGATCTGAACACCAGGATGACGCAGCTAACAACTGTTATGTTGCAGGCCCTCCTAGCATGCATTGAATCTCCTCCTCACTCAGCGTTGCAACTCCCCGCACCAGAAAAGTTCAATGGCGACCCTGCCACATGTAAGGGTTTCTTGTTACAATGCTCATTGTATTTCGCCACCATGCCGGATATTCTGGAAGAACACAAAATTGCTAAATTTCTGTCTCTCCTCACTGACAAAGCACTCTGCTAGGCTACAGCTGGCTGGGATAAAGGTGGAAAGTCAACAGGGTCATATGAACAGTTCCTCTCCCTATTCAAGAAAGTATTCGATCATGAGCCTGAGGGAATTGAAGTTGGGGAAAGCCTTCTCACCAGCTCACAGGGCACCAGAAGCATCGCCAAGTTTGCCCTGGATTTCAGGACTCTTGCAGCCTCCAGTGGATGGAATGACCCAGCACTCAAAGCGGTCTTTTGCCAGGGACTGCGCCCTGAAATACTCACCAAGCTGGCATGTAGGGATAAGAACCTCTCATTGGATGCCCTGATTGAACTGGCCATATGTCTAGACCAGCTGTTGAAGCACCGGCCCTCGCTCCTCATGGAGAAGAAGCCAATGTCACCTCCCGAGGACCACGCACCCATGGAGCTGTCACACACATGGTTGTCCCGCGCTGAGCTTGCCAGAAGGCGCAAGGAGGGTTTGTGCTTCTACTGTGGGAGCGCCGGTCATGACATCCAACACTGCCCAGTTTGACTTGCCTGGGGAACCTCAATCGAGAGACCTGTTCCAGCCTAAAGTCCAGTGAGAAAACTTAACTCTAAATCCTTCAAAATCCCAGTGTTACTGAAGATGGCGGCTTCCACTCATGTCCTACCCGCCTTCATAGATTCAGGAGCAGAGGGGAACTTCATCAGCAAAGCCCTCGTGCAAAAGCTCAACTTGCCAGTCACCTCTCTGCAAAGTACACTTAGCATCTGGACTATCTATGGCGGACCCATAGGTGACGGCCTAGTCACATCACGGACACAGCCATTGTAGATACAAGTGGGGACCCTACATCACGAACTAATCTCTTTGTACATCACGACCACTGACCATCATGATATCATCCTTGGCTACCCCTGGTTACAACTGCATGACCCCTCATCTCATGGCAGAAAAAGGAGATACTCCAGTGGTCACCTACATGCTTTCAGAGCTGCCTCTCTTGTCCCCAACTCATCGTTTCCTCCATCTCAGTTGAGAGCCCACTCCCCGATGCCATGGACAGCGTTCCAGAATGCTACCAAGATCTTTCTGAGATCTTCAGCAAGGAGAAGGCCTGCGGACTACCACCGCATAGGCCCTGCGACTGCGCCATTGAGCTGTTGCCAGGCATGGCACCACCACGAGGTCACATCTACCCCCTTTCCCAGAAAAAACATGCTGCCATGGAAGAGTACATCCAGGAGGCTCTCAAACAAGGTTACAGCCAGCTGTCGAAATCTCCTGCCTTGGCTAGCTTCTTCTTTGTGGAGAAATAAGGAGGTGGACTTCAGCCCTGCATAGACTATAGAGAGCGTAATGAAGTCACTGTTAAATATCCGTATCCTCTCCCTCTGGTTCCAGCAGCTCTGGAGCAACTCAGATCGGCCAAGGTGTTTTCCAAGCTGGATCTTCGAAGTGCCTACAACCTGATCTGGATTAAACAAAGTGACAAGTGGAAGACCACCTTCAGCACAACCACTGGTCACTTCAAATACTGGGTCATGCCATATGACCTATCTTCAGCTCCCAGTGTGTTCCAAAGTTTCATCAATGACGTGCTGTGGGACATGCTGGGAAAATACATCATTGCCTACATAGATGACATCTTGATCTATTCCTCAGATTTCCCCAGTCATCAGGGCAATGTCAGAACTGTCATCAAACGGTTGCTGGAGAACCACATCTACGTCAAAGCCGAAAAAAGCGAATTCCACCAAGACAAGATCTCCTTCCTGGGCTACATCATTAGCTTGGAAGGGGTCAGCATGGACTCAACCAAAGTCTCGGCCGTTACCTTGTGGCTCCAACCTAAGTCAGTCAAGGACCTCCAGAGATTTCTATGTTTTGCCAACTTCTACTGCCATTTCATCAGGAACTTCAGCACCTTGGCCGCTCCATTGACCACTCTCCTGAAAAAGGGTCCCAAGTGCTTCTGATGGAATCCTCAGGCAGAAGAAGCCTTCAACAAGCTGAAAATTGCCTTCACATCGGCTCCAATTCTCCAGCATCCAGACCCCACGAAACCATTCGTTGTGGAGGTAGACGCCTCCGACACAGGAGTAGGAGCCATCTTTGGGGAAAAGCCGAAACTACACCCAGTGGCTTTTTCTCCAAGAAGCTAACCCCTGCTGAGAGGAATTATGATGTGGGCAATCGCCAGCTGCTAGAAATCAAACTAGCCTTGGAGAAATGGCGACACTAATTGGAGGGAGCAACTCATCTTTTCTTCATCCTAATTGACCATAAGAACCTAGAGTATTTCAAGAAGGCCAAGAGGTTGAATCCACGTCAGACCAGGTGGGCGCTGTTCTTCATCTGTTTTAATTTCTCTATCTCCTTCCGACCAGGGTTCAAGAACACCAAGGTGGATGCTCTGTCCCAGGCTGTAGAACCATCTCTCAAAGACACAGAACCTCAACCCATCATCCCAACACAGCACTTCTTACAATCCATCATGTGGGATCTGGACAGTGAAATCCATAAGTCTCAACCACAATCTGTACCTAATCATATCCCATCTGGTCTTCTCTTTGTGCCAGCACATCTATGCAGCAAACTCATCAGCTGGGCACGCTCCTCTCCTGCTGCTGGTCATCCCAACAGTCAACGTACCTACCAGATGCTGAAGAACAGGTACTGGTGAGACAACATGCGGACCGAAATCAACCAGTTCGACTCTTCCTGTTCCTCAAGCTCCTCCAGCTGGCAAACTCATGCCTCTACCTGTCCTGCAGTGACCCTGGTCACACTTGGTGATCAACTTCATCACAGACCTTCCTTCATCACAAAACAATACCACAATCATGGTCACCATTGACAGGTTCTTGAAAGCTTTGAGGCTCATCCCTCTTCCGGGTATCCCTACGGCCACCCAAATGGCTGAACTTCTTTTCCAACAAGTATTCAGATACTACGGCATCCCTGAAGACATCATCAGCAACCGAGGCCCACAATTCATCTCCAAGTTCTGGTTCTGCTTCATGGAGAGGTTGGGGGTGTCCGTTAGCCTCACATCTGGCTACCACCCCCAGTCCAATGGGCAGGGTGAACTCAGGAAATCGCCTGCTTCCTGCAAATCTACTGCATGCACAACCAGGGGGACTGGACACATTTCCTGCCATGGGCTGAGTATGAGTAGAACTCCCTAAAGCATTCTGCGACTCAGCTAACACCTTTCCAGTGCATACTCGGCTACCAACCACCCTTGTTCCCCTGGGACGACACACCCAATTAGGTAAATGCAGTAGATGAGTGGTTCCAGCGCAGCCAAACCATTTGGGAAGAGGTCCATCAGCGGCTAGAGGTTGTTTGTGCCAAGTACAAGGCATATGCCAATTGACACAAAGGAAAGACTCCCACCTATCTTCCCGGTGATCGAGTATGGGTGGTGACTAAGAACCTATGAGAGACACATGCCTGTAAGAAACTACAACCATGCTACATCGGACCCTTCAAGTTGTTACGGCACATCAACAATGTCTCATATCGTCTAGAACTTTCACCGCACAGCAGAGTCTCTCCTACTTTCCATATCTCTAATCTCAAACCCGTCATCCCAGGTCCGCTCTCCAACAATACACCCACTCAAGATCACCCTTCTCTGAATCTCGACAGGGAACCCATCTACTAGGTCAACAAAATCCTCGACTCCAGGCGAAGAGGTGGCCAGATCGAGTACCTGGTAGACTGGGAAGGGTATGGGTGCGAAGAACAAAGTTGGGTCAAGTTCAAGGACATCCTTGACCCTCTGCTCAAGCAAGACTTCCACACCCAACACCCCAGCAAGCCAGCACCCAGAGGTCAAGGATGCCCCCGAAAGAGTATAGCTCCCGGAGGTAGCTCCTCAGGGGGGGCTCTGTCAGTAAACCTGTTGGAGACGAGCAGAATACAAACATGGACAGCTCAGACTACAACTCCCAGCACACACAGCGCCCTCTATCTCCCGCCTTCTGACTCTCAGCTGACATTCATTTCCTCATCACCTGTCTCAGCATTTAAACCCCAGTCACAGAAGCACACATTGTGAAGTATCGTTCTGTTTTTTTTCCATACATACCAAGCCTTGTTATTCTCTGACTGCCTTTCTGTCTGTTTGACCTTTGCTAGTGTTTTCTCGGTTCCTTGATTTCTGTTTTGCCCACGTTACTCTGTTTGCCGATTGTCCAACCCTAGCTTGTTCTTTGACTATGATTCCTGTCTCTCGTTTTGGCTTGGTTTGCTATTCTAAAGCTGTCTTCCACCACACATATGTCCATAAGTGCCTATGTACTCACATATGTATTTTAAAATGGATATATGGATATATGGTCTGTGAAGGATACATGTCTTTAAAACAAATTGCATAACCTTCCCCCAGGTTAAGAGTCTGGGTGTCATCCTTGATGGCATTCTATCATTCCAGTCCCAAATAAATAATGTCACTCGGTCAGCTTAATTTCATCTACGTAATATCTCATGCCTGTGCCAGTTCCCCCACACCCAACAGTACCGCTATCCTGGTTACATCCCGCCTTGACTATTGTAACTTTCTTCTTTTTGGTTTACCTGACAAGTCCATCCATAATCTGCAATGGGTTCAAAACTCGGCCACCAGAATTATTTCCAGAATCCCCTCCTTCAGTCATATCACACCTGTCCTGTAGCAACTCCATTGGCTTCCTATCAAATTTCGCATCATCTATAAAATCTTACTTTTTACCTTCAAGGCAATCAACACCCTCACCCCCCAGTACCTTACTGAGCTCCTCCACATCAACATACATAGCCATACTCTCGGGTCCTCCTCCTCCATCCAACTCATCCTCCTACCTGCTCGCTTGTCCACCATGGGGTCGAGAGCCTTCAGCCACTCAGCCCCCCACCTTTGGAACTCCCTGCCACAGGACATACAACACTCTGATTCCATCATCTCCTTCAAATCTCACCTCAAAACCCACCTTTTCCAACAAGCATATTCCCTTTAATCTGGGTCTGGAATGACCCCACCATTGCACTTTATTTCTGTTTTATTATGTTTTGCACTATTTTGATTATGTTTTTCATTTTATCGATTGCTTTTATTATTGTATTTGTATGGTGACCTTGAATGTCCTGAAAGGCGCCTATAAATAAAATGTATTATTATTATTATTATTCTCATTATCTCTAGCCACTTTATCCTGTTCTACAGGGTCGCAGGCAAGCTGGAGCCTATAACAGCTGACTACGGGCAAAAGGCGGGGTACACCCTGGACAAGTCACCAGGTCATCACAGGGCTGACACATAGACACAGACAACCATTCACACTCACATTCACACCTACGGTCAATTTAGAGTCACCAGTTAACCTAACCTGCATGTCTTTGGACTGTGGGGGAAACCGGAGCACCCGGAGGAAACCCACGTGGACACGGGGAGAACATGCAAACTCCACACAGAAAGGTCCTCACCGGCCATGGGGCTCGAACCCGGACCTTCTTGCTGTGAGGCGACAGCGCTAACCACTACACACAATGCCGCCCCTCTATTATTATTATTATTATAAATGAATTTAGCACTTTAGGAATTTAGACTTTTGCACAGTACTGTATGCTGCTCCACATAAGCAGTATACAGTACTGTGCAAAAGTCTAAATTCCTGTACTGTATTTTGCACAGTACCCCATGCTGCTCCACACAAGCTCTCAGACTGACAGATCACTCTTAATCGGTTTGATGTATTACTCTCAATTCCATAATATTGATATTGTGCAAAAAGACACTCATTAATTAGTGAGACAGAGCACATGTACAGTAAATGCTACTTCATCCAAAAATGTAGCAAGAAATAAAATTTCTGTATTTTGATTGAAGTAATTTTTTTAAAATAAATGTAGTCCTTATGATGGCAAAACTATTTCATATGCTGCGCATGAATTTGCCACCAGTCCAATTGGGCTGGAGCATATTGTATACTGCCTCCTGTGGGTTCACCACCCACAGAGGTAGCAGTAGGGGTTTGGTGCAGTGTGGATTGGGTGGCAGTCGAAGGCAGGGGCCTCGACGACCTGATCCCCGGACACAGCGGCTGGCTGTTGGGACATGGAATGTCACTTCGCTGGGGGGGAAGGAGCCTGAGCTTGTGCGGGAGGTTGAGAGGTACCGGCTAGAGATAGTCGGGCTCACCTCCACGCACAGCTTGGGCTCTGGAACCCAGCTCCTCGAGAGGGGCTGGACTTTCCACTTCTCTGGAGTCGCCCGTGGTGAGCGGTGGCGGGCTGGTGTGGGCTTGCTTATAGCTCCCCAGCTCAGCCACCATGTGTTGGAGTTTACCCCAGTGAATGAGAGGGTCGCCTCTCTGCGCCTTCGGATTGGGGAGAGGGCTCTTGCTGTTGTTTGTGCCTACGGGCCAAATAGCAGTATAGAGTATCCGGCCTTCTTGGAGTCCCTGGGAGAGGTACTGAGGGGTGCTCAGACTGGGGACTCCATTGTGCTACTGGGGGACTTCAATGCTCACGTGGGCGACGACAGTGACACCTGGAGGGGCGTGGTTGGGAGGAACGGCCTCCCCGATCTGAACCCGAGTGGTGTTTTGTTATTGGACTTCTGTGCTAGTCACGGTTTGTCCATAACGAACACCATGTTCGAGCATAGGGGTGTCCATAAGTGCACGTGGCACCAGGACACCTTAGGTCGGAGGTCGATGATCGACTTTGTAGTCGTTTCATCTGATCTCCGGCCCTATGTCTTGGACACTCGGGTGAAGAGAGGGGCTGAGCTGTCAACTGATCACCACCTGGTGGTGAGTTGGATCCGCTGGCGGAGGAGGAAGCTGGACAGACCTGGCAGGCCCAAACGTATGGTGAGGGTCTGCTGGGAACATCTGGCCAAGCACTCTGTTGGGGAGGTCTTTAACTCCCACCTCCGGGAGAGCTTTTCCCAGCTTCCGAGGGAGGTGGGGGACATTGAGTCTGAGTGGACCATGTTCTCTACCTCCATTGTGGACGCAGCTGTTCGGAGCTGTGGCCGCAAGGTCTCCGGTGCCTGTCGTGGCGGCAATCCCTGAACCCGGTGGTGGACACTGGAAGTAAGGGATGCCGTCAAGCTGAAGAAGGAGTCCTATCGGGCCATGTTGACCTCCAGGACTCCTGAGGCAGCTGACGGGTATCGGCAGGCCAGGCGTGCTGCAGCTCGGGCAGTTGCAGAGGCAAAAACTCGGAACTGGGAGGAGTTCGGGGAGGCCATGGAGAAGGACTATCGGTCGGCCTCGAAGAAATTCTGGCAAACCGTCTGGCGCCTCAGGAGGGGGAAGCAGTACTCTGCCAACACTGTTTACAGTGCGGGTGGGGAGCTGTTGACCTCGACTGGGGACATTGTCGGGCGGTGGAAGGAATACTTTGAGGATCTCCTCAATCCCACCGTCATGTCTTCCACTGAGGAGACTGAGGCTGATGACTCAGAGGTGGACTCGTCCATTACCCAAGCCGAAGTCACTGAGGTGGTTTGCAAGCTCCTCGGTGGCAAGGCACCGGGGGTGGATGAGATCCGCCCTGAGTATCTCAAGTCTCTGGATGTTGTGGGGCTGTCTTGGATGACACGCCTCTGCAACATCGCGTGGCGGTCGGGGACAGTGCCTCTGGAGTGGCAGACTGGGGTGGTGGTCCCTCTTTTTAAGAAAGGGGACCGGAGAGTGTGCTCCAATTATAGGGGAATCACACTTCTCAGCCTCCCAGGGAAAGTTTACTCCAGGGTACTGGAGAGGAGAATTCGACCAATAGTCGAACCTCGGATCCAGGAGGAACAATGCGGTTTTCGTCCTGGTCGCGGAACACTGGACCAGCTCTATACCCTTCATAGGGTGCTCGAGGGTTCATGGGAGTTTGCTCAACCAGTCCACATGTGCTTTGTGGATCTGGAGAAGGCATTCGACCGTGTCCCCCATGGTATTCTGTGGGGGGTGCTTCGGGAGTATGGGGTTCGGGGCTCTTTGCTAAGGGCTGTCCGGTCCCTGTACGAACGGAGCAGGAGTCTGGTTCACATTGCCGGCAGTAAGTCAGACCTGTTCCCAGTGCATGTTGGACTCCGGCAGGGCTGCCCCTTGTCACCGGTTCTGTTCATAATTTTTATGGACAGAATTTCTAGGCGCAGCCAGGGGCCGGAAGGAATCCTGTTTGGGAACCACAGGATTTCATCTCTGCTTTTTGCGGATGATGTTGTCCTGTTGGCTTCTTCAAACCAGGACCTTCAGCATGCACTGGGGCGGTTTGCAGTCGAGTGTGAAGCGGCTGGGATGAGAATCATCACCTCCAAGTCCGAGGCCATGGTTCTCGACCGGAAAAGGGTGGCTTGCCCTCTCCAGGTTGGTGGAGAAGTCCTGCCTCAAGTGGAGGAGTTTAAGTATCTCGGGATCTTGTTCACGAGTGAGGGAAGGATGGAGCGTGAGATCGAGAGGCAGATCGGTGCAGCCTCCGCAGTGATGCGGTCGCTTTACCGGTCCGTCGTGGTGAAGAAGGAGCTGAGCCAAAAGGCGAAGCTCTCAATTTACCGGTCGATCTACATTCCGACTCTCACCTATGGTCATGAGCTTTGGGTAATGACAGAAAGAACAAGATCGCGGATACAAGCGGCTGAAATGAGTTTCCTTTGCAGGGTGGCTGGGCGCTCCCTTAGAGATAGGGTGAGAAGCACAGTCACTTGGGAGGAGCTCGGAGTAGAGCTGCTGCTCCTCCACATCGAGAGGAACCAGCTGAGGTGGCTCGGGCATCTTTTTCGGATGCCTCCTGGACGCCTCCCTGGGGAGGTGTTCCAGGCATGTCCCCCCGGGAGGAGGCCCCGGGGAAGACCCAGGACACGCTGGAGGGACTATGTCTCTCGGCTGGCCTGGGAACGCCTCGGTGTTCTTCCCGAGGAGCTGGTCAAGGTGTCTGGGGAAAGGGAAGTTTGGGCTTCCATGCTTAGACTGCTGCCTCCGCGACCCGGTCCCAGATAAGCGGAAGAAGACGAGACGAGACGAGACATACTGTATACCGGTGAGTGTCCAAGGGGATATGTATCTCATGTTGGTGGATTCCAGCTGTAATCAGACTTCAATCCACCAAAGCCTGGTGCAAGGTGAGGCATTGGGGAGAGCACAAGTGGTGAAGCTTTTGTGTGTATACAGGGATGTTCACAATTATCCATTAGTGTCCATCCACATTCTATTTCGGGGAGAAAAACATAAAGGCAGTGGTTAATCCACATCTGACCCACCCACTGATTTTGGGGACTGATTGGCCAGGGTTCAGAGGATTAATGGAGCATATAGTAGGGGTGGGCCCTTCAATAATATGCCACGGGGAGATCCCAGTGTGATATTGACTGGGGAAGCTGTCACAGAGCCGTCTACTTCAGCACCACATCAGGGCGATGCAAGGAGTGAGGAGCAGCTTGCCCCTCCTCCCTCTCTCAGGGATTCCCTTGAGGATTTCCCATTAGAGCAGTCATGAGACAAGACTCTGCATCATGCATTTGACCAAGTGAAAGTAATCAGTGGTCAAACTCTCCAGCCAAATGCGGCACCCACCTTCCTATATTGGAGATGCAAAGCTTGGAGATGATCTATAGGGAACGTTCACTGGGTAAAATAGACACAATTTTAGCAGATAAACACCCTCTATTTTATAAATTTGAATTATTGCCATCAGGCAATAGATTCCGTTACCCTGCTCTCTCCAAGAATAGGACCAAGCAGTCATTCATTCCACAAGCCATTAGCCTTTTTAATAAACAAAATCCCAGATCTTAATTTTGATTTTAATTTTAATTGTGCAGGAACTGTTCAGCGGGCCTGAGCAGGGAAGCCACATTTTATCACATTTTATCTTATTGAGTGTATATTTTTAACTTCTAACGTTTTTATTGTTTTTAAGGATGTATTTATTTTCTCCTTGCTGTTTGCACATTTCTCCAGTATATACTTTTATCTAGGACACTGTAGGTGCATTTGGGTAATTGAGTGATCAATCTCATTAAATCTGAAGGTTAATAATTAAAGTTGAATCAGTCTCATATTATCATTAAATCACTCATGGAATCAGTCTCATTAATTAATACCATTAATTTTGGTGCTTAATAATAAATTACCAAACAGCTAAATTATGGTATATTCCAAATTATTATGATCACTTACCATATTACATAAATCATATGCACCTTTTAGAATTCTTTGGAGATTGGGGACTTCAAAGATATTGGAACACAAATAAACACACAGTTTCAATAATAAATGAATTCATTATAACAAAGATAAAATGGATAATGGCAGTTGAAATATATACAAACAGTGAGATGTGTGTGTGTGTGTGTGTGAGATGTGTGTGTGAAAGGCCCTATGGCCTGAGCAGAAGGCTAGCGTGGGATGCTAGCTAGGTATGTTCGTGTGTGTCCACGTGGTGTAGGGATCACCATGTGGGATTTGAGGAGAACAAAGGAATTAGCCTTGTGTGGCTAAGCTAAGACAAAGGGAAGCTAGCTAAGGTGTGTTTGTGTGTGGGGAGAGAGAGAGGCCTTGTGTGTGGCCTACAAAAAGGATTAGCTCTGGTAGCTAACTCTACGTGTGTTTGTGGGGGAGGAGTTAACCACGTGGTACCCAGCAAACACAAAACGTTTATAAAACCTTTCATTTGGGTTGCATTAAGGTTAGGTTTTATTAAACGTTTATGAAACGTTGGTGAAAATTTAATAAAGTCATATTTGCTGACCCGTGGCACATTTTTTATCATCTCTTGGTATTTTTAGATATTAAGATGTCATAATGATTGTATTACAATTATCAAAATAATCAGTAAATGAGTAACATTTTATTGACGTTTTATAAACGTTCTCTTTAAAACGTTTCATTCACAACATTTATGAAACGTTTATAAAACGTTATACATATTCGGAGACTTCTGGCTAAAACAGATAATATTAAAATTTCTACAATTAATTGTGTGATTATAAACACTACATGATGACTTTTTAAAAAGTATCAAAAAACATGGGAATAATTTTATGGAAAATAAGTGGTTGTATAAAAGTTTAATAAACGTTGAAAAAAAACCTTCGATCTAGCTAAATATTTTTAGATGTAGATCTAGATAGATAGATAAATCATTAAATGTGTGGCTCTAGTCTCGTAATTATCAAGTATGGTTTGAATATTTTGGATAGACGACCATTCGTCGTTTTATATTTGCTAAAATACATGCCCTTTTGGCCCTGGCATTTTGTTCGCTGGTTCCCTGCACCTGCGCGACCTACGTCTTTGCGCAGGCGCAGGGACCGGAAGTAGCGCCATTTTGAGCGTGTTGCTGTTGGGACAAGATCGAGAAGGCCGGGTCCACTTAGAAGTTATCTTAGAAAATCTCCTTCATCGAAGGCTCGCAGTCTACTTTTCAAGGGTAATGTATTCAATAAATGTGTATAGCGTTTCATGTAATTGTTAATTTTGTGCTTAAGTGAGTGTGTATAGTAGTACCGTTATATAAAATATATTTGGTATTTTAAATATCTATAAACTGACATGTAAAGATTAGGTGCATTAATCTTTGAAATCATGTTTTTATAGGTAATAATATCCAAATTCAATGCTTTTTGTCAATCTGTTAAAAATTGAAGAATGATATGTGGAATATTTCTATTGGAAACTCTTTTCGAAATGACAATTATCTCCAATCATTTTTTAGGGCAAAAAGGACACCAATCCTGCAGCTGCAGAGGAAGACCAGGGGGATGAATGAGGAAAGCCTCAACTTATGAACTAATTTAGACGGATATAGACTTTATGGACTAAAGCCATTTAACATATTGGCCAAACAACTTATTTGATTTAATTTGCTTTTTTATTTCAACTTTTAACTGATTTTGCGCATTTGCTATGATTACGTTAACTTTAATGTTTTGGTTCTTAGTAGCAAGGCTTCTTTAATAAATTTAGATAAATTTTTAATACTAGTATCTTTATCATTTTTGCTGTTCATGAGGGCTTTATATGTAAATGTGAATATTGTCTATGTAAAAAACCTCTGCTCTCAAA
This sequence comes from Neoarius graeffei, assembly GCF_027579695.1. Taxonomy (NCBI): domain Eukaryota; kingdom Metazoa; phylum Chordata; class Actinopteri; order Siluriformes; family Ariidae; genus Neoarius; species Neoarius graeffei. The sequence goes on along the minus strand of NC_083575.1, from coordinate 33,374,947 downwards.
TCGGTTTTGTTGAACTTGCAAAGAGGAATGAAATAAACTTAAGTGCAATAACAAAAATGTGTTGTTATATTATAAGTTTAACAGGTATTAACATGTTTCTAATAACGTTTCTAAAACATTAAAGAAACGTTTTACGATTGTTTTTAAATGGTTTTAAGAAACGTTTATACAATGTTTTAAAAAACGTTTCTGAAACGTTTCCAGAATGTTGTATGATGGTTTCCAGAATGTTTCCATAACATTTTTTCAAACGTTTATAAAACGAAAAAATTGTCCACAAATTTTCGTTTTATAAACGTTATTTTGTAACGTTTCTGAAACGTTAGCCAAATGTTTATACAACGTTATATAAACGTTTTTGTGTTTGCTGGGTAAGGCCTATGGCCTAGCAAAAGAAATAAGCTAGCGTGGGATGCTAACTGAGGTGTATTTGTGAGGCCAGGTGAGGCCTGTGACCACATGTTTGTGTGTGTGTCAGGCCTGGTTCCACGTGTTCGTGTAGGCCTAGATTAAACCTCGTGTGGCTAAGCTAAGACAAAGGGATGCTAGCTAAGGTGTGTTTGTGAATGGGGGAGGACCGCCACGTGTTTCTAAGACAATACACTTAGCTTTGGATGCTAATGGGACAAAAGAAATTAGCCGTAGGCTAATTTCACTAGCTTATAACAGTACTGAATCCACTGAAACCTTGATAAGGTCAAAATGTGTGATAAGGAAATTAAAGTGTTAGTCAGGAATAAAGAGAAGCATGCACAGCCTATCTATTCAACCATTGAGAGATTAAAACAAACAATTCAACACGCTACATGTCTACAGTGTGACAAATAAAACATTCCTGAGTTCAAATTCACACTATTTCAATAAAAGCTAATTCCTAAGACTAGGTTTTGCCCAAAATGCCAAGTCTTACTTAGTATCCTGCCTCTAGCAAGATTATGAAGAGATGTTCCGAGACTTTTGGAGTTTCGCCATTGTGGAGCATGTGAGTCACTTCCGTGAGGCGCAGAGAACTTCTTGATCCGATGCGTGGTTGCTTGTGATGAAAAGAAAGTCTCTGATCAAATAATGTGCACAGCTTTTGAGTTAAAAGGATTCAATTGCTTCTTAACTTTAAAATAACTGCCTGGTCTGCAGTAGTACGTGCTTATAAGGAACAAATGAAAACTGGTTGTAACTCGAGCTGAGTTTAAAATCGCGCGATTCTGGATTTTTACCGTGGCCAAAGGTAAACAAAGAAAAGCGCGAAACTCTGATTCTTGCAAGAAAGAAAAGACGTCTTATCTGGGTTTGCCCGGCGGAGCGAGCGATTCTCCTTGTGTCCGTGTTGAGATCACGGCGCCAAAAGAGGAGGGGCTAGGAGTTTCCGGGTGGTTTATGCCTTCCTGGAGGATGTGACATAGATGATCCCGCCCACGCGTGACGTAGGTCAATGTGGAAGTGGGCTGATGGGAAATGTAGTTTCTTAAAGAGATGGTGTACTGTACCTACAACACTTTAGTGCTATTTATTTCCCCTCCCTACTGTACCTGCACAGCCAGCGTTTTTGCACAACCAGTGCATTTTGGCCATTATGCACTTATGCCAGAGAAGTAGAAACTGTGAGTGGGACTGTTGAATAGTTTGTCCTGTCCTGTCTAATGTTCAATGTCTTTTTTGTTAATATCTGGGTAAATGTGTAATGTAAATGTGTTAGACTTTGTTCCTTCATGTCATAGGCAAATACAACATGCCTGGTGTACCTCAATTGCTGACTAAAATTTCCCCATGGGGACAATAAAGTTTCTAACTAACTTTTCTAACTAACTATTTCACTATTATTAAGGATAGGCTGTATTGAGTGATGCAGGGCACTCAAACCAGTGAACAGTTAACACAATTGTTAATCCCTAAGAGCTGTAGGGAACTTGTGTTCCATACGGCTCACTTTAATCCCATGGCCAGACACTTAGGGCAGGATAAAACACTAGCCCGAATAATGACCCAGTTCTATTGGCCAGGGATTTGTAGGGACATTCGTCAGTGGTATGTGGTGTTCCGCAAATGCCGATTAGTAAATCCTGCAGCCACTCCAAAAGTGCCTTTGCGCCCACTCCCCCTAATTGAGATCCCCTTCAAGAGAATTGGTATGTATCTTGTCAGGCCATTAGATCAGTCAGCATGAGGATATCACTTTATTTTAGTTCTGGTGGACTATGCAACATGATATCCAGAAGTGATGCCTCTCCATAATACCTCTGCACACAGTATTATGGAAGCGCTCTTCCGTGTTATCTCCCAGGCTGGGAATGGTTAGAGAAGCAGCTTTGGGGCCAAAAGTTTGCTGGTTCAATTCCATAGACCAGCAGGACTGGCTGAAGTGCTCTTGAGCAAGGCACCTAACCCCCAACTGCTCCAGCAAAAGTGGTGGCATACCTTGTGTCTGATTAGCCAAAGAAAAACTGATGAGATTATCAGTTTAGGTGGTGCCCAGCCACAACTAAAAACTAAATTCATATGAAAATAAATAAGCACAGCTCTGAAAACTCACTGAGGTATAGATCCCTACATAGCCAACATCATCAAAAATTGCACATGCACCTTGGCAACAGAAGTGGTGTTGTTCTCCAGCCATTCTGACTGACACAGATGAGGTAGCAAACATTTAAAATAGAATAAAAACTGTTTCCGGAATCAAAATGTCTGGTTGTTGCATATACAGTTGTCAGAATTGATATTCCACCGGCAGACTCAAGTTTTACAGGATTCTGACAGGATCACAACTGTTTCAGAGCAACCGGCTGCAAGCGATTAAACGTGTTGACTGGAATGAGGACACAATCAAAAATGCTTGTGTCTGCAGCACCCACTTTATATTATCAGGGTGCAGGTACTTACTGATGCAAGCGCAGAGGAAGGTGGGTGCATTGTAAAATGTAAACAAATCCAAATCGGCAGGTAGAAGTCATAGTCAGGGATGTATCAGAGGGCAGACGGGGAAATGGAGTTGGGAAATAAACATAAACAAAGTCTAAGCATTAGAAGTCAGTCAGGAAATCAGAAGGCTTGGTATGATCAGGTATGGAGACACAGAATGATACTTCATGAGGTGTGTTTGTGACTGCTGAGCTTATATAGGGAAGTAGTGCTTCAATAATTGGAGACAGGTGCTCTCGTTAGTATTCTGGAGATGAGGGGTGCTGTGTCTCTTGGGAGTTGTAGTCTGGAGCACTCATGTTTGGAGGTTGCTATGAAACTCAGGTTTTCAGCACTGTTACTGACAGAACCCCCCCCCAAGGTGCCCCCTATGGGAGCAAACTTCTTTCAAGGATGGCCCCTCTTTCTCGGAGCTGGTTTATCTGGATGCTCCTTGTGGAATTCTTGCAATAGGAGTGGGTTCAAGATGTCCCTGGAGTTGACCCAGCTACGTTCCTCCAGGCCATACCACTCCCAGTCCACCAAGTATTCCAGCTGTTCCTGTCTGCACCGAGAGTTGAGGATCTTATGAACCTGGTACATGGGGTCTCCTTCTAGTTCCAGGGAGGGATATTCCTGGGTAGGAATGTTGGAGGCTAGGGGACTGTGGCAGTGGGGGCATGGCCAAGCAGCAGTCTGTGAATGGAGGGCGGGGTCGGGGAAGGTAAGTGGCTAAGTCATTCCACCTGCTGTCAATTAATGTGTGTGTGTATATGTGTGTGTGTGTCACTGTTTGCTACAGGGACGGAGCATAAAAGGAGAGAGAGAACAGAGAAAGGGAGCTCTCTCCCCAACCAGAATGCATGTGTGTGTGTGTGTGTGTGTGTGTGTGTGTGTGTGTGTGTGTGTGAGTGAGTGAGAGAATGAATGAGTGAGTGAGTGATAATAGGAAGCTGAAAAGCTCAATAAAGTTTTTGGATAAACATCAACTCTTGCCTGCCATGCTTCTGTGCTCCACCCACATCAGGAAGTGTTACAGTGGTGCTGAAACCTGGGAGCACAGAAGAGAACCACCCCATGGAGTCCCCGCCATTCGAAGAGCTCATCCTTGACCTCGCTACCACCCAGCAGAACCAGCATCAAGCGCTGATCGCCCTCCGAAAGGAGCAGGAGCAACGCCTCGAAGCCTTGATGCTGGCCCAGCAGGAAGATCGCCAGGCGTTCTGGCACCGGCTCGCATCAGCAGGGGCGTCGACCACCGCTGCCGCCACCCTCACAAAGATAGGACAGCAGGACGATCCGGAAGCGTTCCTCACTCTTTTCGAGCAAGCAGCCGAGGCGTGGGGGTGGCTGCTGGAGCAGCGCGCAGGGCACTTTCTCCCGCTCCTGACTGGTGAGGCACAGCTCGCAGTGCAGCAGCTCCCTGCTGACAGCTGGCTGGTCTACGCTGACCTAACGAAAGCCATCCTGCAGCGGCTTGGCCGCTCCCCGGAGCAACATCGCCAGTGCTTCTGGATGCTGGCATTGGAGGAAGTTGGCCGGCCGTTTGCATTCGGCCAGCAACTCCGGGACGCCTGCCCGCAGTGGCTGAGGATGGAAAACCACGACGCCGACGAGATCATCGATCTGGTGGCACTGGAGCAGTTTGTTTTTCGACTTCCGGAAGGAATGGCGGAATGGGTCCAGTGTCATCAGCCGGCATTGCTGGAGCGAGCCATCAAGCTGGCGGAGAACCATCTGGAGGCGGCTCCAATGGCAGGCAGACGAGGCATCTCCCCTTGCTTCTCTTCTCTATTTTCTACCCCTGTCTCTTGCCCCCCTCCCCACCCCGTTCCCCTGCCACGGAGGCAGTGGCTGGCTCCTCCCCAGATGGCCCGTCGCACCCGTGGTGTCCTCCCCGTCCCTCTCCTGTGTCTGTGTTGTCTCCCCCTCAGGTGACTGACACCCATAACACCAGTGCAGAGGGAAAGCCTGGGCTGGTGTGCTGGCGCGGCGGGGAATCGGAGCATCTCCAAGGTCAGAGCTCCGCAAGGGAGGTGGATGCTGTAATCCGGATCCCTGACGTGCCATAAACCACCCCCGATTGGGCCAGAATGTATCACATACTGGTGAGTATCCAAGGGGCTACATATCACACTTTGGCGGATTCCAGTTGCAATCAGGCCTCAATTCACCAACGCCTGGTGCAAGGTGAGGCATTGGGGGGAGCACAAGCACTGAAAGTGTTGTGTGTGCATGGGGATGTTCATCATTACCCTCTAGTGTCTGTCCAAATTCTATTCCGGGGCCAAATGCATAGAATAAAGGTGGCGGTTAGTCCCCGTCTCACCCACTCATTGATTTTGGGTACTGATTGGCCGGGATTTAAAAACCTAATGGAATATTTAACACACAGTGGGTCCTGCACTAGTAGGTCACAGGAAGGTCCCAGTGTGGCGTTGACTGGAGAAGCTGTCGCAGAGCCGTCTACATCAACACCGCGACAGAGTGAGGAGCAGCCCGCTCCTCCTCCCTGTCTCGGGGATTCCCTTGGGGATTTCCCGTTAGAGCAGTCGCAAGACGAGACTCTGCGGCATGCGTTTGACCAAGTGAGAGTAATCGATGGTCAAACTTTTCAGCCAAGTGCAGCACCGACCTTCCCCTATTTTGCCATTATTAAAGATAAATTGTACCAAGTGACACAGGACACTCAAACCAAGGAACAAATAACCCAGTTGTTAATCCCAAAGAGCCGTAAGGAACTCATGTTCCATGCAGCTCACTTTAATCCCATGGCTGGACACTTGGGGCAAGATAAAACACTAGCCTGAATAATGGCCCGATTCTATTGGCCAGGGATTCGTGGGGATGTCGATCGATGGTCCGCGGCATGCCATGAATGCCAATTAGTAAATCCCGTGGCCACTCCAAAAGCGCCTTTGCGCCCTCTTCCTCTAATTGAGACCCCATTTGAGTGAATTGGGATTGAGCTAGTCGGGCCATTAGATCGGTCAGCACGGGGATATTGCTTTATTTTAGTTCTAGTGGACTATGCAATGCGATATCCGGAAGCAGTGCCTCTCGGCAATATCTCAGCACGCAGTATTGTGGAAGTGCTCTTCTGCTTTATCTCCCGGGTCAGGATTCCGAAAGAAATCGTGACAGACCAAGGCACTTCGTTTATGTCACGCACACTGCGCGAGCTGTATGGTTACTGGGGATTAAGTCTATCCGCACCGGTGTTTATCACCCACAAACGGATGGCTTAGTAGAGTGATTTAACCAGACACTCAAAAACATAATCCGTAAATTCAAAAGTGAAGATGTGCATAATTGGGATAAGTGGCTAGAGCCCCTGTTGTTCGCAGTATGAGAGGTCCCGCAAGCCTCCACAGGGTTTTCTCCCTTTGAATTATTATATTGGCGTAAGCAGCGTGGCATTCTGGACGTGCTACGGGAAAATTGGGAGGAGGGACCTTCACCAAGTAAAAATGAAATCCAGTACATTCTTGACCTGCACGCAAAACTCCACACCCTCACGTACCTAACCCAGGAGAATTTACGGCAGGCACAAGAACGTCAAAGCCGGCTGTATGACAGGGGCACGCACCTTAGAGAGTTCATGCCGGGAGACAAAGTGCTCATATTATTGCCCACATCAAGTTCTAAATTAGTCGCCAAGTGGCAAGGACCCTTTGAGGTCACACGGCGAGTCGGGGACATCGACTATGAGGTGAAGCGAACGGATGGGGTGGGGCACGGCAAATCTACAACCTTACCCTTTTAAAATGCTGGAATGAGGGGGGTCCCCGTGGCATTGGTGTCAGTAATCCCAGAGAAGGAGGAGCTGGGGCTGGAGGTAAAAAAGATAACATCTCGGACCACTCAGGTTCCTTGTGGAGACCACCTCTCACTGGCCCAACTCACAGAGGTAGCAAAGTTGCAGAAGGAATTTTCCGACGTGTTCTCGCCCCTTCCTGGCCGTACCCACCTCATAGAACACCACACCAAAACGACCCTGGGGGTGGTAGTGCATAGCCGCCCTTACCGCTTGCCCGAACACAAGAAAAAGGTGGTTCGGGACGAACTCAAGGCCATGCTCAAAATGGGCATAGTCGAGGAGTCCCACAGTGACTGGAGCAGCCCAGTGGTCCTGGTTCCCAAGACCGACGGGTTGGTCCGGTTCTGTGTGGACTATAGAAAGGTCAACACTGTGTCTAAATTTGATGCATACCCAATGCCTCGCATTGATGAGTTGCTTGATCGGTTAGGCGCTGCTCGCTTTTATTCGACACTGGATCTAACAAAGGGATATTGGCAGATCCCCTTGACTCCTCTATCCCGAGAGAAAATGGCCTTTTCCACACCGTTTGGATTACACCAATTTGTCCCACTCCCTTTTGGGTTGTTTGGGGCGCCCGCTACGTTCCAGCGGCTTATGGACAGGGTCCTCCACCCTCACGCTGCCTACGCGGCCGCCTATCTAGATGACATTGTAATCTTCAGTAATGATTGGCCGTGGCACTTGGAACACTTGAGGGCTGTCCTAAAGTCGCTGAGGCGAGCGGGCCTCACAGCTAACCCAAAAAAGTGTGCGATTGGGCGGGTGGAAGTATGGTATCTGGGGTTCCACTTGGGCCATGGGCAGGTGCGTCCCCAAATTAACAAGACCGCAGCAATTGCGGCCTGCCTGAGGCCCAAGACCAAAAAGGGAGGTGAGACGGTTCTTGGGGCTGGCTGGCTATTATCATAGGTTTCTACCTAATTATTCAGACCTCACCAGCCCGCTAACTGATCTCACTAAAAAGGGGGCTCCAGATCTGGTCGAGTGGACAGAGCAGTGCCAACAGGCCTTCTCTGAGGTAAAAGCTGCACTGTGTGGGGGTCCACTTTTACACTCCCCTGACTTTTCTCTCCCATTTATTTTGCAGACTGATGCATCGGACAGAGAGCTGGGGGCTGTTTTGTCCCAGGAGGTGGAGGGCGAGGAACGCCCCATGCTGTACATCAGCTGAAAACTCTCGATGCATGAAAGCAGGTACAGCACAATCAAGAAGGAGTGTCTCGCCATCAAGTGGGCGGTCCTCGCCCTCTGATACTACCTGCTGGGTTGCCCTTTCACTCTCTGTTCGGACCACGCGCCCCTCCAGTGGCTCCACCGCATAAAGGATGCCAATGCGCTGATCACCCGTTGGTATCTTGCCCTCCAGCCATTTAAGTTCGAGGTGATCCACAGGCTGGGGGCACAGATTGTGGTGGCGGACTTCCTGTCCCATCAGGGGGGGAGTCAGCTTCAGGCCGGATGGCTCCCCGGCCTGAGTCGGGCAGTGGGGGTATGTGGCAGTGGGGGTGTGGCCAAGCAGCAGTCTGTGAATGGAGGGTGGGATCGGGGAAGGTAAGTGGCTAATTCATTCCACCTACTGTCAATTAATGTGTGTGTGTGTTACTGTTTGTTACAGGGATGGAGCATAAAAGGAGAGAGAGAGCAGAGAAAGGGAGCTCTCTCCCCAACCACAATGCATATGTGTGTGTGTGTGTGTGTGTGTGTGTGTGTGAGTGAGTGAGTGAGTGAGTGAGTGAGTGAGTGAGTGAATGAATGAGTGAGTGATAAAAGGAAGCTGAAAAGATCAATAAAGTTTTTGGATAAACATCAACTCTCGCCTGCCATGCTTCTGTGCTCCACCCACATCAGGAAGTGTTACAGGGACCTTGGATGGTGGGCTTTAGGCATGACACATGGAATGTGGGGCCATTTTGCAGTGCAGTGGGAACTCCAGCTTGTGCGAGACCTCACTGACACTGTCCATTACCTTGAATGGGCCTATGTAACAAGCTTGGAGTTTTTGGCAGGTATTCGGCTCTCATAAATCCTTCGTGGAAGCCCATACTCAATCTCATGGTGCATATCCTGGGGACTTAGCCCATACTCTGGAAATGAATTGGGGACCTCAGTCACTGATGATATCTTCTGGGATGCCATAGTATCTGTAAATGTGGTTGAATATGAGTTCTGCAGTTTCAAATACTGTGGGTAAGCCGGGCAGTGGGAGAAGTTTGAGGGCTTTAGAGAATTGGTCTATGACTACCAGGATGACTGTGTTGCCTTGGGATTGGGGTAGGTCAGTGAGAAAGTCAATTGCTATATGTGACCAGGGTCATTGGGGCACTGGGAGCGGACAAAGTTTTGCGGCCAGTGGAACTCGTGGAACTTTAGCTTGGGCACAAGCAGAGCAGGAGGAGATAAAATGGTTTACGTCTGAGGTCATGTTCTCCCACCAATATTTGTTTCTGAAGAGTCAGTATGTACGGTGGATACTGGGATGTCCCATGGCTGGAGAGGAATGGGCCCAAGTGATAAATTTTCCCTGAAATTGTGGCAGCACATAAATAAGTCCAGGAGAACAGTTTTCAGGTGGGCTAGGAGGTTGAGACTGTGTTATTTCCTTATTGAGATCCCAAGACACAGCTTGCACAGAACAGTCAGAGGGCAAGATGGGAGTGGGTTATGAAGGATGGTTTGAAGTGGTGTGAATTCTGGAAAGTGTGTCAGTTTTAGTATTCCTAGAACCAGGATGGTAGGAGATTGTGAATCTAAAATGGATGAAGAATAAAGCCCATCTGGCTTGGTGGGGGTTCAGGCGTTTTGCAGTCTTCAGGTACTCTAGGTTCTTATGGTCTGTGAGGATGGTGAATGGGTGCGTGGTGCCCTCTAACTGGTCTCGCCACTCATCTAATGCCAGCTTGATGGCCAGGAGTTCTCTATTGCCAATGTCATAATTTTGCTCAGTAGGGGTTAACTTCTTGGAATAAATGGCTATTGGGTGCAATTTGAGTTTTTTCCCCTAGACTCTGCGAAAGGACTCCTCCTAATCCTGTCTCTGAAGCATCGACCACTACTATGGATGGCTTTGTAGGGTCTGGATGCTGAAGGATGGGTGCTGTGGTGAATGCAGACTCGAGCTGATTGAAGACCTCCTTGGCTGCTGTGTTCCATTGGAGACAGTGTGGTCCCTTCTTAACCCCTTTGGCCATAATGTGTACATGGTGGTGTAAGTGGATAGCACTGTCGTCTCACAGCAAGAAGGTTCTGGGTTCAAGCCCAGTGGCTGACGGGGGTCTTTCTGTGTGGAGTTTGCATGTTCTGTCTGTGTGGGTTTCCTCTGGGTGCTCCGGTTTCCCCCACAGTTCAAAGACATGCAGTTAGGCTAACATTGGACAGCCTTGGGCTGAAGTGCCCAAGAGTGGCGGCGTGCACGTATGCAGCGGCTTTGCTTTCCTATGATGAACTAAATTTCATTGTACATTTGTGCAGTGACAATAAAGGTATTCTATCTTCTGTCTATCAATTGTACACATGAAGTTCCGTCGCATTTTTCCTTGTCTCTGAAGGGGTTAAGCAAAGTGATGAGAAGAGCAGCAATCAAGCTGAACCCACAAATGAAGCAATGAAAAAAATTTGCAAACCCCAGGAAGCGTTGTAGCTCCTTCATGGAGGTGGGAGTGGGCCAGGATGTGACTGCCAAGACTTTACTCTAGTCCATGCTTACACCCTCTGCGCTAATGATATAGCCTAGGAAGGAAATCTGGTTGACTTGGAACTCACATTTCTCAGCTTTGATGAACAAGTGATTCTCTAATAATTGGGTTAGTACTGACCTTATATGGTTGTGATGGGAAGCTTCATCAGGGGAATAGATCAGCAGTGTTCTCTCCAGGATTAAAATAAAGCCTTAACTTTTGGGTGGCCACAGGCCACCCTGCATGGGCGTAGGGTGGAGAGTATGTAAGCACATGGGGGGAAGTATGAGGGGAGGGGGTTTCACCCCTCTCATGGGGGGGGGGTCCAGAGAGCCCCTCCCAGAAAATTTTGAAAAAAGAGAGCCCATTTCGTGGCACCTGGTGACTTTTAGGAGCATTTTATGATGGTACTGACACTGTCACTTTTTACTGTTAACATGGTTGAAAAGGTTGCTACAAGTGAAGGTCTGTGATGTTGTGGCTTGTAACATGGAGTTGACATGAGCAATAAATAAAGTTATCATCTGACAACAATGTATTATGTAATAATGCTGTTTTATTACCTGAACCACTGCCAGAACACCACTGACCAAAAGTTTAAATGAGTTCTATTGCAGTAAAAAAAAACAAAACTTGCAGACTGCATTTACTGCACAAATGCCCTTTATACTTAGGCCTACTTCATACTTTGGATAAAATTCTTATTGTCCGTTACACATTGATCAACCTGTGTGACTCAGTTGTGGCTTTTGAATAGAGAATAAATGAAGAGGGGACTGAACATTAACCATTTATTGAAATTATTATTACAAGGGTGATTATACAGTAATTACTATATGACTATAGCTACAACTGGAATGTGCTGATTCTGTTAATGTTTGTAATTGTTGTACCATCCACTATTTGATAAAATTAAATCTTACAATATTATTTGAAAGTTTAAAGCAAGATATTTTGTTATTTTACAAAAAGTAACACTTCAGATATTGTTTTAACAATATAAGTATATAAGTTAAATAATATAAGTATCAATGTGTAAATGACATAGTGCAAATAGCTGTGTAACTAGATGTCCTTCGGACTGTTGAGGCATGGAGGGCCGGGAATACCATCTAGCTCACAGTTCAGGTAGGAGTCCTTTGAGAGTTAATGCTTTGGCTTTCACAACATTCCGTTCCCAAAAGCTGATGTCAGGAAAAAGTCTTTACACAAAGAAGGTTTTCTTGCTTTTGTAGTTTTTTAACTGTTCTTCCGTGTCAGGACTCTTTAGGAAAAAGAAGGTATATTCCAACATGTAACTAATGCTAACACTAGACCACAAATCTGCACCATCACTCCAGTTATTAAAAAGAATTTTGTATGGATCATAACCACTAATAAACTCTAATTTCCACATATATCTATCCTTCACTTCTTTCTGATTAAGATTATCCAAGTAATCCAATAGTAAAGCTTTTTTAGCTGTACTTTTCTTCGGGCAACAGATGCCGGACATTTTTGCTTGGCTTCAGTATGTGAACAGTATGTAAACAAAGTTCGCTTGTCCCCCAGGCATAGGGTAATGATGGTTGCTAAGGTAAATGTGATGTCAGTGCAAGGTGCTCAGCCACACACTGAAGCATCATGGTATCAGTGCAGCAGCAAAGTGATTGAGGGCATTTGTTATGATTGGAGATTTCCCAGGGGTATTTCCAGTCTGTCTGAGTGCATCATGGCAGCAGACCAGCCCAAAATACTGATTTTCCTTCAAAATATGCCCCAAACATCACAAGGTAGAAATCTAACGTGATTTTTCAGCGAGTGTTGGAGCAAAAAAATAACATGTCAGCAAATTTAAAGCGTGTTTTGGAATGAAATTAAAGTGTCAGCCCTGACACGCAAAACGCTCTGGGGAGAACACTGGATCAGGATGTCTTTGATGTATGCTATTATGAACCTCCCCAGCACGTCTCAGAGTATGCAATTTGAGGCCCTGGAATATACTTGGCATGCAAGAAAGGCCATATGGCATGACCAAATATTCAAAGTGCCCAGATGTGGTACTAAATACACGTCTTCCATTCACCACCTTCTCGAATCCTGACCAGGTTGTATGCACTTTGTAGATCAAGCTTGGAGAAGATTCTTGCTGCTCTGAACTGGTCCAATGTGGATGGCACCAAAGGAAGTGAATAGGGATATTTCACCATGATTTGGTTCAACCTTCTATAATCAATGCATGGGCAAAGCCTTCCTCCCTTCTTCTCCACGAAAAAGAAGCCGGCTGATGCTGGGGATGTCGAAGATCTAATGTAACCCTGTTTCAAGGTTTCCTGAAAATACTCCTCCATGGCCACTTGCTCCATGATGGACAAAGGGTATATGTGGCTGCGAGGAAGGGTAGTTCCTGGGAGTAGGTTGATGGCACAATTGTAGAGTTGGTGAGGAGGCAAGCCACTCGCTTTCCCTTTACTAAACACTTCCTTGAGCTTGAGATAACATGAAAGAATGTTGTGAAAGGAGTGAGGCAACAGACTCTCCACCAAGGTGAATGATACTGAGATCTGTGGAAGTTTGAGGCAGTTCTGGAAACATGATTGAGACCATTGAAGTATCTCTCCTTTCTGCTACGAGATGAGAGGGTCATGTATCTGAAGCCACGGGAACCCCATGATAAGATCATGATTGGCAGTATGGGTGACTAACAGGGTAATGTGTTCTAAATGAAGTGCTCCCACCTGAATTTCGAGGGGTGATGTGCATGTGATTACCAGCCTGTCACCAATAAGGACCCTCATCTATGGCTTTGAGCTTTATTGGTCGCTGACTTTTTTCTGTGGGTACATGCTACTTCTAGATGATTGTGCTACTGATGAAGTTCCCCTCTGCCGCCGAGTCTATGATGGCAGAGTGTAGGTACACAGTCCGTCTAAGAACTACAACAGCCCGTCTCTTTAAGAAACTACATTTCCCATCAGCCCACTTCTGCGTTGACCTGCGTCACGCCGGGGCGGGATCACCAACGTCACATCCTCCATGAAAGCATAAAAGACCTGGAAACGCTCAGCTCGCTTTCTCTCTTGTCCGGATTCCAAGCCATCCGGACGCACAAAGAGATACGCTTCGCCGGGCAAACCAAATAAGACGTCTTTTTCTTTTCTTTCTTGCAAGATCCACCATTCAGCGCGATTTCTTTGTTTACCACTGGCCACGGTAAAAATCCAGAATCGCGCGATTTTAAACTCAGTGAGTTACAACCGGTTTCATTCATTAAGTACGTACGACTGCAGATCAAAGCTGTTAATTTATAATTAGGAGCGACCAGAATTCCTCCTGATTGAAGCGCTGTGCACATTGTTTAATCAGAGTTTTTTTCTTCCCACGAGCCATGAAGCTCCGGATCAAGAATTCTCTGCTTTCTGCAGACGTGCTCCACGGGCCTCTGTGAAACTCAACTTCTCCACGTAATTTCCTGTGCTTCACGAAGATCTTCACAACGGTGGAAAACTCCAAAACTCTCGGGACATCTTCTCATAATCTCGCGTAGAAGCAGGATACGGAAGTAAGACTTGGCATTTTTGGGCATAATTAAAGCTAGTCTTAGGAATTTGCTTTTATTGAAATAGTGTGAATTTAAACCCAGGTTTATTTGTTACACTGTTAAACACGCAGCGTGTTGTTTTATTTTGTTCTATGTTCTCTCAATTGTTTAATAGATAGGCTGTGCATGCTTCTCTTTACTCCTACTAACATATTTAGTTCTCTTATTATACATCTTGACCGCATCAAGATTTCAGTGGATTCAGTATTGTTATAAGCTAGTTAAATTAGCCTACGGCTACTTCTTTGTTCCATTAGCCTCCAGGGCTAATTGTATTTGTCTCAAGGGATCACAAGGCCTCCACCACGTGGAGTTAGCTACACAGGCTAATCTAGGCCTACACAAACACGTGGCCACTCACAATTCCTTTAGCTAGCTCCCCTTTGTCTTAGCTTAGCCACACGAGGCTAATCTAGGCCTACACAAACACGTGGCCACTCACAAATTCCTTTAGCTAGCTCCCCTTTGTCTTAGCTTAGCCACACAAGGTTAATCTAGGCCTACCCGAACACATGGTCAACTCCTCCCCCACAAACACACGTGGAGTTAGCTACAAAGCTAACCCTCTTGTAGGCCACACCCACACAAGGCCTCTCATACACACACACCCACACACACACACACCTCACTGTTTGTATATATTTCAATCTGCTATTATCCATTTTTATTTTTGTTATAATAAATTCATTTATTATTGAAACTGTGTGTTTTATTTGTGTTCCAATATCTTTGAGGTCCCCAATCTCCCAAAAAATTCAGAAAGGTGCATATAAGTTATGTAATACAGTAAGTTGTCATAATAATTTGGAATATACCATAATTTGGCTGTTTGGTAATTTATTATTAAGCACCAAAATTAACGGTATGATTCACTTTAAATGATTCACTTTAAGTGATTCACTTCGAATGATTCACTGGAATGATTCACTTTGAATGATTCACTTTAAATGATTCACTTTAAATGATTCAATTTAAACGATTCAAATGAGACTGATTCAATTTAATTATTAACCTTCAAATTTAATGAGACTGATTTAATGAGATTGATCACTCAATTACCCAAATGCACCTACAAGAGATAACATGCATCAAGTCTGGCAGTCTTAGCAGAACAGGCATCTTAAGTGAATGTGATTTAATCACCATTTCATGACTCACTGTGCTGGATGGACTGGTTTCTGAACAGGCCTGACTCACTCTCCTTAGGGTAGGTGGATAAACTGGGCACTCGGCTATTAGATGGCAGGACTCACCACAGTAGAAGCATAATCCCTCATGGTGCCTTCTGTCTCTTTCGGAGCATTGGAGATGAGTATGCAAAACCTCCTTTGGGAGTTGGGGAAGCTGATGTAATAGCGGGCATTGGGGAAGGCTTCAATGAGCATCTGCTCCTCAGAAGGTGGTCTAAATGAATAGTGAAGTCGATTAGGGAGTCTAGCAAGAGATGTTCATCATGGCATGCCAGTTCAGCATTTCCAGGTGCAGGCCTTGACATAAGGCTGTTTTAACTGCAGGCTCGTTCCAGTCACTGCCAATGGCTAACGTGCGAAATTCCAATGTGTACTCCGCTAGTCTCCTGTCTCCCTATTTGATAGTCAATAAACTTTTGCCGACCTTGACTCCCTCAGTTTGGTGATCAAAAACTCGCTTAAACAGTTAAATTAATCTGTCATAAGAGGTGGTGTGTTCACCCCCATGCTCCCAAACAGCACTAGCCCATTGCAAAGCTTTGCCTGTTATGAGACTGAAGAATTGGGCGATCTTCTGTTCTTCAGTCATTCCCATGAGAGCAGAGAAGTACAGGGAGCATTGGAGAAGAAACCCCTTGCATTCAGACCCTTCCCCTGAATACTTTTTGGGCCGTAGAATCATCTGGGCAGCACCAGTGGAAGACGAGGGGCATGTCAGGATGACCTGCGATACAACAACAGCGAGTTGCAGCATTTGGGTGTTGATATTGCTGATCATCTGCTGATGCTCTCCTAACTGCCACCTCTGAGTGTTGAGTGTGGTTTGCTTTGCTTCCTTTGCTGCATCCATCGTGGGCAAAGTATCCTGTCAGGGTGCAGGCACTTACTGATGCAAGCACAGAGGAAGGTTGATGTGTTGTAAACTGTAAACAAATCCAAATCAGCAGGCAGAAGTCGTAGTCAGGGTCGGGCGATCAACAAACAGGATATCAGAGGGCAGACAAGGAAATGGAGTTGGGAAATAAATGTAAACAAAAGTCTAAGCATTAGAAGTCAGTCAGGAAATCAGAAGGCTTGGTATAATCAGGTACGGAGACAGAACGATACTTTGCGAGGTGTGTTTGTGACTACTGAGCTTATATAGGGAAGTAATGCTTCAATAATTGGAGACAGGTGCCTTTGTTAGTATTCCGGACATGAGGGGTGCAGTGGCTCTTTGGAGTTGTAGTCCGGAACGGCCATGTTTGGAGGTTGCTCTGAACTCAGGTTTTCAGTGCTGTTACTGACATATATCAGGTCAGATTATCTATCTAATTACAGGGGCAAGACATACAATTATGATATGGTAAGGAGAGTAATAGCCCAAGTTAAATTTGAATGGACAGTAACACAGAAGCATAATTCATGTTTGCATAACAACTATATCAGAAGAGCTCTGCACTATGTTAGCTACAAGTCCATAGCACCAAATAATAGGCTACTTACCCTGCCATACAGGTGCAATTCACTGTGAGGACGTACTGTAGTTTTCTCATTTGTTGATTATAAGCATCCAATGACTTTTAGGCTCGTAATTTCTCTCTGGTGTACATGCTCAGTTTCTCAATCAAATACGTATATATATCTGGCCACTGCATATTCAGCCACTTGCTAACATCTTCAATCCACTTAATAATAGCATACAGATATGGAAGTCCGTCACCATTTGTTAAAGTCAACATGTTGAGGTAACATTCGTGATCTTTTGTTGTTAATCCCCTTGCATAGCTTGACAAGCTGTTGATCTCTGCCATACTTCTGTTGCCAAAATGCGCTTGCATATGTACTACGTCATTATTGTGTACAAACTGTGAACAGGTCTATTACTGAGATGTTTATTTACCAGAAACAATCAAAATATAACATTTAAAAAACTTAAATAAAAATGCTTACTTTTCTTTTTTACATAAAATGCACTTGTTGGGATGGCAGCCATTATGAAAGGACAGAAATAGGAAGTTGGCAAGGTCACATCCCCTCACATGTGATGTCATTTTAAAGGCCCAGTTGTCCTCTTTGTAAAACAACAGGACTTAATAATGTGAAATGCACAGTATGAGAGAGATGAGCAAAAACAGTGTCTACTACAGTGGACAAAAGTGAATTGCTGGGTCTCAGAAAGATACACAGAGATTTTTCCCCTCCATCTGCCACTCTTGCCGTTGAGCTATGCGCTTTGAGGGTGTGCTACAATTGTGCTCAGAACTTTACATAGACCGACATGAATGTCATCATGAACATGAATGTGACAGCAATATTGGACTTTCAATGAACTGTACTTTTTCTGTCACAGAATGATTGTGCAACATATATCTTTAATAATAATAATAATAATAATAATAATAATAATAAAGAATTTGGTGCACAAGTTTTGGGTTTTCTGAAATCAACACAGGATTGAAATTACAGTGGTGCTTGAAAGTTTGTGAAGCCTTTAGAATTTTCTATATTTCTGCATAAATATGACCTAGAACATCATCAGATTTTCTTTTTTATTCTTTCTAGTCTTCGTTTATTGATGTAGGAAAATACTTTAGTAATGTTTGTCTGATTAGCTGGGTCATAGTTACACAATGTAATTCCTAAATTACACAATGTAATTCCACAACAAAAGTCCTAAAAGTAAATAAAGAGAACCCAGTTAAGCAAATGAGACAAAAATATTATACTTGGTCATTTATTTATTGAGGAAAATGATCCAATATTACATATCTGTGAGTGGCAAAAGTATGTGAACCTTTACTTTCAGTATCTGGTGTGACCCCCTTGTGCAGCAATAACTGCAACTAAATGTTTCCAGTAACTGTTGATCAGTCCTGCACACTGGCTTGGAGGAATTTTAGCCCATTCCTCCATACAGAACAGCTTCAACTCTGGGATGTTGGTGGGTTTCCTCACATGAACTGCTCACTTCAGGTCCTTCCACAACATTTCAATTGGATTAAGGTCAGGACTTTGACTTGGCCATTCCAAAACATTAACTTTATTCTTTTTTAACCATTCTTTGGTAGAACGACTTGTGTGCTTAGGGTTGTTGTCTTGCTGCATGACCCACCTTCTCTTGAGATTCAGTTCATGGACAGATGTCCTGACATTTTCCTTTAGAATTCGCTGGTATAATTCAGAATTCATTGTTCCATCAATGATGTCAAGCCGTCCTGGCCCAGATGCAGCAAAACAGGCCCAAACCATGATACTACCACCACCATGTTTCACAGATGGGATAAAGTTTTTATGCTGGAATGCAGTGTTTTCCTTTCTCCAAATGTAATGCTTCTCATTTAAACCAAAAAGTTCTATTTTGGTCTCATCCGTCCACAAAACATTTTTCCAATAGCCTTCTGGCTTGTCCACGTGATCTTTAGCAAACTGCAGATGAGTAGCAATGTTCTTTTTGGAGAGCAGTGGCTTTCTCCTTGCAACCCTGCCATGCACATCATTCAGTGCGTTTACATGCACATAGAGAAAATCGAATTTCTGCCATAGCTCAACTGAAATTGAAGTTCTAAATGCCATGGAAACACCTTAGCTCGGCTGAAATCGAACCGAACTGGATTTCTCGTAATCGAGCTACGTGACCTAGATTATGCGATTGTAGCCGAGCTACTTAGTGCATGTAAACCCTATCGAGCTACGTAGTCGAGCTACTTACTTCAGCACTGCCCCTTCCGGAAGTGACGAGACCACAAGCGGGAAACACAACCGCCTCGGTCGGCATGACAACAGTAGTAGACACGTGCACTTCTGGAGCAGTGAGGAGATAGAGTTCATGCACATTCAGCTTAAGGAGTTGAATATATATCAGTGGCGGCTGGTAGTCTTTCAAACAGGGGAGGCTGGTCAGTTACGATATTTCCAGATTTTAAAAGAAAAAAGAAAAAACACATCAATTTTGCCCATACTCTTGCCTCTGATCTGGCTGATTGTTGGCAGGGTCACAAACTGTGAAATAACAGGTTCTTTTGGCCCATTAGCCTACTGTCCAATATACATGATGGTGGTGTTGGGGGGGGGTATATTTTAACATTTTATATTTTAAAATTGTGGCATGTTGTTTAAAAATTGATCATTATTGAAAGCAGCTCTTTGTCAGGAACCTCAGCAGTAACAGCAGAGTGTTCTGGAATAGGCACAAGCACTGACCTTGGGGAGCCAAACATAGAGCTGGGTGCCACACATTTCATTCAATGACACTTTCCCTATATTTTACTTATTTTGACTGAGAAATGTTTTATTGACAATTTTGATAACCCTTCACTTTTAATCCAGGTCTGTAGTGTGAAATGTTCTTGGCTGTATTTTTGTTTAAAAATGTTTTCCAAATTGTAGCTGTGTTTAATTCATATCCAGAAAAATATATATTCCAATATAATATACTCAGCATAAACATTTTAAATAGATTCTATATTTTTGGTCCATCCATGACATATTACTAAAGTAGCCTATTTACTGTTGTTGATGTGGGTCACTTGCTGTTAGCCAATTCACTTTCTCGTACCAGGAGAGCTGAAAGGAACAAGTATTATTCCCTACCTTTCTCACCAAGTCAATTTGAGGCGTTGGTCTACCCTGCTCTTTAATTTTAATTTTTTCCTCGAAAGGAAGACTGGCAAATGGCTTCGCCAAAATTAAATCAGCAATGCTTGGCATCCGTGCACAGCTTTCTTTCTAGCTGACTAGCCCCCTCAAGTTCAAGTTCAGTCACTCAAATAAACGAAATTTCTGGAAGTAAGATAGCAAACTTGATAACACTATATTTACACTTTATTTCCAATGAAAATATATACAAACTAAAAAAGCTGGTAGAAACCGTATGTAATGAATGAAATCGAAATGTAAGCTGATCTCTTACAATACACCACAGCACTTCCGAATCCGCATGGGACTGAACTGAAATTCACCGCTGCCTGTCTATATTTGAAACGAGCTGTCAATCAAAGAAAATATCCGTCTGCTTTCACCAATCACCAGTCTCCTCGCGGAAAGCTTTGCCATGTCCCTCCCACTGTGAGGCTGGGAGTCCGTGGGGCGGGCGTTTTCGCAATATTTGTCCAATAACCGTCTTGCATTTTGATATTGAAAAGTGCATAGCTCCCAAATGCCATTGAAGTCCACTGAGGCTGGGAGTCCGTGGGGCGGGCGTTTTCGCAGTATTTGTCCAATAATCGTCTTGCATTGTGATATTGAAAGCGTATAGTTTCCAAATGCCATTGAAGTCCACTGAGGCTGGGCTGCATCGCACTGTCACGAGGGGGAAAAACTCACGCACACATTAGGCGAACTGGGGAAAGTTATAACGGAATGATTTCGCACTGTAGTTGGGTTGAGCACATATATTTCTATGATTCTGGATCTGAAATAGCAATGTTATAAGGTCGGCTATAATATAAGCCTAGCGCAATTCATCCTACACGATGTTCATCATTTTTAGAGGAGGCTGAGCCTCCCTCGTTGTCTTAGAGCAATCGCCCGTGATATATATATATATATATATATATATATATATATATATATATATATATATATATATCGATGTTGCTGTCAGTGCTTAATTTGTGAAGTGGGAGGTCCCGGAACGCAGGAGGTGGGTGGGTCCGCCGACTCAAAAAAAAAAAGGCGGGGGGTGGTTTACTATAACTTTACGCACACATGCCTATTGGTATTTAAAAGCAGTGCCAGTGGGACTTCGTGGATAAGGCGCCATACCATAAATCCGGGGAACCGGGTTCGATTCCAACCTACGGTCGTTTTCTGAGCCCTCCCTGTTTTTCTCCTGCTCATTTCCTGTCTACACTGTCCTATCCAATAGACCCCTTCGCATGTTTGTAAACAAACTGACCGTTGCCAGGATGCGTGCGCAGCCTGGACTCAGAAACAATGGCGGTGCCCATAGACCGGCATTATGAGCTGTCAGATTATGCAAAACAATTGTCGTTACAAGATCGAGAATGCTACATAAATAAGTTAACTCTAACAAGTGGACATCGCCTACCGGATCCACATTTAATTAAAGAGTGGACAGACGATGTTAGTAAGTTCCCTGGTATACAATGGCCAGATATATACTCGTACCTTATTGACAAGACTTCAGTGTACACCCATGAAAAACTTCGTGCCTACAACAAGTCTTTAGACGCATATGATTATGTTATGTGCGGGCATGTACAGAACGTGTTTTACACTGAAATTGTTTTAATCAAATTATGCCAGTGATGTGATGGCAATGTGGCTTTAGCTACAACAGCAAATACCAACACTAAACAGCAATTTGCAGGAGGTAATGGCATGAAAGGAATGATAGTGTAAAGAGTGCAGCTAAGAGAAATCAGAGCTGCGTAAAAAGCGAGAGGCAGAGACCAGAAATGAAACTGAACAGGGCGGGAGCTAGGTTAGAGCAGTCAACGTAAGTTGGCATTTAGAGTGAGGGCACACAATTTTACCTTTCCATCCTTGCTTTAAAATTGTGATTTTCGGCATACACAAATAATGATGGCACAAAATCTGGACTGCTTGAGTCAAGCGAGACCTCTCCTACAAACAAAATTGCATACTAAGCTAAGTTAAAATGCTAACAATATTAATTACATTGTGTAACTATGACCCAGCTAATCAGACAAACATTACTAAAGTATTTTGCTACATCAATAAACGAAGACTAGAAAGAATAAAAAAGAAAGATTTAATAAATAGCCTGATCTTACCTGTGATGAAGTGGGCGCTGCATTTTTGATAGTGCTTTCATCCCAGTCTACACGTTTGATGGCTTGTAGCCATAGACGTTGGCGATTTTTTTGGAATGGGTGAGATCCTGCTAGAATTCTGAACATTTTAACCCCATCACTGCTACGATTCTGACACCCAAAAACACAACAACTAGGCATTTCTGAGTCTTTTTTGGGTCCAGGCTGCGCGCGCAATTTCCACTTTCGTATGAATGACGTTTACTGCGAAGGGGTCTATAAAGGTGGAAAAAGCCCAAAAAAGAGAATAATTTAAAAGCAGTGCCAGCAATCATAAGTGCAATCAATTCAAGTCATAGTTAAAAAATAAAGGGTTTACAAAACAAGTTGGAGAATTCATTTTAAAAATTTTAGTAAGCTTTCTTGTTTTTTTTGCCATTTTTTTCCACAGCGCAAGCTAATGGCTACAAAAAACCCGGTGTTCTATTGAGCTGAAGTGTACACCCCATGTCCCTCCCTCTTCCCCTTTCACATAGATTTTGTGGATGTCATAGGAGAGAAATCAACAACAGATATCAAAATCAAAACCGAACACTAAACAAAATTTTTATTTACTTCATCTCATCTCTGTTAAGACTGGGACTGTTTTGGCCTCTCGAGGCCGCTGTTATTTCCTGTTTTTTGTCTATGTTTGTTTTGGCCTCTAGAGGTTGCCACTGTGTCCTGTGTTTTGTGTTGGTGTTGATTGCCTGTTTTCATTAGTGTCACCTGTTTCCAATTAATTTTGTGTATTTATACCCCCTGAGTTCAGTCCTCTTGTCACGGAGTCTTTGTGCTGTTATGTTTAGCTCCAGTTACCTCTGTTCTGTGTTCCTTGCCGTTGTCTCTTTGGTTTTGCACTTTGCTTTTCTTTTTGGACTTTTTGGACTTTGTGTTTACTGTTTTTGATCTTCTGAGCGTTGGTATTTTGTCTTTTCTTTTCTAGTTTTTTGCTTTTGTATTTAACTTTGACCTTTTGGATATTTTATTTTTCCCTTCATCTTCTGAGCGTTTTTTGGATTATATTTTTGTTTGGACTGTAAATATTGTAAATAAACTTTTTGATACTTTTCAACTTCCGCCTCACGCCTCTGCATTTGAGTCATCCCCCTGGTGGCCTAGTGGGGGTTTGCTGGATTATCACACCAACGAACCAGGTTCGAATCCCAGCAAAACCCTAACAATCTCATGATCTCTAGCCGCTTTATCCTTCTACAGGGTTGCAGGCAAGCAGGAGCCTATCCCAGCTGACTACAGGCAAAAGGCGGGGTACACCCTGGACAAGTCGCCAGGTCATCACAGGGCTGACACATAGACACAGACAACCATTCACATTCACACCTACAGTCAATTTAGAGTCACCAGTTAACCTAACCTGCATGTCTTTGGACTGTGGGGGAAACCGGAGCACCCAGAGGAAACCCACACGGACATGGGGAGAACATGTAAACTCCGCACAGAAAGGCCCTTGCCGGCCACGGGGCTCAAACCCGGACCTTCTTGCTGTGAGGCGACAGCGCTAACCACTACACCACCGTGCCGCCCCTTTTATTTACTTATTTAATTTATTGTTTGATTTTTTTTCCCTTTGTGATGGTCACGGAGGTGATCTGATCCATTTAAATAGTTGCCGGAACACCGAATGAAATGAAAATAGCTGCTGGATCTGACAACGGAGGTTACGGATCTTGTTCCGTCATGTTCCGGCTCAAATTAAGCCCTGGTTGCTGTCCTCGTCATCGTTCTTCTTGTGAACACGGAACTGATAACTTTGTTTATACTCTTGAATAGCTCTTCTTCATGACGACAACCGGAAGTGTACCAACATGATGGGGCATGTAGCGCCACCTGTGGCTCGGGTGCACAATGTACCTCACACAATAGCTCGATTTCCTTGTGTGCATGTAGGATTGGATTTCTCTGGCACCCCTGCTGGGACCCTTAGCTTGATTACCGACAGTAGCTCGATTTGGATGTTCATGTAAACGCACTGATTGTTGTTCAGTGTTCTCCTGATGATGGACTCATGAACATTAACATTAGCCAATGTGAGAGAGGCCTTCAGTTGCTTAGAAGTTACCCTGGGGTCCTTTGTGACCTTGCCGACTATTACACACCTTGCTCTTGGAGTGATTTGCTGGTCAACCACTCCTGAGGAGGGTAACAATGGTCTTGAATTTCCTCCGTTTGGACACAATCTGTCTGACTGTGGATTGGTGGAGTCCAAACTCTTTAGAGATGGTTTTGTAACCTTTTCCAGCCTGATGAGCATCAACAACACTTTTTCTGAGGTCCTCAGAAATCTCCTTTGTTCGTGCCATGATACACTTCCACAAACATGTGTTGTGAAGATCAGACTTTGATAGATCCCTGTTTTTTAAAATAAAACAGCATGCTCACTCACACCTGATTGTCATCCCATTGATTGAAAATACCTGACTCTAATTTCACCTTCAAATTAACTGCTAATTCTAGCGGTTCACATACTTTTGCCACTCACAGATATGTAATATTGGATCATTTTCCTCAATAAATAAATGACCAAGTATAATATTTTTGTCTCGTTTGTTTAACTGGGTTCTCTTTATCTACTTTTAGGACTTGTGTGAAAATCTGATGATGTTTTAGGTCATATTTATGCAGAAATATAGAAAATTCTAAAGGATTCACAAACTTTCAAGCACCACTGTATGCATACCACACACCTAATATTTGGTTAAATGTCCCTTAGCAAGTTTCACCTTGAATAGATGCTTTTGGTAGCCACCAACATGGCTCTGGCAGAATTCTGTTTGGATATTTGATGACTCATCTTGGCAGAATTGGTATAGTTCAATTAAATTTGTTTGTTTTCTTGCACAGACCTGACAGTCCACATATTTTCAATAAGGTCAGGACTTGTTTTAAGCTTAAAGGGATCCTTAAACTGCCAATTGCCTAAAACTATACCGAGAACCAGTGGAATGCCATGATAGAGCAGTATAATTTAGATTCAACATCATTATCACATCATTCCTTTGGCTCTCGGCTTCACTTATTATGACTATTTGATGTGATATACGTGTATCCCTTTGTCAAAAACAGCTGAAGTGAGGTCAGAAGAGCGAATCCAACAGTGTTCACTGATTATTTTGTAATGCGGTAGTTTTTTAGAACTAAAAGCAGTGGGTGATATTCACCTGTAAAAAGCGGTAGACTACCACTTGAATCAGTGGAATTGGCAAGTATGCTGTACATTGGGGGAACTCTAGGAGAGAACCAGAGGTGGTGCATACAAGCTGCAGGAATTGGGTCAGACATTTTTTTTAATTAATCACACGTAAACATGGGGAAATTAAAAAAAAGACTCAGAATTGGTGAAATATTATTCATAAAAATACAAATATTTTTCATGCAAATTTAATTTTCCTTGGAGACAAAATAAAAATTTAAGAAACTGAAATGAAGTGCAGACAGCACTGTTGCCTCACAGTGAGCAGGTTCTAGGTTAGAACCTACCAGTCGACTGGGGCCTTTTTGTGTGGAGTTTGCATGCTCTCCTGGTGCCTGCAAGGATTTTCTCTGGTTTCCTCCCACAGTTCAAAGACATACAGGTAAAGTCCACTAGCTACTATAATATCCGAATAATTTGAAGTACTGGATTTCTGATTTTTATGTGCTTTAAGCCATAATCATCAAAATTAAAAAAAAAGGCTTGAAATATTTTACTTTATATGTAATAAATAGGTGGCATGGTGGTGTAGTGGTTAGCGCTGTCGCCTCACAGCAAGAACGTCCGGGTTCGAGCCCCGTGGCCGATAAGGGCCTTTCTGTGCGGAGTTTGCATGTTCTCCCCATGTCCACGTGGGTTTCCTCTGGGTGCTCCGGTTTCCCCCACAGTCCAAAGACATGCAGGTTAGGTTAACTGGTGACTCTAAATTGACCGCAGGCGTGAATGTGAGTGTGAATGGTTGTCTGTGTCTATGTGTCAGCCCTGTGATGACTTGGTGACTTGTCCAGGGTGTACCCCGCCTTTCGCCCGTAGTCAGCTGAGATAGGCTCCTGCTTGCCTGCAACCCTGTAGAAGGATAAAGCGGCTAGAGATAATGAGATGAGATTTAATAAATATATGAAAGTTTGCCTTTTTGAATTACATTATGAAAAATATAAACTTTTTCATGATATTCTAATTTTTTGAGTTGCACTAGTAGATTGGTGACCTGTTCAGGGTATACCCCGCAACCCACCCAAAGTCAGCTGGATTGGTTCAAGCTCACCCACAACCCTCAATAGGATTAGTGGAATAGATAATGGCTGGATGGATGAAACAAAGTGTTTATTATGCTCAGCAGATTACTTTTTTTTGGCAGATTATGTGGTTTAGACTAATGTTGCCTTTCTTACAGGCAGCACTATTTGTATTATTACTGTAATTAATTCAGTACAGGTATGTGCATTGTTTAAATCATTTTAAGAAGGAAACTGACATGTCTGCTGATTTTAGACTTACTTGCTGTGCTTGATAAGGATCATATGGGGCCCTTAAAGGGACATTAGAAAAAAAAATTAGAAAGTTTCTCTTGCACATGAGAAAGTATCTGGTGCATAAGGAAAACTACCTGAGAAGAGCCTGAACTCCATAAGTATGATTAACCATTTCTGACAGGAGAATTACCATACAGATGCATATGTGAGAAAGTGAAATGTACCAGAAGATATCATAAATCAACTAACAGACGACATGCACACCAGATACTTTCCCTTGCACACAAGAAACTTTATTTATTTATTTATAACACATATCCCTTTTGGGGTTCCATTGGATCATAACAGAAAACAGTCCTTGAAAAAAAAATCTCCCAGCCTTACTTGCCCAATGGGCAAGCAGCACCCAAAGCATACTTGCCTGAAAAACAATTCCACTTGCCCAGAGCTTTATTTTATTTTGGAGAGGACAGAATGCAGTTGATTTTTTTTAAATAGGTGAAGCAGCATAATTATCATAAATCCACAAAACCTTAATATCAATATATGCAGACACATTCAGAAAGAAAAGTTCTAGTAGCAGAGGAATGAATAATTTAGGGTACATTAAGCTGTGGAGAGTTTTGAATTAGTATAATAATAATGTTGGCGCTTTGTATCTGTTATCAAAGGAACATAGTCCTGTGCAAAATGTTACCGTGGAACCAGAGTGTAGTCATGAACCTACAGTTTGAGAGAGTTCTACACAAACACACTGAACTTTACAACAGGTGCACACATGTGAAATGGAAATAAATCGACTAAGGCAGGAAAAACTCTTTTGGATAAAATTGTTATTGTCCGTTACACACTGATCAACCTGTGTGACTCAGCTATGCCTTTGAATCGAGAATTAATGAAAAGGGAACTGAACATTAACCGTTTATTGAAATTATTATTATAAGAATGATTATAGTTACTATATGATTACAGCTACAACTGGAATGTGCTGATTCTGTTAGCATTCGTAATTATTGTATCATCCACTATTAGATAAAATTAAAATAAAATCTCACAATATTGTCTGAAAGTCTAGAGCAATATATTTTGTTATTTTACAAATAATTACACTTCAGATATTGTTTTAACAATAATTTGCATCACTGTTTAAATGATAGAGTGCAAATAGCTGTGTAACTAAATGTCCTTGGGGTTGTTGAGACATGGACGAGTGGGAATAAGATCTAGCCCACAGTTCAAGTCAAAGCCCTTTGAGAGTAAATGCTTTGAATTTCACAACATTCTGTTCCCAAAAGCTGATGTAGGGAAAAAGTCTTTACACAAAAAGTTTTCTTGCTTCTATAGTTTTTTAAAACTGTTCTTCCATGTCAGGACTTTTCGGGGAAAAGAAGGTATATTCCAACATGTAGCTAATGCTAACGCTAGGCCACAAATCTGCACCGCCACTCCAGTCATTTCGAGGAATTTTGTATGGCTCATAACCACTAATAAACTCTAATTTCCATGTATATCTATCCTTCACTTTCTGACTAAGATTGTCCAAGTAATCCGGTAGTAGAGCTTTTTTAGCTGTAGTTTTTTTCGGACAACAGCAACAGACGCCGGACATCTCCACTTGGCTTCAGTATGTAAACAGCCAATCAGTGGGTCCTGTATGTGTTTATGATTTTTATGTCATGATTTACAACCAATGGGAGACACCCTTTGTCAGCTGTCCACCAATCACAGGCTCCCGTGCCACAATGGCGGTATGTTGATAAATATTTAGAAAATAAAAATATCATTACAAAATATATGAAACCATCAAAAACAATTTAAAAATCATATATATACTGTAAGGAACATTATGCAGTGATATCGTTTATTATTAACTCCAGTCATGAAATAAAAGTTCTAAGTTTGACATGCTTCAACCACGCTGCTAGCACACGATGTCTTTGACCCTCATCGTCCTTGGACAATTGGTATAATTGCATCATTACGTGGGCCTCTCTGAGCCGAGCTTTTCCAGTACACCCGAACACATGCATACTTCGATGAATTATAACCAAAAACAAGGAAATTTGAATGATTTCCTCAAAAATATTTTTGTACTTTCATATATTGTGTCGATGAATAAAACTTTTTAATGCATTTCCCATGAAACGAGACAAGCTACTTTAGACTGGATCCCTGCTCTCTTAGCGCCTGTGTTGCTTAGGTTGCCAGCACTAACTTTTGTCATCCGATCGGACGATTACCATTAAAGTTTTACTCGTCCTTGCATAGACTTTAGTCGTCTGGGATGATTGGACATGAGGTTTTTCAAGCATTGGAAAAATCTACAAAATAAAATAAGTAAGTAAGTAAATAAATAAAAAGAACAATTATAACACTTTGAGTTAAGTGGACAAATATGCATTTTAAATTTTGAGACATGAAGGAAAATATTAAATGTAAAACTCTTAACTTAAAAAGCATGTTCATGTTTTCTTTTTTGTAATTAAAACATATCTTAGCAAAACACATAGTTGCTCTTGTAGATGGAGATACATATGGAAGCTTATGACAAGGAGGTAACTTGATAAATTGTTTTTCCTTCTCACATCGCGTTTGTTTCATCACCTGACAGAGCATTACTTTGTCTGTGCTATGAAAATGCAGCTACTGTAATTAAAAGGTGCCATGGCTGAGCTCTCTCTCTCTCTCTCTCTGGGCTGTGACACTAAACTGATTAGGGGTGATTTCATACCCTCCACCTTCTCAGGTCCTTACCTCTGAGAAATATGAACACACACTCCACGCACAGCTCCAACCATATGTCACATGCAAAGTGAAAAGTTTATTGCCTTTGAAACACATCCATAAGCACCCAGTCTAGCACATTAAGTATCCAGAACATGTTATAAATATGTATAAAATAGTAAATAAACATGTCTCCTTTTGCTCTGATAAATAATTTGAACTGACCCACTTAATTATATAGGGGTCTGTCTCAGAAACTGGGTACTGTGGGAGTACCCCACTAAATATACTCACAGTCAATAAACTATATGGTTTTGAATGGTGATGTTGGTTTTAATTTGAAATAAAATGATGAAAGAAATAATACAGATAAAACTAAATCTTTGATGTGAATACTCTATTCAGAATTTGGCAAAAATTCTGCAAATTTGTGGAAAAATGGTGGCTTGATCTGGGACATGATAAATGGTTGACTACATCGCATTCCCTTATAAAGGTTGTAGTCTACTGAAAAGTCTACAGTTATCACTAATTGTATTTTAAGTTGTAACTTTATACACCTAAGGATTAGTGCACTCACAGAATAATCATAACCATAATAAAACATCATGCAAAATATTTGATCACTGTTGTAACTCCATTTTCCACATACCCAAAACCAATACGATCGTGTGTTTTGATCTAAACGGAAAGCCTCAGGGTCAAGGTCACTGCGTCACCAAAAGTAGTAACTTAAAATCACTACACCATATAAAAATTTAGTTATAAATCTGCGATTTTGTTTTTTTTAAATGAAAGCTGAAAGTTAGGTATAGAATATGTTTCTTACAGAATATGTTACAATGGTAGCTGGTCTTGTATGAATTTCTGAGCTATAAAATGAGTTGTGGTCTATTTTTTACCATAGCGTGTTATTTAGTGTGCGGGGAAGGACACACATTAACTATTTGCATGTGTAGAATGGAATTTTCCACTCCAACAGTTAGAAGTTGATCGTGCTTCCATTTGCGGTCTTTCTGTTACACGAGTGATCTGTTCAGACGTTATCACTGAAAAGGTGAGTTTTGACAGTTTTATTTTGTTTTAGTCTTGCAGTATAAGGCAATAGAATGTTTCTTTTTCATCTTACTTTCATATTTCGTAGTGTTTGCATATTTTTGGCCAATATTTTGCAACCATGGTCAATTTAGATCGAACTTTTGATAGAATCTACAGCCAGTCATTTTACCCCGCCCCTGCCTTGCACTCCGTCTGGTGCGGTAATGATGTCCCGTTGCTCGCGTGCCGCAGCAGAGACCCACGCCACCTTCAGCCGGTACAGTCGCTGTTCTTTTACCACCACCATTATTCTCATCTTTCTGGTGTGTTCTTGATTTTCCATTGTGTCCTATTGTCCTATTTCGCCATATCAAATGCCCAAAATGTATCATATTATTCATATTTCAGTGAATAATCAATTCAGTCATCATAACTTGGCATTTTTAACCTAGGCAATCAAAAAGAGGAAATTTATTCAATATTTTCACCTCATCTGGGAAGGCGCATTTGAATTGTAATAAAAAAAATTTCCTCAGTGGAGGCCAGATAAAGCAAGATACTATCTTTATTCTTATTAAACATGACAAAAGAAACATTGAATGTTTGGTAAATGCAAAAAAAAAAAAAGTAAAATTAGAAAATGTATTTTTTGACCATAATGTCCCAATTGAGAGACCAGTTTCTGAGATGGACCCATATACACTCACCAGCTACTTCATTAGGGATACCCATACACCTGCTGTTTTATACTTACTTACTTACTTACTTACTTACTTACTTACTTACTTACTTACTTACTGCCTATTATGCCTGCTGGCATGTAGGGCAGTGACAAAGGATGATCACTTCTGTCTGTCCTGGGCCAGTTTCTGTACTGTGCCCCAAGTGTGGTTCAGGGTCTTCATTTCTGACTCCATCATGTGTCACCAGGTGTTCTTGGATTACCCTCTCTTACGCCATCCTTCTGGTGTCCAGTGAAAAGCAGTATGTGTGATGTTATCTTGCTCTCTTTGAAGAATGGATCGGATACATCTCCATCGGCTTTGCATGATAATGGTTTCCATGCTATCCTGATTACACTGGGCAAGTAGTTCTTGGTTAGAGATGGTTCTTGGACAGAAGATGCGTAGAATTCAACAGAGATTCTTGGTGTGGAATGCAGAGAGTTTGGAAATATCATTCTCAGTTATCCTCTAGCATTCTGAACCATATAGAAGTGTTGATAGGACACAGTTCTTATACAATCTTAACTTGGTATTGGTGCTATATTGTGGTGACCTCCATAGATTATTCAGCATTATGAAGGCATTTCTGGCTTTGATGATTTTGCTCTTAATATCACTACCTGCCCCTCCATCGTGCCTGACAATGCTGCCTAGGTAGGTGAATTCCTCTGTTGCTTGTAAGTCTATTCCATCTACAGTGAGTGGTGAAGGGTTTGAGATGTTGAGTGTCATGACTTCTGTTTTCTTTTGACTGATCTTCAATCCCACTTGCTTAGCAGATGTTCTAAGATGAGATGTTTTTTTCTTGCATGTGCTGGTGTGCTTGGGAAAGAAGGGCTAGATCATCTGCAAAGTCAAGGTCTTCCAGGGTGGTAAAAAGGCTCCACCTTCACCTCCACCCTCCTGGTTGATCATTAGTAGTGCATCGCATTACCCAGTCGATGGTCAGGTTGAAGAGTAATGCTGACATGACGTATTCCTGCCTGACTCCCATTTTAACTTCAAAAGTGTCATCATTGTTTCCCACTACGTAAGTGAAGTTGCTGTAGAAACTCTTAATGAGTAGAACTATCTGTTGAGGGATGCCATATACACAAAATATACACCAGAAGCTGTCTTGATGGATATTGTCAAAGGCTTTCTCAAAATCCACAAAGTTGATGTACAGCTATCTCTGCCATTCTGTGCGTTGCTCTAGAATATTGCACAAGGTGAATATTTGGTCAATACAATCTCTTCCTTTGTGAAAGCCCACCTGCTCTCTCCTTAACTGCTTATCAACTGCGTCAGAGATTCTCTGTATGATGATCTTTGTAAGAATCATGCTGCTTGGAATGGATAGTAGGGTGATCCTGTGCCAGTTGTTGCAATTACTAAGTGCTCCCTTCTTTGGTATATTCATAATGATGCCCTTGGCCCATTCATCTGGTCTCTTCTTTCCCTCCCAAATGGCTGTAAAAAGTGGGTGGAGAATCTTTGCTGCTAGCTCAGGATTAGTCTTCAATAGCTCTACATTTAGGCTGTCATGTCAGAGAGCCTTCCTGTTCTTGAGGGATTTTATGGCAGCAGTAATTTCTTCCTTCTCAGGTGGGGTGGTGATAACATCCAGGTCTTCCTTGGCTTCCTGTATTTCAGCTTCTATTGGTGGTGGTGGTGGTCTGTTAAGGATTTCACTGAAGTGTTCTTCCCATCAAGCATCTTGCTC
The DNA here is from genome assembly GCF_027579695.1 of Neoarius graeffei. Classification (NCBI taxonomy): domain Eukaryota; kingdom Metazoa; phylum Chordata; class Actinopteri; order Siluriformes; family Ariidae; genus Neoarius; species Neoarius graeffei. The sequence goes on along the minus strand of NC_083575.1, from coordinate 33,342,374 downwards.
TCTTTCTGATGTTAGTAGTCTCCCTGGCTTATCTTTAACAGGAACATCTGTAGTTCCTCTGTACTTGCCATATATGGTTCTGGTGATCCTGTATACTTTGCTTTGCTGTCCATTACTGGCTGTTTTCTCTGCCTCCTTTGTAAGGTTATCCATGTATGCTAGCTTGTCTGCTCTGGTCATTTTCTTGGTAATCCAATCAACTTCCCTATATTGTTGTGTGGCAGCGGGGGCATGGTCAACCATCGGTCTGTGAATGGAGGGCGGAATCAGGGAAGGTAAGTGGCAGAATCACTGCACCTGATGTGAGTTAACCTGTGTTTGTGTGTCTTCCCCAGTGACCGCGCCCTATAAAAGGAGAGAGAGAGCAGTGAAAGGGAGCTCTCTCCCGACCCGAATGCATGTGTGTGCATGTGTGAGAGAGTGAATGAGCTGAAAAGCCACATATATCGTTAAAAATAAAAGAGTTTCTGAGAACTCAGTTCTGGCCTGCCGTGCTTCTGTGCTCCACCCGCCTGCTCTGGTTCTACAGTGGTGCCGAAACCCAGGACGGAGCGCAGAAGGACACAGCCCCATGGAGTCCTCCCCCTTCAAGGACCTGGTCCATGCCCTCGCCTCGGCCCAACAGAGCCAGCACCAGGCACTGGTCACCCTCCGGAAGTAGCAAGAACAACGGTTCAAAGCCCTGGTGCTGGCACAGCAGGAAGATCGCCAGGCGTTCCAGCACCTGCTTGCGTTGGCAGGGTCCACCATCACCACAGCCGCAGACCCTCCCCCCATCACCCTAACGAAGATGGGTCCGCACGATGACCCCGAAGCCTTCCTCGCTCTTTTTGAGCAGGCAGCAGAGGTATGGGGTTGGCTGGAGGAACAGCGTGTGGCGCACCTCCTCCCCTGCTAATGGGCGAGGCACAGCTGGCCATGCTACAGCTCCCCGCCAACAGTTGGCTGGTCTACGCCGACCTCTGCAGGGCCGTCCTCCAACTTGTGGGGCGCACCCCGGAGCAGCAATGGCAGTGCTTCCGTGCGCTGCACCTGGAGGAGGTCGGCCGGCCATTTGCGTTTGGCCAGTAACTCCGGGACACCTGCCAGCAGTGGCTGAGGGGCAACAACCGCGACGCCGAGGGAATCATCGACCTGGTGGCGCTGGAAAAATTCATCGCCTGACTACCAGAAGGAAGAGCGGAGTGGGTCCAGTGCCATCGCCCGGTGTCACTGGATCAGGCCATCGAGCTGGTGGAGGACCATGTGGCGGCTGTTCCGATGGCAGGACAGCGTGTCTCCTCTTCTCCCCTCTCTTCTCTCTCTCTCCCCTTCTGTTTCTCGTTCTCACCCCATTCCCCCACCACAGAGGCAGGGGCTGGCTCCACCCCAGCCGACCAGCCGCACCCGTGGTGCCCTACCGTATCCTACTTCCTTGTTTGTGTCTTCCCCCCCTCAGGTGAGTGAGCTCCGAAACACCGGTGCAGAGGGAGAGCCTGGGCCGGTATGCTGGCGCTGCAGGGAGCCAGGGCACCTCCAGCATCAGTGCTCAGCGATGGAGGTGGGCGCAGTGGTCTGGATCCTCGACGCGCCACAGACCACCCTCGATTGGGCCAGAGCGTATCGCATACCGGTGAGTATCCAAGGGGATACATATCAGGCTTTGGTGGACTCCGGCTGTAATCAGACCTCAATCCACTAAAGCCTGGTGCAAGACGAGGCATTGGGGAGAGCACGATTGGTGAAGGTGTTGTGTGTGCACGGGGATGTTCACAACTACCCTTTAGTGTCAGTCCACATTCTATTTCGAAGGGAGAAATTTAGAGTAAAGGCGGTGGTTAATCCTCACCTTACCCACTCGATAATTTTGGGGACTGATTGGCTGGGATTTCGGGAATTAATGTCACATTTAGTGAAAAGTGGGGCCTGCCATAATTTAGTGGGGGGAGGTCCCCGTGTGGCATTGGTGGGAGCAGCTCTTACAGAGCTGTTTACATCATCACTGCATCAGAGTGAGGAGCAGCAGGCTCCTCCTCCCTCTCTCGGGGAATCCCTCGAGGATTTCCTGTTAGAGCAGTCACGAGACAAGACTCTGCGGCATGCATTTGACCAAGTGAGAGTAATTGATGGTCAAACACTCCAGCCAAACGCCACCCCGTCCTTCCCCTATTTCTCCATTATTAAGGATAGGTTATACTGAGTGATGCAGGACACTCAGACGAAGGAACTGATAACACAGCTTTTGATCCCAAAGAGCCGCCGGGAATTTATATTCCAGGCAACTCACTTTAATCCCATGGCCAGACACTTAGGGCAGGATAAGACACTAGCCCGAATAATGGCCCGGTTCTATTGGCCAGGGATTCGCGGCAATGTCCGTAGGTGGTGTACGGCGTGCCGTGAATGCCAGTTAGTAAATCCAGCGGCCATTCCAAAAGTGCCTTTGCGCCCTCTGCCATTAATCGAGACCCCGTTCGAAAGAATTGGGATGGATCTTGTCGGGCCATTAGATCGGTCAACACAAGGATATCGCTTTATTTTAGTTCTGGTGGACTATGCAACGCGATATCCAGAAGCAGTGCCTCTTCACAATATCTCAACATGCAGTATTGCGGAAGCACTTTTCCGCGTTATCTCCTGAGTCGGAATCCCCAAAGAGATTCTGACTGATCAAGGCACTACATTTATGGCACGCACACTATGCAAACTGTATGGATTACTGGGAATTAAGCCTATCCGCACCAGCATTTATCACCCACAAACTGATGGCTGAGTTGAACAGTTCAACCACACCCTCAAGAACATAATTCGAAAATTTGTAAGCAAGGATGCACGCAGCTGGGATAAATGGCTCGAGCCCCTGTTATTCGCAGTGCGAGAGGTCCCACAAGCCTCCATGGGGTTCTCCCCATTCTAATTATTATACGGGTGTAAGCCCCATGGCATTTTAGATGTGCTGCGTGAAAATTGGGAGGTGGGACCTTCAACAAGCAAAAATGAAATTCAATACGTTATTGACCTGCGCGCCAAACTCCACACCCTCACGCATGTAACCCAGGAGAATTTGCGGCAGGCCCAAGAATATCAAATCCGTCTGTACGACAGGGGCACGTGCCTTAGGGAGTTCACACCGGGAGATAAAGTACTTGTGTTGTTGCCCACGTCGAGCTCCAAATTGATCGCCAGGTGGCAAGGACACTTTGAGGTCACACGGCGAGTTGGGGACGTTGACTATGAGGTGCGGCGACCAGACAGGGGTGAGGTGTTACAGATTTATCACCTCAATCTGTTAAAACTTTGGAACAAGGAGGTCCCCATGGCATTGGTGTCGGTGGTTCCAGAGAAGGTGGAGCTGGGGCCGGAGGTTCAAAAAGTAAAATTGACCGCCCACTGCTCCGGTCCCCTGTGGAGACCACCTCTCTCCGACCCAACTGACGGAGGTCGCCCAGTTGCAGACAGAATTTTCTGACGTATTCTCGCCCCTGCCCGGCCACACCCACCTCATAGTACACCACATTGAGATGCCCCCAGGGGTGGTAGTGCGCAGCCACCCTTACAGACTGCCTGAACACAAAAAAAGGTGGTTTGGGAAGAACTCGAGGCCATGCTCAAAATGGGCATCGTCGAGGAGTCCCACAGTGACTGGAACAGCCCGGTGGTCTTGGTTCCCAAGGCCGACGGGTCGGTCCGGTTCTGTGTGGACTATAGAAAAGTCAACGCGGTGTCTAAATTCGATGCGTACCCAATGCCTCATATTGACGAGTTGCTTGATTGACTAGGCACGGCTCGTTTTTATTTGACACTGGATTTGACAAAGGGATATTGGCAGATCACCTTGACTCCATTATCCTGAGAAAAAAAATGGCCTTTTCCAGACCATTTGGCTTACACCAGTTCGTCACACTTCCTTTTGGGCTGTTTGGGGCGCCCGCTACGTTCCAGCGGCTTATGGATAGGGTCCTCCGCCCCCACGCCACCTATGCGGTCGCGTACTTGGACGACATCATTATTTATAGTAAAGACTGGCCGCGACACCTAAAACATCTAAGGGCCGTCCTTAGGTTGCTGAGGCGAGCGGGTCTCACAGCCAACCCAAAGAAGTGTGCGATTGGGCGGGTGGAAGTACGGTATCTGGGTTTTCACTTGGGCAATGGGCAGGTGCATCCCCAAATTAATAAGACAGCAGCGATTGCGGCCTGCCCGAGGCCCAAGACCAAAAAGGAGGTGAGACAGTTCCTGGTGTTGGCTGGCTACTATCGTAGGTTTATACCCAATTATTCGGACTTCACCAGCCCGCTGACTGATCTCACTAAAAAGGGGGCACCAGATCCAGTCCAGTGGACGGAGCAATGCCAGCGGGCTTTCTCTGAGGTAAAGGCTGCACTGTGTGGGGGGCCACTGTTACACTCCCCTGACTTTTCTCTCCCCTTTGTTTTGCAGACGGATCCGTCGGACAGAGGGCTGGGGGCTTTTCTGTCCCAGGAGGTGGAGGGGGAGGATCGTCCAGTGCTGTACATCAGTCGGAAGCTGTCGGTGCGTGAGGGCCGGTACAACACCATAGAAAAGGAGTGCCTCGCCATCAAGTGGGTGAGCCTCGCCCTCCGCTACTACCTACTGGGATGCCCTTTCACCCTCTGTTCGGATCACGCCCCCCTCCAGTGGCTCCATTGCATGTAGGATGCCAACGCATGGATCACTCATTGGTATCTGGCACTCCAGTCATTTAAGTTCAAGGTGGTCCACAGTCTGGGGGCGCAGATGGTCATGGTGGATTTCCTCTCCTGTCAAGGGGGGGGGAGTCGGCTGCAGGCTGGACGGCTCCCCGCCCTGAGTCGGGTGGTGAGGTATGTGGCAGCGGGAGCGTGGTCAAGTGTTGGTCTGTGAATGGAGGGTGGAGTCAGGGAAGGTAAGTGGCAGAATCACTGCACCTGATGTGAGTTAACCTGTGTTTGTGTGTCTTCCCGCGACCTATAAAAGGAGAGAGAGAGAGCAGAGAAAGGGAGCTCTCTCCTCACCTGAATGCATGTGTGTGCATGTGTGAGAGAGTGAATAAGCTGAAAAGCCACATATATCATTAAAAATTAAAGAGTTTCTGAGAACTCAGTTCTGGCCTGCCGTGCTTCTGTGCTCCACCCGCCTGCTCTGGTTCTACATGATGCTTGTATCTTTCTTGTAGTCTTCCAGACCTTGACTTGTGGACTTCCTTCTTTAGTGTTCCATTTTCTCTAGCCTGCCAGGTGGTTGGTGTTATCTATTCTTTATTCTTGTGCTGTTTGAAACCAAGGCAAGCCTCACTACTTTTGGAGAATGCTGTTCTCACTTGCATCCACTTCCTATTAACTTTGTCTGTATGTGATTGGGAATGATCTTCAATATCAACCAGCACTTGGAACCTGTTCTTCAGTTGTAAAATAAAAGCAGTCGTCACTTGGGGATCCTCTAACTTCTCAATGTAGTATCGCTGAGGTCCTGTCTTTTGGTATCTGGTTCTTCTAAGCTTCAGTCTCAGCATTGCTGTTACCAGATGATGGTCACTGCCAACATCTGCTTCCCTTCTCACTTTAACATCAAGCAGTGATCATCTCCAAGTGCCATTTATCATGATATGATCAATCTGATTCTTGTCCCTTCCGTTAGACGAATATCACATGAGCTTGTGGATGTCCCAGCGAGGGAAGAGGGTCCCACCAATGATTAGGTTGTAGCTTGTGCATAACTCCAATAGCCTTTCCCCATTCTCATTGAAGGTACCGCAACCTTCTTTTCCCATGGCTCTGGCATAGTTGGTGTTGTCATTTCCCACCTTCACGTTGAAGTCTCCCATCACAATTTTCATATCATGCCTTGGTGCATTTTCGAGCTTGGCTTGCAGTTGGTCGCAGAATGTATCTTTAACTTCTTCCTCTCTGTCATTGGTTGGAGCATAACACTGGAGCAAGGTTGTATTGATGTGTTTCCCTTTCAGTCTGACTGTCATGAGTCTGCTGTTGACAGGCTTCCACTCCATCAGGCATTTCTCTGTACTCTTCTTCAAAATAATGACAACTCCTTGTTGGTGTTGGTTGTTGTCCCTCCCTGAATACAACACTGTCTCACCTGTGCTGCTCTTCATCCTACCTGATCCTGTCTGATCTGTTCTCACTAATTCTGAGGATATGTAAATTGTAGTGCCTCATCTCTGCTATAATGTGTACTAGTTTATCTGTTTCATACGCAGTGCATATATTCTAGAATCCAATTCTAGTTTTGTATTTGGTGCTCAGTACTTCCACATTCCTGTCAGTAGCTTCCTTTTGACCTCCACTACTACCATTCATACGAGTATCTTGTGATGTCTCTGGGAGCCTGGCACACACAGTTGTAGTCTTTTCCTTTGTTGCTGTTTCTGTAACACCATTTTTTTTATGAGACAGGGTTGTTAGCCCTTTGTCCAACCCCCTTACCTGGAGGACCTGTGGACCATGCTTTGTCTGGCCTCTACCCTTTGACTTGTTTGTCTTGGGTGACCCTACCAGGAGAATAAGCTCCAGCCAGACTAAACTCCAGGAGAGGTTTACCAGGAGACTAAACTCTGTTTATGCAGTTATCTAATCAGCCAGTCCCTTGACAGCAGCACAATGCATAAAATCATGCAGATACAAATAAGAGCTTCAGTTAATGTTCACTTCAAACATCAGAATGGGAAAAAATTGTGATCACTGTGACTTTCACTGTGGCATGGGTGTTGGTGCCATATAGACTGGTTTGAGTATTTCAGAAGCTGCTGATCTTCTGGGGTTTTCACACACAATAGTTTCTAGAGTTTGCACAGAATGATGTGAAAAACAAACAAAAAAAAACATTTGGTGAGTGACAGTTCTGTGGATGGAAACACCTTGTTGATAAGAGAGGTCAGAGGAAACTGGCCAGATTGGTTCAAGCTGCCAGGAAGGATATAGCAACTCATAGCAACTCTTTACAAACATGGTGAGCAGAAAAGCATATCAGCATGCAACAGCAGAAGACCACATTGGGTTCCACTCCTGCTAGCTTAGAACAGGAATATTTGGATCAAGAACAAGTTCCTATTAAAGTGGCCGGTGAGTGTATGTTGGTTGTTAGAGAGAAAAGTAATCAAATAAAGGTCAAGTAATAATAAGCACCTCTGGCACCATATGAAAACTTTTTTACAGAGTTCTGTTTCTTGTTATTTATATTGATTGAGCACTGAATGTCTCACTTTTGCCTTTGAGGTTTTTATAGTCTAAAGCACAACAAAATGCTTTACAATTGTAAACATCATCTTTCCTTATATCACAGTCCTTATGTCAATATAGGTTTGTTTCTTTTGTACACTTTAGAAGATTCTGAAAACAAAACAAGACAGAAAAATATTGGTCAATATGGACAAGACCATAAAACATCTCTTAGCACAAGCAGCTCAGAGCCAGGCCCAGAGACCATGGAACCGGTGAAACCTAAGCCTCAGCTTTGTCTTTGATGTTCATTTGATTCCAGAGGTTCCCACTGTTGTGCATCTGTGTCCACTTCAATCACTGTTGGCTTACTCCCCTGGCATGCACCCCAGTCTACATGTCACTATCCCAAAGTTTGGCACAGAGATGCTCCTCTTCTCCACCAAAAGATTTGCAGGCAACCCAAGCACTCCTAGATAGGGGAGTTGCCTAGTAGCCCCTTGCTGGAACACTATTTGCCCTTTGTAATTTATTACATTTAGATTAAATCTGGTGAAACTCAATATTTTAATTGAATGTTTAGAGCTGACCCTATCCAAATAATTGATTTCTTCTGGCACCCTGCATCTTGCTTTCATCTTTCTTCTTTAATATCATTTACCAAAGTTATATTATTTTGGAATTAATGCAGCTTGAATAGGGTCCAATGTTTAAAAAGAACACACATGGACAGATTCTGTGACAACTAAGGCTACTGCTGAAAAAAAGTCTTGATCTGCAATGTGATTTTGAAGACCCTGCTGCTTTTCAGGTATAAAACACATCATGATTAATTATGCCTGCAGAGCTGCTCAAGTTAATTTTAGTCATTGTATGTAAATGCGCCCAGAGATCAGATCAAGCTTTGGTAAATTAGATCTTGGCAGTTTGGATTTGGTAAAATAAAATGTTTGGATTTGGTAAAAGAAAAGAAATGTCAATATAATATCTGTTATCCTGAATCATAAATAAATACAGTAAGTGCTGCATTCTTACTAGTTATACCAGAGGGATTACTTTTTCTAGTTGATCTACCTGCTGCAGGTAAACTTGCCATAGGTAGTGACTTACGGCTCTCCAAATATAGTTCTCATTAATGCCAGTGGGATTGAATCAGCGTGGGCTTTTGCTTCATCAACTCTCATGTCAAGGGTCAGAGATCTGGTTATAATAAGGGCAATGCAATTAGTGCTACATTAATTTTCTCCAGCAATTCATCCCACATTTAAATATCAGCCTAATCTCCTGTCTCTGTGGTATGTATAATTACTGGACTATTTCTGTAGTCATCTGAATACAATATGCCCAATGTATGGGCTGCCGTCAACATGCCACTCAAGCTCTGGCAAAGGTTGCATGTTGACGTAAAGTCATTCCATCAAACTTTATAAGTAATTGGTGTAAGATGATCTGCTGTAACATTAATACAACTTGTGCTGTATGTACACACTACTTCAAAGATCTCTAGTGGATGTCAGTCATTGATGGTCGCTGGGTTAGAGAACAATATGTGTTTCAGGAAGAGTGGACCTGAAGGATTGCTGTCCATGTCTTTGGGGATGCTGAACCTTTGAAGGCTTTCTCTGAACTATTTTTCACTCTCTATCCACTAGAGAGTATCAAAGTGACATCAATACATACCATCTGAAGAGAACTGAGCAGAATAGGGAGATATGAATACACACTTTGACATTTTGACCGTCTCTTCTTTCATCAGTAAAGGAATATTTATTGGAAAAGCAGGAACACATTGACAACAGGGATAAAAGCATTACACTAATTTAATGTATTGGAAGAGACAGGTAGTCTGCTTCAAGTCACTGTTCTGTGAGAGTCTATTAAGAACTGCCTTGTAAGAACTTTGCTACCACTGCTCTCAGAAAATGTCAGCTGTAATGTCTTTCTCTCACTGTTTTGGAAAGCTACAAATTTCCCATGCTGGGAAAATAAGTGAGAAAGAGAAAAATGATTAAATCAACTGGGTGAGGGGGGGGGGGGGGGGTCCCCTCTAAGAACAACATTGGTTATGGGCAATTCAGCACTAAAATTACACTGGCTCACTTACTTCCAGACACCCCAGAAAAAGGCAGCATGTGAAATTCTGACAGTGCTGGAATTCTCTCTTATAGTGACTGAGCACTACTCCCTACTGCAAGTAGCAAACACAGGTTATGCAGAAGGGAGAGTTTGCAGTGCACAGATCCACTGTGGACAATGAGCTTCTTTTCTTAACTCTCAGCCCAGGGTGAAATCTCCTCTTCTTCCAAAGAGAACTTTGTTTTTCCAGCCTTGGCTTAAGAACAGCAATATCAAATTAACAATCTGAAGTAAGAATGAATCTCCTGCTATTGTTATAATTAAGGGCACAATGTGCCCTAGGGCACATCTGTCTCCTGTAAATGAGACAGATCATGTTTAGAGGTCCCATTCTCTACAGACAGACTGGGCAGGTAGCCCATCAACAAACTGCTTCATGATCTCCAGACAGAGGGAGTGTTGCCACTGTCAGTGCAGGTGACTCATACTCCAGACTGTAAGTATTGTGTCAAAAGGTGTATTTTCCCCCTCTATCCATGATCAAATTCTGACTAGAAGGCCCAAATGAATTATGAACCATTTCTCAAAGTGTACAAACATAAAGAGGAGAAATAACACACTGATTATCTGTTGCATATTATCCATTTACAAGAATGTTTATGCTTCTTTTTTCAGCAATCTTTTGCAGGTTCTTCTGAAAACAAAGTCAATGTCAGTGCCTACAATTACAGAAAATGTGTGTAAATATTTTATACAAGTTAAAAGCACTGCTGAATGCACAAATCAGATTGGACAGAAGGCATTGACTAATTTTTTTTTATAACAGCATGATTAGAACAGTAGTTCATGTCTGCAGGCATTATATTAATGCACTTATTCTAAGAAGTTATTGTGTATATACATTAATAATACAGTGGTGCTTGAAAGTTTGTGAACCCTTTAGAATTTTCTATATTTCTGTACAAAATGACCTAAAACATCATCAGATTTTCACACACGTCCTAAAAGTAGATAAAGAGAACAAAGTTAACCAAATGAGACAAAAATATTATACTTGGTCATTTATTGGCGGCACGGTGGTGTAGTGGTTAGCGCTGTCGCCTCACAGCAAGAAGGTCCTGGGTTCGAGCCCCGGGGCCGGCGAGGGCCTTTCTGTGTGGAGTTTGCATGTTCTCCCCGTGTCCGCGTGGGTTTCCTCCGGGTGCTCCGGTTTCCCCCACAGTCCAAAGACATGCAGGTTAGGTTAACTGGTGACTCTAAATTGACCGTAGGTGTGAATGTGAGTGTGAATGGTTGTCTGTGTCTATGTGTCAGCCCTGTGATGACCTGGCGACTCGTCCAGGGTGTACCCCGCCTTTCGCCCGTAGTCAGCTGGGATAGGCTCCAGGTTGCCTGCGACCCTGTAGAAGGATAAAGCGGCTAGAGATAATGAATGAATGAATGAATGAATGAATGGTCATTTATTTATTGAGAAAAATGATCCAATATTACATATCTACGAGTGGCAAAAATATGTGAATCTCTAGGATTAGCAGTTAATTTGAAGGTGAAATTAGAGTCAGGTATTTTCAATCAGTGGGATGACAATCAGGTGTGAGTGGGCACCTGGGTTTATTTAAAGAAGAGGGAGCTATCAAAGTCTGATCTTCACAACACATGTTTGTGGAAGTGTATCATGGCATGAACAAAGGAGATTTCTGAGGATCTCAGAAAAAGTGTTGTTGATGCTCATCAGGCTGGAAATGTTTATAAAACCATCTCTAAAGTGTTTGGACTCCACCAATCCACAGTCAGATAGATTGTGTCCAAACGGAGGAAATTCAAGACCATTGTTACCCTCCCCAGGAGTGGTCGACCAACAAAGATCACTCCAAGAGCAAGGCATGTAATAGTCGGCGAGGTCACAAAGGACCCCAGGGTAACTTCTAAGCAACTGAAGGCCTCTTTCACATTGGCTAATGTTAATGTTCATGAGTCCACCATCAGGAGAACACTGAACAACAATGGTGTGCATGGCAAGTTTGCAAGGAGAAAGCCACTGCTCTCCAAAGAGAACATTGCTGCTCATCTGCAGTTTGCTAAAGATCACATGGACAAGCCAGAAGGCTATTGGAAAAATGTTTTATGGATGGATGAGACCAAAATAGAACTTTTTGGTTTAAATGAGAAGCGTTATGTTTGGAGAAAGGAAAACACTGCATTCCAGCATAAGAACCTTATCCCATCTGTGAAACATGGTGATAGTAGTATCATGGTTTGGGCCTGTTCTACTGCATCTAGGCCAGGATGGTTTGTCATCATTGATGGAACAATGAATTCTGAATTATATCAGCAAATTATAAAGGAAAATGTCAGGACATCTGTCCATGAACTGAATCTCAAGAGAAGATGGGTCATGCAGCAAGACAATGACCCTAAGCACACAAGTCATTCTACCAAAGAATTGTTAAAGAAGAATAAAGTTAATGTTTTGGAATGGCCAAGTCAAAGTCCTGACCTTAATCCTATCGAAATGTTGTGGAAGACCCTGAAGCGAACAGTTCATGTGAAGAAACCCACCAACATCCAAGAGCTGAAGCTGTTCTGTATGGAGGAATGGGCTAAAATTCCTCCAAGCCAGTGTGCAAGACTGATCAACAGTTACTGGAAATGTTTAGTTGCAGTTATTGCTGCACAAGGGGGTCAGACCAGATACTGAAAGCAAAGGTTCACATACTTTTGCCACTCACATTTATGTAATATTGGATCATTTTCCTCAATAAATACATGACCAAATGTAATATTTTTGTCTCATTTATTTAAATGGGTTCTCTTTATCTACTTTTAGGACTTATGCTAAAATCTGATGATGTTTTAGGTCATATTTATGCAGAAATATAGAAAATTATAAAGGGTTCACAAACTTTCAAGCACCACTGTAACTTACATGTAACAACTGCATTCTTTCTCTCCTTATTCCTGATATTCCAATGGCTGGGAGCAGTTTCCACACAGACTGTGCCAAGAATCCTCTGCATCCCACCTTGACTGGAAGCAAAACTATATACAATTACAAAGTAAAATAAAAATAAAAAAATTAAATCATTGTCAAATTGTTGTGGTAAAAGAGGAATAAAAAACTTTAGGATGTGCTGGTATTTTTCAAAAATAATCATCAACGTATCAACACCAACTCATTAACACTACCTTATGCTAAAAATATTGCAGGAGCTGCTATAGAATTTCTCAGAATCTAGCTGTATGTGAGAGACTGTGTGAGAAGTGTAGTCCAAAGTGAAGTGTGTTTGAGCAAAAGCGGCATGTGGTAAAGTGGGCTGCCAAGTCCATGAGTCACCCGTGGAGAGAGCGTAGCTTTGCGAAGGGCCAAACACAAGCACACAAACATTCATGTGGCCATGTCTCTTTCCCTCACTCTTTCCAGTCCAAACTAGTGTTGTCATGGTCTATTAAAAGCAGTTTACATGTGCATGTCCAGTCTGATGAATATTTTTGTAACCACCTTCTTTGACAGTTGCTCATTCTGCACGTGGCCATGATGCACCAAACAGCACCTTTCAATGATCACAGCCTGCTTAAGGGCACCCATTTAATGTAGTTGAAAAGCTGCTTCCTACAAACATTGCCTGATCTTTAACTATGTGGATTTAACTCCAGAACATAAGGAAGCTGAAATGGATGGACTTTAATAAAATAATTATTGACATCCTGCATAAATATACAGTATCACAAGGACAGTGAACCTGGCAGGCCAGTGGCATGTGATAGCCATGGGGCATATAATGAAGCATTATGGCTTCTAACATTGGTAGTTGGCAGTGGTGGATATTTGATTAAGTTTTTTTTAACTTGATTAAGTTTCTGATCAAAAGAGAGTGAGTTCAAATCCCAGAACTGGCAGAGATGTAATGTTGAGCCTTTGAGCAAGAATGTTGACCCTCAATTGCTGAAATTCGTAACTGTAAGCCTGTTTTTAGATAAAATGATTTTCCAAATTAATAAATGCAAATGAATGATAAAAATGAATATGATAAGAAATGATAGGCTAATAGGCTGAAGTTACTTTTCAACTGAACATCATTTTAAAATGACCTGTTCCCTTTTTATTGTATTTGGGATTGTTATTTAGTTTGTAGATACAGTGGAGTCCAAAAGTGTGAGACTACATAGAAAATCTGGGGTCTTTTTTAAAATTAATTTTGGAAATAAACAGAATGATTCAGTTTTTGGGAATTTTAAAAGTGAAATACACTCCCCCCCCCCCCCCCCCCCCCAAAAAAAAAAAAAAAACCTAACCAAACAAACAAAAAAAACACTAATATTTTTTGGACTGCCTTTAGCTTTGATTATGGCATGCATTCACTATGACATTGTTTCAACAACCTTATGCAATGTCACAACATTTATTTCTATCCAGAGTTGTATTAATTTTGAATTCACTTCATAAAGTTTCTGTGGTGGCCAATTCATGTGTGAGAAATGATTCCTCATGCTTCTGAATCACTGTTTCACAATTTCGTGACATCAGGGAAGAAAAAATCCATTGATGGAACAACCTGGTTATTCAGTATTTTCACATAATGTTGCCAAGCCTAGGCCTGACCAATTGAAGCAATCCTAGATCATAACACTGCCTCCAGAGGCTTGTACAGTGGCCACTATGCATGATGAGTGCATCACTTTATGCACTTCCCTTCTTACCCTGATGCACCTATCACTCTTGAATAGGGTAATTGTGGACTCATCAGACCACATGACCTTTTTACATTGCACCAGAGTCCACTCTTTATGCTTTCTAGCCTTTTCTTCTGGTTAGCCTCACTAACAACTGATTTTCTTATGGCCACACAGCTGTTTAGTCCCAATCCTGCAAGGTCTCATTGTACTGTGCATGTGAAAATGTTTTACTTTCACTATTAAACATAGCCAATTCTACTGTCAATTTTTCACAATTTGACTTCACCAAGCATTTCAGTGATCTCCGTTCAAAGTCGCTCAAGATTTTTTTTCTGACCACATTTCTACTGTGAATTTGATGGTTCACTACAATTCTTCCAGGTTTTAATAATGCCTTGGACAGTTTTTAACCCAATTCCAGTAATTTCAGCACTATCTTAGTTGTTTTCTTTGCTTAATGCAAACCAATAATTTGACCTTTCTGAAAAACAGTAACATCTTTTTCACAACCATGTCTTCTTCTCACATAATTGTTAAAGAATTAAGAAGCTACTCACTGCATCAGTTAGGATTAAAAGAATTGTTGCCAGTTGAAACATATTAATCACTGCAGTGACCATCCAATCAAAGGTTGAGTGCACACTGTCATAAAAGCAAAAAAAGTGGGAATACTAAATACTAAGAAACTCTGAGATACATGCAAACTTTTCACTCAAGTTGTTGTCACTAATATAATTTGTAAAATTGTTGTATTAAATTGGAAAAGAATGCAACATAGAAGCATTTTCACTAGTGGTCTTAGACTTTTGGACCCTGCTGTATATAGTGAGATAATACTTGCAGTGATAATTTGAATCCTTAATAACGAGCTCTTTATAAGGCTAATTGAAACAATAGCCAAGTTTAGCATGGCTGCGGTAATTAACAAGGGGAGAGAACTGAAGTTAATTATTTTTCAGCACTACACTGGCACGTACCATGTCAGGGTGCATGTGCATACGTGCGTGTGTGTGTGTGTGTGTGTGTGTTGGGATGGGAGGTGGGGTGAATAGTCTGTCCAATAGCCACTTTTACCATGTGATTGCATGTTATTGTATATGTGTGTCTAGAAAGCCTCAGCTCTGGTAACACCCAACCATGTGAAAGAGAAAGAAGCAGACTCATTTACACCCCCACCTTCTTGTGCAAATCGTGGAAGGATATCAACCCCACCATCTGTCTCCCTGAGTGAGTATGTGTGTGTATGACCAAGAGAGAATGAGAGAGAAAAACTGTGCACTGCTCCCTGTGGTCTGATAAACAAATTTCACAGATACCAAAAACAGTCCATTAAGTTACTGGTATAGTGTGTGTGTATATATATATATATATATATATATATATATATATATATATATATATATATATATATATATATATATATACACACACACACACACACACATGAGGGCAAGTCAAAAAGTTCTAAGGCAAATGAAAAAAATCTTTATTTATGAAATTAACGAAGCTATTTCTCTACATATCCTCCATTTAAGTCTAAACACTTCTGCAAACAATGTTTCCATCTGAGAATTCCTTCTTTGTATTCCTTTTTTGAATTATTTTGAATTCCTTTTGAAATTATAACATCTTAGAACTTTTTGACTTACCCTCGTGTGTGTGTGTATATATATATATATATATATATATATATATATATATATATATATATATATATCCACACACACCCTTATAACACACTTCATATTCCACTGAGAAAGATCAGAGCACCTTAATTATAAAAATATAATAATAGCTTATAATAGCTGCTTTATACTATGCATTACATACTGCACAAAGACCTTGCAATTGCAATAGGCTATATTAAGCCTAGTGCACATTGCATGTTTTTCAGTGACTAATTTTGGGCCTTGGCCACTACTTCTTTCTTGTTTCAGGCAAGCTTCATTGGTGAAAGAATTCCAGGTGAAACATTATGGAGTCTGTGTGCCTCATCTGTGAGCTACTGGTATCATGTCCTGTGCACACCCTGCAACACTGATCACATGTGATTCAAGTTGTGTGGTGTTACTGGGTCAATGATTCTGAGATTTTGAGTCAAGTACTTGCTGTCTGACCAAGCGCAAACATTAGCTCTTATCTGAAAAAGGAGGAAAAAATAAAAAAATTCTGACAAAAAATACTGCACAAAATAACCAAAATAAGGGAAATCATTGTATTTTGACACTAGCAAACTCTCAGTGCTTTCTCTACCAAGCTAACAGTACTGACGTATGTTTACAAATATTTGTCAATGCATTCTTGATTGCATCCTAGTCCCTTTCATGTGATTGTAGCTGGACCTGGTCAGCAACAAGAAAAATATTTTATTCTTTGATATTTTCAAGTAAAAAGTGAAGCTTAGCTTTACCTTTCAAGTGACTTCACCTGTAATGTAATTAAAATAAAATTTCAACAAACAAACAAAATTTCAGTAGCCACATTAGCATGTGTTCATTAAGACAAAAATCTATCATCGTGCTGCAATGACAAGTAGAGGATAGTCAGAGATAATAATGGATTTGCTGTCAGTATCATTTATAAGAACATTTTTAATGCAACAAAAGGTGCACCACCACATTTTTTTACACAATATTCACTGGAAAAATTATTTATAAAGAATTAGTTTAAAGACCTCAACTCATGTCAGAATACATTTGAGTGACTGCACAGTCATTGTAGGGTTTGGTCAGTTGATTTCATGATATTGTTCTTTTCTCAGTGAGGGTTATTGATCTGTGATTCATTGGATCCCCATTTGCTTCTTGACAGTTCTGTCCTTGATATTTTCCCAAAGGTTGAATAGGAAATGGGAAAGAAGGAAATTGTACTTGTAATGTCCCCAAGCAGACCTTTCCCAAGCCATGACAGACAATAAGCTTTCTGTGCCTATCCAAGACACTGAGAGAGAAGACTTTGTTTTCAGTGGTACCACCAGAGAAAAGATGACCACCAGATTGCACTGCAGGTGGTGAGTCACCAGCCAAGCATGCCAGACTTATCGCTGACCATATACTATATACACAAATAAAATGGGAGCATTTAGACACAGGATGTGGAGGGTTCAAAGAGACAAGACCAAGTTGATCAGTGTGAGCTCTATTTCTGTGCCATTTTCTGTCCAGCTGAGGCACACTTATTCCTTTATAACATTATGTCATATGATTAGCAGAGGGGCACACTAAAGGCTAAAATCTAAATTCTTCTGGACTAGATTTGTTTTCTTTCCCACTAATTAGCGATAGCCACAGACTGATTCACAGCAAAAGCGAAATACTCCAGATATTTTCTTTACAGTTTGACTACGATGACCAAGTATTAGAGACAGCAGAAAATGTCAGGCTTAGAGTCAAGAATAAGTCCAAACAGACAAATCAAACAATTATGGAAGCATGCTGATGATAGCTGTGTGGTGTGGGGGAAAATGGAGTGTGTATCTCTAAAACTGGAACTCAGGACAAAGGACAACAGGAGCACCAATCCTTCTGACAGCATTGACTATGGTGACAATAGTGACCCACGGAGGCTTGCTGACTGGCCCACAGCTGTACATCCATGCAAAATAACTCTCATTCATACTGCTTTAATAAAGCAGCTCTGGTGGTGATTGCCTAGTCTGCCAACACCCCATTATTCATGCAAATATCTCATAATGGTGGAAGGAGGGGACCCAGGCACAGATGGAACCTGCACATGTTGATCCATATGATTGATTCCCCCATTACTCAATTTTTCATATTCAATGACCAACTTGTAGATTGCATCAGTCAATACAGATATGTATCAATTAAGCTCCATATAGTGGTTCTAAAGCAAAGACGAGGGATGACTGAGCATCTGCCTATGGAATCAAAAAAAATTCAAAGAAAATAAACAAGGAATGAAAAAAAGGATATTAAGGTCTGTCTTCTCCAGCAGTATTGTAAAATATGCCAGCCAAAATATATGCATTACTAAGAATGAATTAAGCCAGCTGAGGAAGGCTCTGTATACATGTACTCTGATGAAGTCAATACAAATAAATGAATGAATGGATGAATGAATGAATACAATGAGAAAATAAGTTGCAAAATAAAAGTGGTGACATACAAATATGAACAGATAAGAGATTTGTATGTTAATCAACAAAAATTTGTGGATGTTTCTAAAATGGTATGTCTATCCCTTATACCTTTCTGGTCAAAAAGCAGTAGAGCAGCAGCTACAATTATTGACAGTCTATAATTATCAACACTTTTTCAGATTAACAATAAAAAACAATTTTGCAAAGGTGAGTTTCAGTTACAACAGTTATTATTGGTTAATTAATCAACCGGAAGAACCCCCTCACCCTTTGATGTCATCTGATGGCACAGCTTGTTACCTGAGATGGAATTTTTTTTAGCATGATCAGCAATTTGAGGAAAACCCAGATGTTATCATCGAAGGTAAGCATGGTGGAAAGCTCATGGACATGTTTTTACTTATCAAATTCACTGATATTTCATAATATCCTTGTTGAAAGCTACTTTGTTTCTTACTCTTTCATTTGACAATTGCCATTTTGTATGCACATTTGAGAAGTCACATGAGGTGTCGATAATAGTGATCACTTTCACCGGTGTCCACCATTATCCTGTGGAATTAAGTAATATTTACAACTGTTATGTTTCAATCTTTGTGTAACATTGTTGAAATAGATTAAATACTTAAAAAAAATAAAAGTGCTGTGATGTATTTATTTATTTTCTGATTCATAACAGAATGGAATGCTTATAGAGTATTACAGGGTCGCAGGCAAGCTGGAGCCTATCCCAGCTGACTACGGGCGAAAGGCGGGGTACACCCTGGACAAGTCGCCAGGTCATCACAGGGCTGACACATAGACACAGACAACCATTCACACCTACGGTCAATTTAGAGTCACCAGTTAACCTAACCTGCATGTCTTTGGACTGTGGGGGAAACCGGAGCACCCGGAGGAAACCCACGCGGACACGGGGAGAACATGCAAACTCCACACAGAAAGGCCCTCGCCGGCCCCAGGGCTCGAACCCAGGACCTTCTTGCTGTGAGGCGACAGCGCTAACCACTACACCACCGTGCCGCCTCTATATATATATATATATATATATGCTTGGAATATTCAGATTTTTCTATTCCAGTCAGAATATATATATATATATATATATATATATATATATATATATATATATTTTTTTTTTTTGCAGTTTGTTGTAAATATCTACCTCATATTACAATATCATTAGACATTTTATATTTTGGTTCTAGGAATGACATGCAACCTTTGACCTGGATTTTCTTGTGGTTACAATGTCAACTGCCTGTTGACATTCATTGGTAAACTACAAAACTAGAAATTAATACAAACAACAACAAATGATGAACAAAATGTGATCTATGAAAATCATTAGAATGTGGGTAGAAAGTGGAACAAAAAGATTTTCTGACACAGGTTAAACATTATCAGTTCATTTGTTTCCAAACATTAGAATTACTTCCTCAATTACGTAAACACCAACATCAGTATATTAATATAAAGGATTTTTGTACTAAATATAAGTCTATGTAATTTAAATAAAAAGTATGCTTTGTTAACTTACTACCACATACCGATTATTTTTTAAAATAAATTATCGTCTGGACGTCGATAATTGCGGAACGGTGTTGATGACTGTGGACAAAGGTGTCAATAATTGTGGAACGGTGTCACATGATCTGACACGCTAAGTTATAAGGAATCAACTCATTTTTTTTTCCCAGTGGAAGTTTAGTAGTTATTCATACACAATTTACGTACTGAAAGTCTTTTCTACTTTTGTAATGGCCTAAAGATCATTAAGTTGTTGATAATTGTAGCTGCCACTCTATTTCATTTTCCTAAATGTGACACATTCCTAAAAGTAGTGCTGTGTGGTCAAAGTGCCATGCAGACCATGTTACTTGTGTTTTCTCAAAAATTAGTACCTGGTACCACACAAATTCAATATAATTGAGTTAGGTTGTCTCTTGTCTCATCTCGTCTTGTCTTCTTCTGCTTATCCGGGGCCAGTTCGCAGAGGCAGCAGTCTGAGTATGGAAGCCCAAACTTCCCTTTCCCCAGACACCTCGGCCAGCTCCTCGGGAAGAACGCCGAGGCGTTCCCAGGCCAGCTGAGAGACATAGTCCCTCCAGTGTGTCCTGGGTCTTCCCTGGGGCCTCCTCCTGGGGGGACATGCCTGGAACACCTCCCCAGGGAGGCATCCAGGAGGCATCCGAAAGAGATGCCTGAGCCACCTCAGCTGATTCCTCTCAATGTGGAGGAGCAGCGGCTCTACTCCGAGCTCCTCCCGAGTGACTGTGCTTCTCACCCTATCTCTAAGGAAGCGCCCAGTCACCCTGCGAAGGAAACTCATTTTGGCTGCTTGTATCCGCGATCTTGTTCTTTTGGTCATTACCCAAAGCTCATGACCATAGGTGAGAGTCGGAACGTAGATCAACCAGTAAATCGAGAGCTTCGCCTTTTGGCTCAGCTCCTTCTTCACCACGACGGACCGGTAAAGCGACCGCATCACTGCCGCATCACTGACCGATCCGCCTGTCGATCTCACGCTCTATCCTTCCTTCACTCGTGAACAAGATCCCGAGATACTTAAACTCCTCCACTTGAGGCAGGACTTCTCCACCAACCTGGAGAGGGCAAGCCACCCTTTTCCGGTCGAGAACCATGGCCTCTGACTTGGAGGTGCTGATTCTCATCCCAGCCACTTCACACTCAACTGCAAACCGCCCCAGTGCATGCTGAAGGTCCTGGTTTGAAGAAGCCAACAGGACAACATCATCTGCGAAAAGCAGAGATGAAATCCTGTGGTTCCCAAACAGGATTCCTTCCAGCCCCTGGCTGCGCCTAGAAATTCTGTCCATAAAGATTATGAACAGAAGCGGTGACAAAGGGCAGCCCTGCTGGAGTTCAACATGCACTGGGAACAGGTCTGACTTACTGCCGGCAATGCGAACCAGACTCCTGCTCCATTTGTACAGGGACCGGACAGCCCTCAGCAAAGAGCCCCGAACCCCATACTCCCAAAGCACTCCCCACAGAATACCTTGAGGGACATGGTCGAATGCCTTCTCCAAATCCACAAAGCACATTTGGACTGGTTGGGCAAACTCCCATGAACCCTCGAGCACCCTATGAAGGGTATAGAGCTGGGCCAGTGTTCCGCAACCAGGATGAAAACCGCATTGTTCCTCCTGGATCCAAGGTTCAACTATTGGCCGAATTCTCCTCTCCAGTACCCTGGAGTAAACCTTCCCTGGGAGGCTGAGAAGTGTGATTCCCCTATAATTGGAGCACACTCTCTGGTCCCCTTTCTGAAAAAGAAGGACCACCACCCAAGTCTGCCACTCCAGAGGCACTGTCCCTGACTGCCATGCGATGTTGCAGAGACATGTCAGCCAAGACAGCCCCACAACATCCAGAGACTTGAGATACTCAGGGTGGATCTCATCCACCCCCGGTGCCTTGCCACCAAGGAGCTTGCTAACCACCTCAGTGACTTCGGCTTGGGTAATGGACGAGTCCACCTCTGAGTCATCAGCCTCTGCTTCCTCAATGGAAGACATGACAGTGGGATTGAGGAGATCCTCGAAGTATTCCTTCCACCGCCCAACAATGTCCCCAGTCGAGGTCAACAGCTCCCCACCCGCAGTGTAAACAGTGTTGGCAGAGTACTGCTTCCCCCTCCTGAGGCGCTGGACTGTTTGCCAGAATTTCTTTGAGGCTGACCGATAGTCCTCCTCCATGGCCTCACCGAACTCCTCCCAGTTCCGAGTTTTTGCTTCCACAACTGCCCGAGCTGCGGCACACCTGGCCTGCCGATACCCATCAGCTGCCTCAGGAGTCCTGGAGGCCAACATGGCCCGATAGGACTCCTTCTTCAGCTTGATGGCATCCCTTACTTCCGGTGTCCACCACCGGGTTTGGGGATTGCCACCACGACAGGCACCGGAGACCTTGCAGCCACAGCTCTGAACAGCTGCGTCAACAATGGAGGCAGAGAACATGGTCCACTCAGACTCAATGTCCCCCGCCTCCCTCAGAAGCTGGGAGAAGCTCTCCTGGAGGTGGGAGTTAAAGACCTTCCCAACAGAGTGCTCGGCCAGACATTCCCAGCAGACCCTCACCATATGTTTGGGCCTGCCAGGTCTGTCCAGCTTCCTCCTCCGCCAGCGGATCCAACTCACCACCAGGTGGTGATCAGTTGACAGCTCAGCCCCTCTATTCACCCGAGTGTCCAAGACATATGGCCGGAGATCTGATGAAACAACAACAAAGTCAATCATCGACCTCCGACCTAAGGTGTCCTGGTGCCACGTGCACTTATGGACACCCCTATGCTCGAACATGGTGTTTGTTATGGACAAACCGTGACTAGCACAGAAGTCCAATAACAAAACACCACTCGGATTCAGATCGGGGAGGCCATTCCTCCCAATCACGCCCCTCCAGGTGTCACTGTCATCGCCCACGTGAGCGTTGAAGTCCCCCAGTAGAACAATGGAGTCCCCAGTCTAAGCACCTCTCAGTACCTCTCCCAGGGACTCCAAGAAGGCTGGATACTCTATCCTGCTATTCGCCCCGTAGGCACAAACAACAGCAAGAGCCCTCTCCCGTATCCTAAGGTGCAGAGAGGCGACCCTCTCGTTCACTGGGGTAAACTCCAACACATGGCGGCTGAGCTGGGGAGCTATAAGCAAGCCCACACCAGCCCGCCGCTGTTCACCATGGGCGACTCCAAAGAAGTGGAGAGTCCAGCCCTTCTCGAGGAGCTGGGTTCCAGAGCCCAAGCTGTGCGTGGAGGTGAACCCGACTATCTCTAGCCGGTACCTCTCAACCTCCCGCAGAAGCTCAGGCTCTTTCCTCCCCAGTGAAGTGACATTCCATGTCCCAACAGCTAGCCACTGTGTTCGGGGATCAGGTCGTCAAGGCCCCTGCCTTCGACTGCCGCCCAATCCACACTGCACCAGCCCCCTACAGCTACCTCTGTGGGTGGTGAACCCACAGGAGGTCGGGCCCACGTCACCACTTCAGGCTGAGCCCAGCTGGGCCCCGTGGGCAAAGGCCCGGCCACCAAGTGCTCGCATATGAGCCCCAACCCCGGGCCTGGCTCCAGGGTGGGGCCCCGGCTGTGCCATACCGGGCAACGTCATGGTCCTTGATAGATTGTTATCCATAAGGGGTTTTGGTGAACTGCTCTTAGTCTGGCCTGTCACCTAGGACCTGTCTGCCTTGGGAGACCCTAACAGGGGCATAATGCTCCTGACAACAGCTCCTAGGATCATTCAAGCACACAAACCCCTCCACCACAATAAGGTGGCAGTTCTAGGAGGGGGAGTTAGGTTGTATTGATTCTTATTACCATAGCTACTAATTACTTTGGTGTTTGTAAATTAACAGGGGTAGGTTTCCCGAAAGCCTCTTAAGGTTAAGAGTATCTTTAATTACCTCCTAAGATCCATTGTTAAGCTAACATGGTTTTCCCGAACAACATCGTAGCCAAAGTAGTCCTTTAGTTTGCTCTGAATTTATGAGGGACCCAGACAACTCTTTCAAAACAAAGAGCAACTCACTCACAGCCGAATACACAGAATACACATGGACCTCCGAGGGAATCTCACAGTCAATGGAAGTAACTGGTGTTGGATCTGCTGCCTTTGTTAAAGTATTTTTCTTGTACATTACAAGTCCACTGAGTTGATTATTAAATAAATATAGGGTATGCAAAACATTTTGAATATATTTCAATATGTTATGGAATCACGTGTGGATATCGTAATGTCATATCGATCTTGCCACATTTAAATCAAATTTAACTCCATTAGGTGAGTGATTATCTAATTTAGTATCATAAATGAGACAGTGTGTGTGTGTGTGTGTGTGTGTGTGTGTGTGCATGCACACGAGAGATAGATAGAGAGAGAAAGGTTTTGATCTGTCTCTACCTAAGGAGGTTGGATTGACCTTCTCTCTCTCTCTCTCTCTCTCTCTCTCTCTCTCTCGCATGTGCACACATCCAGATAAGGAAGAACATTGCTAACTTGGCATGGTGGATAACAGTTGAAATAATCCTGACTGCATGTTTGGGTAACAGTGAAATGAGTGGGCACAGGGAACACATTTACTTAATTATTTAGTTTATTATTTGCTCATTCTTTCATGTGAACATTTATTCATTTAATTAAAAAAAACACACACTTGGAATATAAATATTACCCAAAAATGTAAAATAGTTTCAATTATTAATTACCACATTACATATGTAATGCTTAATGATGATACAATATATTAGCATGTTTTAAACACTTTATATTTCATTGCTTTTTTGGTAAAAGACAAACGCCATGTGACCTCATCGACTATAATTATCGACATCTTTACGATCTTTCGGCCATTGCAAAAGTAGAAAAGACTTGCAATATGTAAATTGTGCATGAATAATTACTCAAACTTCCACTGGAAAAAAAATGAGTTGATTCATGATTACTTAGCTTATCAGATCACGTGACACTGTTCCACAATTATTAACATCTTTGTCCACAGTTATCGACACTCTTCTACAATTATCGACATCCAGAT
This sequence comes from Neoarius graeffei, assembly GCF_027579695.1. NCBI lineage: Eukaryota > Metazoa > Chordata > Actinopteri > Siluriformes > Ariidae > Neoarius > Neoarius graeffei. The sequence goes on along the minus strand of NC_083575.1, from coordinate 33,317,813 downwards.
GATTATTTATTAAAAAAAATTGGTATGTGGTATTAAGTTAACAAAACATTGTTTTTATTTAAAATTAGTTTTACATAGACTTATATTTAGTACAAAATATCTTTTATCTAAGTATATCAATGTCGGTGCTCACGTAAATGAGGAAGGAATTCTAATGTTTGTACACAAATGAACTGATAATGTTTAACCTGTGTCAGAAAATCTTTTTGTTCCACTTTCTACCCACTTTCTAAGTATTTCATAGATCACATTTTGTTAATAATTAGTTGTTGTTTGTATTAATTTCTAGTTTTGTAGTTTACCAACAAATGTTGACAGGCACTTGACATTGTAACCACAAGAAAATCCAGGTCAAAGGTTGCGTCATTCCTTGAACCAAAACTTTATATTTTTACATCTAAAAATATAAAATATCTACTGATATTGTAATATGTGGTAGATGTTTACAACAAACCGCAAAAAAATTTCTGAACAGAATAGAAAAATCTGAATATTTCAAACATGTAATTTTTTATAAGCTAGGAATTTAATTCTGGTCTAATTCTATTTATTGCAATAGGATTCCAAATACTCTATAAGCATTCCATTCTGTTATGAATCAGAAAAAAAAATTATAAATCACTGCACTTTTATTTTTTAAAAGTACTTAATCTACTTCAACAATGTTACACAAAGATCAATACATAACGGTTGTAAATGTCACTTAATTCCACAGGGTGTTGATAATGGTGGACACCGGTGAAAGTAATCACTATTATTGACACCTCACACGACTTGTCAAATGCGTGTTTAGATACAAAATGGAAAGAGTAAGAAACAAAGATTTTTTTCAAGGATATCATGAAATATCGGTGAATTGGATAAGTAAAAACATGTCCATGAGCTTTCCACCATGCTTACCTGCAATGATAACGTCCAGGTTTTCCTCAAATTGCTGCTCGTGCTAAAAATTCCATCTTGTGTAACTAGCTGAGTCATCAGACAACAAGATCAAAGGGTGAGGGATTCTTCCGGTTGATTAATTAACTAATAATAACTGTTGTAACTGAAACTCACCTTTGTAAAATTGCCTTTTATTGATAAAGGAGTCTGACAAGGTGTTGATAATTATGGACTGTCGATAATTGTATCCACCGCTCTACTAATGCCTATATCAGGGACGCGCACTGCAAAAATGTTCTTTGTAATGTTGCGCTTCAAACTCCTTCTGACAAGTGAGTTCAAGAAAACCACATACAGAGACAACGTTTGTTGCTTCAGAGCATCTCTCAACTCGCTCTTTAGCCCTAAAGGGCAATGTTATCAGGAACCCTACCCCTGTTTAGTAAACCAGAAGTTTGGAAACTGTAAAATAAAACATTATCAGATTATGTTCATGCTATTTTGACCCGAGTGTAACAAATTGAACATCTTTGTAAATACATCCAACCTCAGAACCAAAAAGGTTGGGACAGTATGTTGAAATTGAAATTAAAACTGAAAACAATGATCTGTAAATAATCTTTGACCTGTATTGTACTCAAAACAGTACAGCAGCACAATATTTGATGTTATTTATCCATGAATTTGATATTTTCAAAAAAATAAAACATTTCAATTTTGACTCTTGTAACACATTTAAAAAGATTAGGACAGTAAAACATGTACCACTTTATAATGTTGCCATTCCTTCTCACAACATTTGCAAGATGTATAGGGACTGAAGACACCAAGCGATGAAGCATTTCAGGTGGTATCTTTTTTCCTAGTGGTACCCATTTTTCCTGCAAAAAGCTCATAAGTTGTGCAACAGTATGGGGTCGTTGTTGTCATATTTCTCATTTCAAAATTCACCACACATTCTCTATTGCGGACAGAGGAGACAGGCACCCTCTTCTTCTTTAGCCATGCCTTTGTAATGTGTGCAGAATGCGGTTTTGCATTATACAATACAATACAATACAATACAATACAATACAATACAATACAATAACTTTATTAGTATTTCCCAGTAGGGATTTTCAATACCAATTTACAATGCAATAAAAACAAACAGCTATTTACAAGAGAAAAATCACATTAATATAAACCTCTTCCTATAATAATCTTGTGGTACTCCTGATAATCAAAAAATACTAATACACTAATCCTAATTCAAATAATAGTTCAAAATCCAAATAAAATAAACCTAGAAATCCAAAATATCCTAAAACTATCCATAGTCCTGAGCTAATGTAATAAACCAAATAATCTGAAAAATCTAAAATAAATAAATAAAAATCTATACCAATAAACAAAATCTATACCAATGATCTGAGTCAAAATTATGAAGAGAGAGAGAGAGAAAGAATATAAGTAAAACTCACAGCTTAAACCACTATAATTCATAAATGGGCCCACAACTCTTTTTGGGCAGAAACTTTAAAATTTATAACATTAGTACAGTTTCTAGTCTTTTCACTTAAATTGTTCCATGAGGATATTGCATGGTCAAAAAAAGGACCTTTGAGCTGTTGAAGTTCTTTTGAATATAATGTTTATGTTTTCCTTTTGTCTAGTATTGTAATGATAAAAGGTAGAGTGCTTGACCAACTTGGATTCAAGGTAATTTGGAGCAAGGCCATGCCGACATTTGTAAACCAAGGTGACAACTCTAAGCTGTAGCATTTCCTTTATGGGTAACCATGCAAGATTTTTAAGGGTTGATGAGATGTGATCATACTTCCTTTTTCCAGTCAGTATTGAAGCAGCAAAGTTCTGTAAAAGCTGCAGCTTACAAATATTCTGTTGTGTTGTTCCTGACCACATGTTTGAGCAGTAAAACAATTTGCTGAATACCAAAGAGTTCAATATAACTTGAAGAACATCTTTTGTAAACTGGTGTCAAACTCTATTGATTTGACACAATTTACCCAACAATGAAAATGATAGGTAATCTATGTGATCACTGAATGAAAGGTTACTGTCAAATATAACTCCTAAGTCTTTACATGAGGATGATGGAGATAACTCTTTACCAAGCAAGGGGATTGTAGTGTCACTCACCCTTCCAACCAAATGTCTTGTGCCAAAGAGCATGAACTTTGTATTTTGTGCTTTTCTGCTACTCTGTTGAGATCTTGAACAATCTAAGAGCATTGACTGTATCATTGGTTGCAAAGAAAAAGAAGAGCTTTGTATCATCAACATAAGACTCTACTGAGCAGTTTTTGATGATGTCTGGCAAGTCATTCATATATAAACTGAATAGCACAGGCCCAAGAATTGAGCCCTGTGGGACACCATGAGTTATGTGTAGCAATGAAGATATTGATGTTCCAATAGAGGTACTTTGCTCTTTATTTATGAGGTAGCTTTGAAACCAATTCAAAGACTTCATAGATGTGCCTAACACCTGGAGCTTTTTTACCAAGGTAATATGGCATATGCTGTCAAATGCCTTACTGAAATTGATGCATACCATGACTGTAACTTTCTTTTTATCAATGGTGTTAAAAAGGTGATCTGAGATCAGTAGGCTGAGGGTCTCAGTAGAATGACATCTCTTGTTACCACTTTGGTGTTTGGTGAGGCAGTTTTTATCTGACAGAAAGGAGGAGTACTGTTGTAGAGCAATTTCTCAGCCACTTTAGATAGTACTGGGAGGAGTGAGATTGGTCTGTTGTTATCTGGCACCTCATGGTCACCTTCCTTAAGATGAGCGACGATCTCAGCCTTCTTCCAAGCATGTGGGAAAGTGGATGACTCCAAGGATAGGTTTATAATACTGGTGATGATAGACAGTATATGAGGCAAGCAGTCCTTGATGACGGAGACTGATACCTTGTCATACCCTGGAGCTTTATTATTAGGAATGGCCATAATTACCTTATGTACATCCAAACAAAGGACTGGACTAAATTCAAACAATTCATCATCAAGAAGATTGGAATGACTTAAGCTGGACATATAAAATGCAGTGCACAGGCCATGTTTAAAAGCATTCCAGTCACTGAGAGACCCACTCTGACGAGCACTCTTTTGCAGATTATTCCTGGTAGCAATTAATTTCCTGATGCCATCTGTAATGAAATGAACTGATTTACATTTGATGTTGACTGTCTTGATTGGAGCATGATCATTGAGACAAGCCAGAAATAAATCATGAAAACCATCATTAAAACCTTTGCATCAAGAGAATCCATCAGATCTAGAGTGTTCCAAGGAATTCTTGAAATATCCAATGAAAACTGTTCTGTATTGTAATTCTTGTAGCTGTGGGTGGTGATATAGCATGCTTTAGATTTGGGTATCTTTAAATTCAGCACAACATAGACCAAAAAGTGAACACTCATAGTTGTGTCCAACAAACCGCTATCTTTTACAACACTAGGGTCAGAAGCCAGCATGATGTCAGCTAACGTTGAGGACGATCTAGTTATTCTTGTTGGATCTTTAATTAGTTGTGTTGCATTTACCGCTGTGCAAAATGAGTGTAAGGCATCTCTTCAAGGGGTGTCCACCAGCAGATCACAATTTAGATCACCTGTAAATATAATAGGTTTATTCAGGGAAAGTGCATGAGTATAACTGGGCATCAGATTGTCCACCAGGCCAGAGATGGCACAATCTGGAGGTCTATAAACAATACAGACAACCACAGACTTAAGATGTTTATGCTGTATTGGGAACCACAGCTGATGCAGACCAGAGTCTGATATTCAGGTTAAATCCTTAAGAACCTTGACTTTGAACCTACTTTTGACATAAGCGCAAATGCTTCTGCCTTTTTTACATAGATGATCTAGTCAAAAGATGTTATAACCTTTAAGGCGCACACTGACATTAGAAACACTTGAATTAACCATGTCTCAGAGAATGACAAGGTATCAAAATCTTTCTCAAGGGCCATTTCAGTGTGGGTCAGACAGAACACCTCCAGTGTCATCACCCTCAGCACAGGCTCCCCTCAGGGCTGTGTTCTGAGCCCTCTGCTGTTCACTCTGATGACACACGACTGTGTCTCCAGGGCTACCAGCAACCACATTGTGAAGTTTGCGGACAACACAACAGTAGTGGGCCTCATCAGGGACAATAACGACCTGGCCCCTCACGACATTCTACAGAAGCACCACAGAGAGTGTTCTAACCAGCTCTGTGTGGTGTGGAGGCTGCCGTGCCTCTGACTGGAAGAATGTGAGGAGAGTGGTGAGGACAGCAGAGAAAATCATTGGGACTTCTCTTCCCTCCATTCAGGACATTGCACCAAGGCGTTGCATGTCTCGAGCCAGAAACATCATCAGTGACCCCTCACACCCTCATTTTGGACTGTTCTCCCCTCTGGCCTCTGGAAAGAGGTTCCGCAGCATTAGGTGCAGGACTATCAGGTTCTGTAACAGCTTTTTCCAGCAGGCCACCAGACTGCTGAACTCCAAACCCAAACTCTAAACTTCTATTTATGACTTGAACATTCCAAATTCCACAGATCACTTTATACTATTGCACTTTATAATATTTCTGCTGCTGCATAATTTAATTTAATACTCTTCATATTTATTTCTGTGCTGAGCCAATTTGCAATGAAATTTCATTTGGTGTACACTTGTTGCAAACTGAATGACAATAAAGGTTGTCTAAGTCTAAGTCTTTCCTTAACTTCAGTGAAGTGAGCTCTGTTTTTTTAGTGATTCTGCATTTAGATGGGCTATACAAATTTGCTTACGGTGATCACCATGCTCTGAAGGTTTGGGCTGATTGTTCCTCTGATGATTTGAGTAACATCTGGACCCTGCATTTATCATAATGCATTGCATTTATCATAATGCACTGTTTTGCATTGTCTTGTTGAAATATCCCTGGGAAAGATGTGATCTTGAAGGCAGCACATATTGCTCCAAAATCTCAATGTATTTTTCTGAATTAATGCTGCTATCATAGAAGTGTAAGTTACCTTTGCCAAGGGCATTTTCACAACCCCATACTATGACAGACCCTGGCTTTTGGACTTGTTGCTGGTAACAGTCTGGATGGTCCTTTTCTTCTTTGGTCTGGAGCACATACCATCCATTTCTTAAAAAAAAAGGCCTGGAATAATGATTCATCTGACCACAATACATGTTTCCACTGTGTGATGGCCCATCTCAGATACCCCCGAGCCAAGAGGAGTTGACAACACTTCTGGACACAGTTAACATGAGGCTTCCTTTGTGCACAGTAAAGTTTTAACTTGCATTTGTGGATGCAACTCTGTATTGTAGTGTTTGACAAAAGTTTGCCAAAGTTGACATGACCTGTTTCAAATAACATTGTTATTTGTTTTACCATATTACTAGCCCTAAACTGCCCCATACTAACTTTTTTGGAGTCTGTTGCAGGCCTGAAATGCAGGAATGGATGTATACTAATAAATGAAAGAATGACCAGACAAAACATGAAATATCTTGAGTTTATACTGTCTGCAACAAAATACAAGTCAAAGTAAATTTAGAAATCAGTGCTTTTTTTAATTTGCATTTTCATACTGTCCTAAATTTTTCTGATTTGCAGTTGTAAAACAAGCACCTCTATCCTAATTGCACTCAAGTAACAGCATACATATTTGCACTCAGGATAATGTCCAATTGCATGTCTATTTCAGTAAATATTGCCTACACATATGTCAGTGAACGTAAATGAAATATTGGATAAAAATAAATGTCAGTTATATCACTTTAGTATAAATATGGAGGTTATTATAGGAAATTGCGCCTGCTGATTGGTTGAGAGTTTTGGATTATTTCTCGATAATCACCTCCAGTGGCTTGGCAAAATAGCGGCCAAACGCTTCATCGCCGTAAGTGAGGGAGAATTAGAAATTATGAAAGGAAATGCTGTTCCTAAAAACACTAAAGATGCTACAAAGTTTGGTCTAAAAATATTCAAAGGTAAGGTGGAATTGTGATTTATTTTATCTATTTCAAAACAAAGTATTTTACAGTGGTGCTTGAAAGTTTGTGAACCTTTTAGAATTTTCTCTATTTCTGCATAAATATGACCTAAAACATCATCAGATTTTGACGCAAGTCCTAAAAGTAGATAAAGAGAACCCAGTTAAACAAATAAGACAAAAATATTATACTTGGTCATTTATTTATTAAGGAAAATTATCTAATATTTTATATCTGTGAGTGGCAAAAGTATGTGAACGTTTGTTTTCAGTATCTGGTGTGACCCCCTTGTGCAGCAATAACTGCAACTAAACGTTTCCAGTAACTGTTGATCAGTCCTGCACACTGGCTTGGAGGAATTTTAGCCCATTCCTCCATACAGAACAGCTTCAACTCTGGGATGTTGGTGGGTTTCCTCACATGAACTGCTCGCTTCAGGTCCTTCCACAACATTTCGATTGGATTAAGGTCAGGACTTTGACTTGGCCATTCCAAAACATTAACTTTATTCTTCTTTAACCATTCTTTGGTAGAATGACTTGTGTGCTTAGGGTTGTTGTCTTGCTGCATGACCCACCTTCTCTTGAGATTCAGTTCATGGAGGGGTGTCCTGATATTTTCCTTTATAATTTGCTGGTACAATTTAGAATTCATTGTTCCATCAATGATGGCAAGCCATCCTGGCCTAGATGCAGCAAAACAGGCCCAAACCATGACACTAACACCACCATGTTTCACGGATGGGATAAGGTTCTTATGCTGGAATGCAGTGTTTTCCTTTCTCCAAACATAATGCTTCTCATTTAAACCAAAAAGTTCTATTTTGGTCTCATCCGTCCACAAAGCATTTTTCCAATAGCCTTCTGGCTTGTCCAGGTGACCTTTAGCAAACTGCAGATGAGCAACAATATTCTTTTTGGAGAGCAGTGGCTTTCTCCTTGCAACCCTGCCATTACACCATTGTTGTTCAGTGTTCTCCTGATGGTAGACTCATGAACATTAACATTAGCCAATATGAGAGAGGCCTTCTGTGATATGTGTTAATAACATTAGAACTCCAGTTCCCATAATGCCTTGTGAGCTAGGCATGTGCACTAGATGAATAGAAGCAGGCAAGGTTTTTGTATGTATGCCTGGACATGCCGCTGCAGCAACGTGTAATAAAACACAAGTTTATTCAACATGCCTCATCTGTTCATCACCTAGAAAAGAACAGATATGACATGGTGTCAGAAAGTGGTTGTTAAGTGAAGATGGAAGAAAAGGGAAGCCGCGTTTTGCAACGAGAGCCACATTAGAAAGCGAAAAGTTTGTGGCAGGAAAAAAGTCACCGGTCGCATTAGATAGTTGTTAGCTTTGAAAAGTATAGTTAGCTACGGTGTATCGGCTGAGATGGCATGGCTGAAGGTGACAGTGAAGACGTTAGTGTCGTGGAGGAAGACGAGGAGGATTCACCACAAGTAGAGGCTGAAATAGCTCCTGAAATCGACGACCCAGAAGAAATTCAAGTGGTCGAAATCCCGGTACAAAGACCTGTTGTAGTCATGGATAAGCTGAATCCACCGTCGTGCATGCAACTGACTGGTAACCTTGCAGATAATTGGAAACGGTTTAAACAAAGATTCAATATCTACTTGGCAGCAAGTGGGGCAGGGGGTGATGATGAAAAATTGAAAGCATCCATCTTTTTGCATGCTATTGGAGAAGATGCTCTGGACATATATAATAGCTTTCAGTTAGATGAAGCTACCCTAACATTGACAACACTTATGACCAAGTTTGAAGAATATTTTGTGCCAAGTCAAAATGTCACTTTTGAGCGGTATAAGTTTTTTACCCATGACCAGAAACAAGGCGTACTTTTTGATCAGTATTTAACTGAGCTCCACACACTGAGCAAAACATGTGAGTTCGGGACTTTAAAAGACTCACTAATTAGAGACAGGATAGTCTGTGGAACTGATGATAATGCACTCAGAGAAAGACTGCTCCGTGAGACAGGACTGACATTAGAGAAATGTGTCACCATGTGTAGAGCAGCAGAAACAACTCGTGCACAGGCCAAGGAGCTGCGCAGAGGTGAAACAGCAGTGCATGTAGTGAAAAAGGAGCAGAAAAGAAAGCCATTTAACAAACAAAAAGATGCAAATGAACAATCAGAGTTTAAGTGCGGTAAATGTGGCAATAGTCATAAGCCCAAGTCATGTCCAGCATATGGCAAGTCGTGTAATAACTGTGGAAAAAACAATCACTTCTCCAAATGCTGCAAAGCGATGCCAACAAAAAAGAAAGTCCATGCAGTGGAAGAAGAGGATGATGACTCTGTAGAGGAGAAAGACTTTGTAGTGGACAGTGGACAGACTTGTGGCACGGACAAAGCTGAATGGATTGTGCCGATTGAGGTAAATGAGACTATAATACCATTCAAGCTCGATACAGGAGCCCAGGTAAATTTACTGTCTATTCAGGACTATAGAACACTGACCGTAAAGAGCAAGATCCATCCTGTAAAGATCAAAGTGACGGGATACACAGGTGAGACCATACCTGTCAAAGGAAGCTGCATAGCAACCTTTAAGAATAAAGAACGGCAGATTAAGACACAGCTGCTGATCGTGGATAAGAGTGTACAGCCAATCCTTGGACTCAGTGCATGCGAAAAGCTCAATCTGGTCAAGAAAGTGTTCGTAGTGACATCGCCATCAACTTCAAACGATCATGACTCACTCATGGAGGAGTACAGAGACTGTTTAGAAGGACTTGGATGTCTACCTGGACTACACAAGATACATGTGGATAAAAGCATGTCCCCAGTTGTGTATCCATGCAGGAAAGTGCCATTCAAGCTTAGGGAAAAGCTAAAAGAGGAGCTGGCATGTATGGAAAAAATGGAAGTCATCAAAAGGATTGACGAGCCTACAGAATGGGTCAGTTCACTGGTGATAGTTCAGAAGAAGACAGGTGCTTTGAGAATATGCCTTGATCCAAGGGACCTAAATAGAGCAATAAAGAGAGAACACTTCAAGTTACCAACCAGAGAAGAAATCATGGCACAGTTTGCTAGTGCGAAATGGTTCAGCAAATTAGATGCCTCGTCAGGTTTCTGGCAGCTAAAGCTAGAAGAGGAGAGTTCAAAGCTTTACACCTTCAACTCACCTGAAGGCAGGTATCGCTTTCTTCATCTCCCATATGGCATCTTGTCAGCACCTAAGGTATACCACAAAACCATACACATGATATTTGAACACATACCAGGAGTTGATACTATGATGGATAATATAATCGTATGGGGATCTACTCGTGAAGAACATGACATGAGGCTGAGACAAGTACTAGACAAGACAAGAGAGGTGAACCTGAAACTGAATAAGGACAAATGCGAGTTTGGAGTGAAAACACTTACCTTTGTCAGTGACGTGGTCAGTGAAGAGGGGGTGAAACCGGATCCAAGAAAGGTATCAGTGATCTACAACATGGAGCGACCCCAAAACAGAGACGACGTCAGAAGGTTCCTAGTTATGGTAACGTACCTCGCCAAATTCATACCAGATCTTTCCACACACTCAGCACCACTCAGAAGCCTACTTGATCAGAAAAATGAATGGTTGTGGTCATGTGAGCAGGAACAGTGCTTTAACCAATTAAAAGAGACTCTAACACAAGAGCCTGTGCTGAAGTTCTATGATCCAGAGAGGAGCACCAGGATCTCAGCAGACGCTTCGCAGTACGGCCTGGGGGCGGTGTTACTACAGCAACATGAGGAGCAGTGGCTACCAGTTGCTTATGCATCCAGGGCTTTGACGAGCGCCAAGTCCCGGTACGCTCAAATAGAAAAAGAGCTTCTTGCAAGTACATACACATGTGAACGATTTCATCAATATGTCTATGGCCAAGCGTTTGAAGTGGAAACAGACCATAAACCACTCGTTTCGATCATGTCCAAACCATTAAACGATTGCCCTGTAAGAATACAATGCATGTTGATAAGACTACAGAAATATGATGTACAAATGATATACACACCAGGGAAGTACATGTTCACCGCCGATGCTCTATCCCGAGCAGTGGACAAGAAAGAGAGTGCCAACAGTGAAAGGTGTGCTGACATAAAGGCTTATGTGGATATGATTGTGTCATCACTACCGGTTTCTGCAGACAGAACCAAGCAAATCAGGAAAGAAAGAAACAAAGATGAAATATTGAAAGAACTGAAAGAGACAATACAGAAAGGATGGCCTAAAAGCAAAAGTAACTGTCCAAAGAGAATACAGGGCTACTGGAATCACAGAGCTGAGCTTACAGTAGTGGATGACATCATATTCAAGGGAAGCAAGTTCGTCATTCCATCCTCACTACGAAAAGTAATGCTCCAAAAGATTCATGAAGGCCACCTTGGAGAAGTCAAGTGCAAGCGTAGGGCTAGAGAAGTAATGTACTGGCCGAGAATCAACCTTGACATACACCAGACTACAGCGTCCTGCGAACTTTGCCAAATATACAGACCAAAACAACAGGCAGAGCCGCTAATGCCTCATCCTGTGCCTTACAGACCTTACTACAAAGTAGGAGCTGACTTGTTTGATTGTAATGGAAAGACTTTCATTGTGGTCACAGACTATTTTTCCAACTATCCTGAAGTTGGACAACTGCAATCTACATCAAGCAGAACAGTCATCAGCTACCTAAAGACAGTGTTCGCGAGACATGGCATCCTGTGTGAACTGTTTACAGACAATGGCCCACAGTTTTCTAGCTGTGAGTTTGCCTCATTTGCCAAAGAGTGGGGATTCCAACATACAACTTCGAGTCCTACTTACCCAAAATCCAACGGTTTGGCAGAGAGCTCTGTAAAGATAGTAAAAGGTCTTATGAAGAAGTCTGAGGACAGAGATGATTTTCAGAAAAGCCTACTCATCTACAGGAGCGCACCTCTTGAGAATGGCCTATCGCCAGCACAGATGCTGATGGGTCGCCGCATTCATTCCAGCCTGCTGGTCAGTGAGGACTTGCTGACACCCAAAGGTGCATCTAAGGTGAGAAAGGAAAAGGAGAGACAAAAAGTGAAACAAAAACAGCTACATGACAGGACAGCGAAACGTCTACCTACCTTGAGGCGTGGAGACCAAGTGCGTCTCAGAGACATTAACACAGGTACATGGAGACAACAGGGACATGTCGAGGAAGAACTTTCTCCACGTTCCTACAGAATCCAGAGTGTGGACTGTCTTTGAGAAGGAATCGCACAGATCTTCAACTACAACCGACTGATGAAGACACAACAGCTCAGGAGGTCGAGCTTCAACAAGACATACCTGAACCTCCTGAATTGCCCAACAGCGAACCAGATCACACTACCAGTGGTCAGACAGCAGTGTCCAAGTCACCTACTGCTGAGAGACTTTTGAGACCTCAGAGACATATAAAGCCACCGCAGAGGTTGATTGAGAGCTGCTGAATGGAACATGGACTGTTTAGTTATGTTCACCCAGAGTTCCTAATGAAAAGCAACATGGACTGTTTAGTTATACTTACCATGGGTTATTGAAAAAAAAAAACAACTCTTTATGGTTAATGTACTTACCTTTGTTTACCTGAACAGAAAAAAAGAAGAATGAAAAAAAGAGAGAAGAATGTGAAAAAAATCAATGATATGCTGTAAAGAAAGTGTGAAATGTGATATCTTACAGCATAGGTACATGTATTATTGTTCTGATCCACTGAAGAGATTGTGTGATGTTGTTTAGAGGTCCAATGTTTATTGGGTTGTTAAGAAAGAAACATAGAGCTGGGGAAAATAGAAAATGTTTAACAGTTATGGATAAAAGTTTATTGTGCAGCATGGGAATATTGTTTTCTTTCTAGGGGGAAAGATGTGATGTTATGTGTTAATAACATTAGAACTGCAGTTCCCATAATGCCTTGTGAGCTAGGCATGCGCACTAGATGAATAGAAGCAGGCAAGGTTTTTGTATGTATGCCTGGACATGCCGCTGCAGCAACGTGTAATAAAACACAAGTTTATTCAAGACGCCTCATCTGTTCATCACCTAGAAAAGAACAGATATGACACCTTCAGTTGCTTAGAAGTTACCCTGAGGTCCTTTGTGACCTCATCAACTATCACACGCCTTACTCTTGGAGTGATCTTTGTTGGTCGACCACTCCTGGGGAAGGTAACAATGATCTTGAATTTCCTCCATTTGGACACGATCTGTCTGACTGTGGATTGGTGGAGTCCAAACTCTTTAGAGATGGTTTTGTAACCTTTTCCAGCCTGATGAGCATCAACAATGCTTTTTCTGAGGTCCTCAGAAATCTCCTTTGTTTGTGCCATGATACACTTCCACAAACATGTGTTGTGAAGATCAGACTTTGATAGATCCCTGTTTTTTAAAATAAAACAGCGTGCTCACTCACACCTGATTGTCATCCCATTGACTGAAAATACCTGACTCTAATTTCACCATCAAATTAACTGCTAATTCTAGAGTTTCACATACTTTTGCCACTCACAGATATGTAATATTGGATCATTTTCCTCAATAAATAAATGACCAAGTATAATATTTTTGTCTCGTTTGTTTAACTGGGTTCTCTTTATCTACTTTTATGATGTGTGTGAAAATCTGATGATGTTTTCGGTCATACTTATGCAGAAATATAGAAAATCCTAAAGGGTTCACAAACTTTCAAGCACCACTGTATGTGACTTGGCATAGATAAGTGACACAAGCCTGCACGAATGCTGCAAGACTGCGTGCATTACATTTGCATGCTGCTTTTGAAGATTGAAATACATTTTTTTAATTATGATTTACATTTTTTTAATAATCACTGGTGTATTTATACTAAAACAATTATCCACCTCAGGCTCAGTGAATATTGGTGAATAATAACCTCGACTTCATCTCGATTATTATTTACCGATATTCACCTTGCCTTCGGAGAATAATTGTTAAATAAAATTATGCAATAAAAGGGTTGGCCTGTGTCGACAGATAGCTCAAAACATAATACGCAAAGCCCAAGGGCACATACAACATGAACTGTCACACACTTCTTAAAAAAATCTATTTATAGTGATGAATCTCTAATTTTTAAGTGAACAAATTAGCCATAATTGTTTTCGCCTGTGAGGACTTGGTTTGGGTAATTGGTGAATGGGTGTGGCATTTGCATGGCAGTAGCCACACCCATTTAGTGGTTTCAAAAATTGTGCCAAGAGTACCACTTTTTGTGTCTTTGCAATTGCAAAAACTGTAACTCTTGTCAAAATGGTATTTTTACATCAAAACTCTACACACAATTATCAAATGAATTGCTCTTTCTACACACGTCTGTGAAGATTCTCAGTCATCCAGGTCATAGTAACTGTGGGTGGTAAAAGAGAGCAACTGGACTTGTTTGAAGATTCTTGAAGACGTTTCACCTCTCATCCGAAAGGCTTCTTCAGTTCTGTCTGACTAGTAGGGAGTATCAGGTATTTATCCTCTCATGGATGAAAAGCTCATCTAAGGTGTCGTTGAGTCATCCTGTTGGTGTGGGTCACTGGGGGCTGGATGTGAATGGCCTCGAGAGTCGTTAGGGTGATCAATGGAATGCTGATTCTCTCTGTCCTCTTGTGAATCACTGACTACGTTTACATGCACATCCAAATCAAGCTGCTGTCGGTAATCGAGCTGAAGGTCCCAGCAGGGTGCCAGAGAAATCCAATCCTACATGCACACAATGAAATCGGGCTATTGTGCGAGGTGCATTGTGCACCCGAGCCACAGGTGGCGCAACACGCCCCATCATGTTGGTACACTTCCAGTTGTCGTCATGAAGAAGAGCTATTCAAGAGTGTAAACAAAGTTATCAGTTCCGTGTTCTCCATTGCGCGTTTTTCTCCCGTCCATGAATTTTAATATATTCAACTCCTTAAGCTGAATGAGCATGAACTCTGTCTCCTCATTGCTCCAGAAGTGCACGTTTCTGCTTGCCTGTGGCAGTGGGGGCGTGGTCAAGCACCGGTCTGTGACAGGAGGGCGGAGCCAGGGAAGGTGAGTGGCAGAATCACTTCACCTGACGGTAATTAACCTGTGTTTGTGTGTCTTCCCAGTAACCGCGCCCTATTTAAGGAGGCAGAGGGAGAGTAGAGGGGACAGCTCATCCCGGGACTAGAACACAGCGCGCGTGCCCGCGCGTGTGTGTATTTTTCTCTCAAGAATAAAAGTAGGCTGTTAAACTGAAAAGTCTGACAATAAAAAGCCTATTAATACCAGAAGCTTTGTCCTGCCGTCCTCTGTGCTCCACCCACACTTCAGAGAGCTCTACATCACCATTTTCTCTTCTTCGTTTGTTCCTCCTGACCTCTTCTGCTGCTCGCTACTACTGTTGTCATGCCGACTGAGGCTGTTGTGTTTCCCGCTTGTGGTCTCGTCACTCGTCACTTCCGGAAGTAGCTCGACAACTAGCTCGATAGGGTATACATGCACAAAGTAGTTCGGCAGAAATCGCATAAACTAGGTCGTGTAGCTCGATTCCGAGAAATCAAGTTCGGTTCAATTTCAGCCGAATTAAGGTGTATACATGGCATTTTGAACTTCGATTTCAGTCGAGCAACGGCAGAAATTCGATTCTCTCTATGTGCATGTAAACGTAGTGACTGAAAACAGCTGGGTTTTGGTATGCATTCAGTTATCTGGGAAGTGTGCCAAGGACTGCATTGTAGGTGGCTGATAAGCGATGTCTTAGGTCCTGTCCACACGGCAACAGATTCAGGTGAATCTGATAAAATTGTTTATCGTTTCGGCCTGGCGTCCACACGGCACCGGCGTTTTGGGCGCCCCAAAACGAAATTTTTTGAGAACGGGTTCCAGAGTGGAAAAATGTGGCAATGGCGGCATTGCGAAGTCGTCTGGATGAGTAGAACGGATTTGTTTATGATGACGTCACAACCACATGACTAGAACAAGCAGCACTCTCGTGCGCGTCATTCATAACAACAACAGCAACAATGGCGGCCCCCATAGTAGTAGTAGTTTCAGTGCTGCAGTCGCTGCTAAGTTTATTCGCATTATTGAAGCAAAATTTACAGGTGTTGCACCGACTAGGCGAGCGGCGGAGATGCTTACATGGCCACACACGTCAGATTCTTTTAAACCCACCACGGCGTGTAACTAGACGGGCCAAAAGAAGAAGATTTTGGTTGAGACCTGGAAGAACCAGTAGCTGGTGGGACAACTTTGTGAATGGTGTTGTCGTGGATGTAGAGTGGAGAGAGAACTTTTGGATGTCCAGAGCTTCACTTGTGGCCCTGAGCGAAGAAGTTCGTCTTCATATTGAAGGCCAAACAACCAACATGAGAGAAGCAATTGGACCGTTAAAGAAGGTTGTTTGTACGCTGTACTACCTGAGTGACGAGGGAAGGCTACAGAAGACAGCAAACTCCTTCGGCCTGTCGCGGCAGGCTGTCTCCGTCGTCGTGAGGCAGACATGCAAAGCCATCGCTCTCCACCTCGGTCTGAAATATATCAAGCTGCCCTTCACAGAACCCGAGGCAGAGGAGCTTGTGTCTGGCTTTCACCGTGTACATGGCATGCCACAGTGTTTGGGAGCAGTCGACGGGACCCACATTGAAATCAAGCAGCCATCATCCCACGCCATGGACTACATCAACAGAAAGGGTAAACATTCCTTAAATGTACAAGCAGTGTGTGACTACAAGTACAGATTTATGGATGTAGTTATAAAGTGGCCTGGCAGTACGCATGATGCACGAGTGTTTGCAAATTCAAAGATCAGCACCTACTTTAAAACCAGCAAGATTCTAACATTGAAAAAGCAGATAGTGGATGATGAGGAACCCATCCCCATATTTCTCCTGGGTGACCCAGCCTATCCATTACTACCTTTCCTGATGAAGGAATATTCAAACGGTGGCTCCATGCCACAAGAGCAGTACATTGGGTTATGTTTGTGTAGGGCACGCATGATCATTGAGTGTGCTTTTGGTCGGCTGAAGGCCAGATTTGCATCCCTGAGAAGAGCAATGGACATTAACCTGAATGACTTGCCCTGTGTAATTTTCGCCTGCTTTGCTCTCCACAACTACTGTGAAGAAAACAGTGAGACCGTGGACGAACACTGTGTGGTGAGTGCTGTACAATGTGACCAGGAAGTACAGCCTTCCACACAAAGCAACAGTTACCTGACTGACTGTAATGAGGCAGAGAGGAGAAGGGTCAGAAGAGTGCTTACAAAGTTCCTTGACCCTTGAACAGTATTTTGTATGTACCACTGTCACTTCTGTTCACTGCTTTTTTAATGTACCAATCACTTTTGTATATAGTATTCTTTAGTGTGGATTTAGTAAACTGTGCGGGTGTTGCACATAGACAAGTGACTCAAACCATTTCTTGCCTGCTTTCTGTTGGATAAGAATCTTTTGAAATTGTTTACACATCAACCTGACTCACCTGCCAGACAATTTACACCTGCTTTGATGAACAGAAAGTACAGCCTTCCACACAAAGCAACAGTTACCTGACTATAATGGAGGCAGAGGGGAAAAGGATCAGAAGACCCTTCAACAGACTGTTTTGTATGAACCACTGCATTGCATTCACTTTTGTATACAGCTTTTCTTTTAAATAAACAAGTAACTGAACCATTTCTTGAATTTCTTTTTTTTTAATTGGATAAGACTGATTTTCAAAATGTTCACACACAATTTAAAAAGTTATATGAATTATATAAAAATGCTTTTAAAAATGTTCACACACAATAAGAAAATAAAGTAATATAAAACTATGCACACTAATAAAACTAATTTGTATACAGAAGGCACGATTTCCAAATTCTGTACACACATGGGAAAAAGAAACCAGCACAATGAGGCACAGTCTTTACGTGTCCACATCTTCCTCTTGCAGCAGTGCCCTTCTGTAAGAGAAATCTGGAGCAGTGTGTGTACGTGGAGTGCTGTGTGATGGGGTGGTGTGTGATGGTGTGTAGCTAGTTGTGCTGTGTAATGGTGTGTATGCATCTGCAGGATGATGCGG
The DNA here is from genome assembly GCF_027579695.1 of Neoarius graeffei. NCBI lineage: Eukaryota > Metazoa > Chordata > Actinopteri > Siluriformes > Ariidae > Neoarius > Neoarius graeffei. Next base: position 33,299,884 of record NC_083575.1, on the reverse strand, counting down.
TGTGTGCAGGTAAGGTGGTGCTGCATGGTGTGCTGGCATGTATGGCCTATACGGATGTGGAGCAGGGGCTTGTGGTTGTTGCTGGAGCACAAGTGTCTGAAGCAGTTCGAACCCATTCTTAATGGTGTTTGTGATGAGTTTAATATTGTTGTTCACCCGCTCCAGGTTCTCACTGGCACGCTTCTCTGACTCCTCCATGAGATCCTCCTGCATGGCTGCATCCGCTGGGGACCTCCTCTTTAGGCTGTCACCTCTGTGGCTTAAGAGTTTTGCCTTAAAAAACAAAGTTAATAGATTTTAGAATGCATCACCACCCAGTAGCTAACACTTTACAACAACACCCTAAAGCAGTTTGTATTTTTAAGCCCTGAAGAAGGCCTGGACTGAGGCCGAAACATGTTGGCTTTTTTAATGTTCAAAATGAACTAGCTATACTGATTAAAAGCTTTTTATGGAAGAAGAGTGCCTTGGACAACCTTTATCCACTTGCAACACCCTAAAGCAACATGAACATATCGAATGTTACACCATGCCAGCTTTGAAGTACCATAACATACAACTCACAGCAAGTAGCCCTTCAAGATTGAAACCATGAGCTTGCTTACCTGAAGCAAATTTCTCAGACGGTTGACCTCTGCAGCAGACGGATTAGACACAGTGGAAGCCGGAGAAACTTCTAGTTCGACAGGCGACCAGGGAGAATCAGATGTCGAGGAGGAGGCCGAATTTTCCACCATATCAGCACTCTTGATGCCCGATGGGATGTTGTCGGTTCCAGGCGATCCACCCCAGATCTCTTTGTACAGTTCAAAGAATATTAGAACCACACATCCGTGGCCACTCCGATGCCCAGAGTCGACGACATGCCGGTATTTATTTCTTATCCCCTTCAGTTTTACAGTCATCTGGGCCTTTGAGATGTTGCTGGGGTCGTGAGGAAAGTCCTTCCCTGCAGCCATGTCCCCGGTGGTATACTGCTGCCGAAAGGCGAGCGTAATATCTCCGTACTTGGTTTGGCATGTCTCCCAGTCCACATTCTCCTGATATTTAGAGGTTTTATAGTTCAGAGTCACTCGCAGGAGTAACTCCACCTCGTCATTGGTCCAGACAAGAGAATCGGTTTTTCCTCGCATAGTCACAGCCATTTTCTTCTTGTTGTTGTGTGAAGGGTAGAAGAAGGGGTTTATGCGCATGTGTCCTTGCCAAGATTTTTTTCTTCTATTGTTCTGGTGTCTCCGATGGGACCGTCTTACAGCGCACGTAGAGGTGTGGCATGTGTATTGCATCGTTTTCAGCAAACGTTGCGTTGCCATGTGTACCTGATATTTTACTGATCCATTGCCCATGTGGACGCGATATTTAAAAAAAAAAATCTCATTGCCGTTGTCATGTGGATGTAGCCTTAGACCCCCACCTCTGTTCAGTGATGGCCGTTCCAGGTCGCTCTTTCTACACACCAACTAAACCCTACTAACTTGTGTCTTTTGCCTTTTCAGTGTGCAGGGTACAGCATACTGCTATAAAAGTTTATAGTGCTCATACATACAGTACCAGTCAAAAGTTTGGTCACACCTTCTAATTCAATGGTTTTTCTTTATTTTTGTTAATTAAAAGACACTTCATGTCTGAAAGTAATTGACGATCATTTCTCTTTATTTACTTCAGCAGTTCTTGACATAATATGGCTAACTACAGTTGTCAAATAGGGTTATTTACTCTATTTTTATTATTTACTATTTACTGTTTAATGGTGTCAAACATATTAAGAAGACAAGAAATTCCACTAATTAACTTTTAACAAGGGCGGCACGGTGGTGTAGTGGTTAGCGCTGTCGCCTCACAGCAAGAAGGTCCGGGTTCGAGCCCCGTGGCCGGCGAGGGCCTTTCGTGCGGAGTTTGCATGTTCTCCCCGTGTCCGCGTGAGTTTCCTCCGGGTGCTCCGGTTTCCCCCACAGTCCAAAGACATGCAGGTTAGGTTAACTGGTGACTCTAAATTGATCGTAGGTATGAATGTGAGTATGAATGGTTGTCTGTGTCTATGTGTCAGCCCTGTGATGACCTGGCGACTTGTCCAGGGTGTACCCCGCCTTTCGCCCGTAGTCAGCTGGGATAGGCTCCAGCTTGCCTGCGACCCTGTAGAAGGATAAAGCGGCTAGAGATAATGAGATGAGATGAACTTTTAACAAGGTACACCTGTTACTGAAAAGCATTACAGGTGATTACTTTATGAAGGTGCTTAAGACAATGCCAAAAGTGTGCAAAGCGATCATTAAGGTAAACAGTGGCTACTTTGAAGAATCTAAAATATGAAACTCTCCTAATCATCAATTAGGCTCTTCTAAACATGCTTGTACCACTTTCTTATCTGAGAAACAAGAACTTGGCCATCATGGATGAGGTTATATGGAAGGCCCAGCAGAGTGATGAGGTTCAACAGTTATAAGTCCACAATGGAATCTGGAGAGGTCATTATTAATGACACCTCAGTTCATAATCTTGGAGGACAAACTTCAATTCAAGACCATCTATAAGGTGTATATTCCCACATCTCCATGTCCTCAGTTTCTAAACTCTTTCATTATGACCAAATGGCTGGTCATCTTGGATGGTTTAAGATCTTTAAAAGGTTAGAGAGTCTAGTTTACTGGCCAACCATCGATTTAGATGTGAAACAACATGTGCAAGACTGTCAGGTTTGCCAATATTATAAACCTGAAAGTAGATTAATGATGGGCAAATTCAAGCAAACTGTGGTCCACTGACCCTGGGAGATGCTAGGTGTCAATTTGATGGGACCATTCCCTATGAGTTCTGCTGGAAATGTATAATGCTAGTCAAAAATTTGCTTTTTAGTGTATTTTTATTGGGGCAGCATGGTGGTGTAGTGGTTAGCACTGTCACCTCACAACAAAAAGGTTCTGGGTTCAAGCCCAGTGGCCAATAGGGGCCCTTCTGTGTGGAGCTTGCATGTTCTCCGTGTGTCTGTCTGTGTGGGGGTGCTCTGGTTTCCCCCACAGTCCAAAGGCATGCAGGTTAGGTTAATTGGTGGCTCTAAATTGACTGTAGGTGTGTGAGTGTGAATTGTTGTTTGTCTCTATTTGTCAGCCCTGTGATGATTTCATGACTTGTCCAGAATGTACCTTGCCTCTCGCCCATAGTCAGCTGAGATAATTTCCAGCTTGCCCATGACCTTGCACAGGATAAGCAATTATGGATGGATGTATTTTTACTATTTACTGGTTGATGGTCTCAAATGCAATAAGAAGGTAGGAAATTCCACTAATTAATTTTGACAAGGCACACCTGCTAATTGAAAAGTATTCCAGTTGAATACTTCATGAAGCTGGTTAAGACAATGCCAATAGTGTGCAAAGCTCTCATCAAGGTAAATGGTTACTTTGAAGGATCTAAAATATGAAGCATTTTTTTCTTACACTTTTTCTTATTACCACATAATTTAATGTGTTCTTTATGTTATTTAATAGTTTTGATGTCTTCAGTATTGTTCTACAATGTAGAAAATAGTCAAAATACAGAAAAACCTTTGAATGAGCAGGTGTGTTCAAACTTTTGACAGTACTATATATCCATCCATTATCTGTAACTGCTTATCCTGTACAGGGTCACAGGCAAGCTGGAGCCTATCCCAGCTGACTATGGGCAAGATGCAGGGTACACCCTGGACAAGTCGCAGGGCTAAGACATAGAGACAAACAACCCTTCATACCTATGTTCAATTTAGAGCCACCAATTAGCCTAACCTGCATGTCTTTGGACTGTGAAGGAAACTGAAGCAAACCCATGCAGACATGGGGAGAACATGCAAACTCCACACAGAAAGGCCCTCATCAGCCGCTGGGCTCGAACCCAGGACCTTCTTGCTGTGAGGCGACAGAGCTAACCACTACACCACCATGCCGCCAATACTATATGCATATTTTCACAAATATATAGGGCTACATATGAAAAATTAAAGAGATACACTATAAAACACAGTAGCAAGCAAATACAAGGGGAATGTTTTATTTTGTTTTGGCATGCTGTATATGCTGTAATAGAAGATAACAAATAGGCTTGTTACTGTGAACTACAACCCCGATTCCAAAAAAGTTGGGACAAAGTACAAATTGTAAATAAAAACGGAATGCAATAATTTACAAATCTCAAAAACTGATATTGTATTCACAGTAGAGCATAGACAACATATCAAATGTCGAAAGTGAGACATTTTGAAATTTCATGCCAAATATTGGCTCATTTGAAATTTCATGACAGCAACACATCTCAAAAAAGTTGGGACAGGGGCAATAAGAGGCTGGAAAAGTTAAAGGTACAAAAAAGGAACAGCTGGAGGACCAAATTGCAACTCATTAGGTCAACTGGCAATAGGTCATTAACATGACTAGATATAAAAAGAGCATCTTGGAGTGGCAGCAGCTCTCAGAAGTAAAGATGGGAAGAGGATCACCAATCCCCCTAATTCTGCACCGACAAATAGTGGAGCAATATCAGAAAGGAGTTTGACAGTGTAAAATTGCAAAGAGTTTGAACATATCATCATCTACAGTACATAATATCATCAAAAGATTCAGGCCATGTACACACGTAGCCGGGTATTTTTAAAACCGAACATTTTCCCTCCCTCCGTTTATAAAAATGTTTTATCCACACCACCTCGTCTTCGAAAAAAATCCCTTCCACACATAACCGAACATCTGCGTTTTCAATCACATTCATAAGCATTCCAAACCTGTAGATGGCATTATTTCCCAAAATCCTACTCCCTAATCACATCAGAATAGCCCTCTGTTGGCGTCACTTCTGCCTAAACATAAAACATGGCACCAAGCTCGTTCGTCTGGACAGACTCGGAGACAGAATTGCTTCTAAACACAGTTTTGGAGTATAAACTTCAAAAGACGCAAGAAAACGTTGATTGGGAATCTTGTCAGTAGTTGGGCTTCTAAAATTAAACATGTAAATAGCACCTGCACAATAATTAACGCTTTCAAGGCACTACTCCGATCCATTACTCTTTGTCCATGCTTAATCTGGCTTCTGCAGTAAACAAAGGTCGCACGTTTGACGTCAGGGCAGATTTGTTGTCATTTTTTTGGCACAGATTGTGACGTTCTAAAATGCAAAACTCCGGTTATCTCTGTCTACAAGAAAAGGCATACATGGAGTTTTCAAAAATCTTCACTTTGCCCGGAGTTTTTTTAAATATTCGTTTTTGATGTGTTTTCATGTGGATGACAGGCCAAAACGTAGAAAAATATCTTTGATTTAGCAGATACCCGGCTACGTGTGGACGGGGTCTCAGAGAATCTGGAAGAATCTCTGTGCGTAAGGGTCAAGGCCGGAAAACCATACTGGGTGCCCGTGATCTTCGGGCCCTTAGACGGCACTGCATCACATACAGGCATGCTTCTGTATTGGAAATCACAAAATGGGCTCAGGAATATTTCCAGAGAACATTATCTGTGAACACAATTTACCGTGCCATCCGCCGTTGCCAGCTAAAACTCTATAGTTCAAAGAAGAAGCCGTATCTAAACATGATCCAGAAGCACAGATGTCTTCTCTGGGCCAAGGCTCATTTAAAATGGACTGTGGCAAAGTGGAAAACTGTTCTGTGGTCAGATGAATCAAAATTTGAAGTTCTTTATGGAAATTAGGGATGCCGTGTCATTCGGATTAAAGAGGAGAAGGATGACCCAAGTTGCTATCAGCGCTCAGTTCAGAAGCCTGCATCTCTGATGGTATGGGGTTGCATTAGTGCGTGTGGCATGGGCAGCTTACACATCTGGAAAGACACCATCAATGCTGAAAGGTATATCCAGGTTCTAGAGCAACATATGCTCCCATCCAGATGATGTCTCTTTCAGGGAAGACCTTGCATTTTCCAACATGACAATGCCAAACCACATACTGCATCAATTACAGCATCATGGCTGCATAGAAGAAGGGTCTGGGTACTGAACTGGCCAGCCTGCAGTCCAGATCTTTCACCCATAGAAAACATTTGGTGCATCATAAAACGGAAGATACGACAAAAAAGACCTAAGACAGTTGAGCAACTAGAATCCTACATTAGACAAGAATGGGTTAACATTCCTATCCCTAAACTTGAGCAACTTGTCTCCTCAGTCCCCAGACGTTTACAGACTGTTGTAAAGAGAAAAGGGGATGTCTCACAGTGGTAAACATGGCCTTGTCCCAACTTTTTTGAGATGTGTTGTTGTCATAAAATTTAAAATCACCTAATTTTTCTTTTTAAATGATACATTTTCTCAGTTTAAGCATTTGACATGTCATCTATGTTCTATTCTAGGGTGTATGGGGTGTCCAGGAAGAGGTAGTACCTTTAGCAGGAGGGCTCGCCATGTCCTTGTCAGGACAGCTTTTCTGTTACTGGTCCTCACCTGACACTCAGCTCTCACCTGTGGCTCCACGTAGTTGTTGCATGCAACAGTGGCCACACCCTGGGCACTGACCTTGGCGGGCTTGCTTAACCAGGTGAGGGTAGCTGATGGGTTCCAAACCCTCGGTGAATTAGAATTGGGTGGTGTCAGCCCCACTGCATGCGGAGACTGACTCCCGGCAGAACGAACGGAGGAGATCTCCTGTAGATCCAACGGTTGTGAAGGCGGTGGCAGCAAGCGTTGTGGAATGCCTAGAGCATGGATGTGGCACCTAAAGAAGTCCTGGTCATCCACTGCAGCCAAGGAGGCCCCCAGTTGTAACATTTCCTTGTGCCACTGGACCTTGGCTTCTGCGGCTGAGAGGGTGGGGTTGTTCCCGTACAACAGCTTCCCCACCAAAATCCAACTCACGCACAGGTTATGTGCAGATCCCCCTTCCTTTCCCCAATTCCTTCCTCTCAACTTCTCCTCGTCTGAAAGTCCTGTGGCGACGGGAGTGGGGTGAAGTGACAGGTAGCAGTTACTACTGGCAGTCATAGCCTCAAACCTGCACGTAGGCGGCCTGGGACAGATGGACGTCCTTCATTGTACCTGGGGCAGCAGTGGAGTTTGGCAGCATCCCTGGTGACTGAGCAGCCCTTTTAAGGACAGCACTGCTCACCCTAGTAAGGGAGGGGCCTAGAAAAGGTGGCCTAAACATTGCCTGCCCTAATTCACTAACTGGCCAGCATGCCGCAGCTGGCAGTTAACCCTCTTAGTGGTTGAAAAGAAAAAACAAAGAAAATTATCCTTGGCACTTGGAACGTGTGCACCCTGCTAGACAGAGATAATACAGCAAGGCCTCACAGAAGAACTGCCCTGGTAGCTAGAGAATTGGCATGATACAGGATCGACATCGCCACACTCAGTGAAACCCGCTTTGCTGAAGAAGGAGCAATCTGTGAACCAGATGGGGGCTATACCTTCTTCTGGAAAGGAAAGGCAGAAACTGAAGACAGACAACCATGGAGTTGGATTTGCTATCCGTAACACCTTGCTACGCCAACTCCCTGATCTCCCCACTGGCATCAATGAACGGCTGATGAAAATCCGCTTCCCTGTCAGTCGCTCAAGGCACGTTACCATCATTAGTGCCTATGCCCCCACACTCACATGCAGTGATGAGGACAAGGAGAATTTCTATGAAGCCTTGGACTCCCTCTTGAAGTCAACTCCAGAAAGCGACAAGCTAGTAGTCCTAGGGGACTTCAATGCAAGAGTTGGGACGGATCACCAGAGCTGGGAAGGAGTTTTAGGCCCCCAGGGAGTCAGCAAGATGAACAGCAATGGGCTGCTAATCCTGACTATGTGTGCTGAGAATGGTCTCACCATCACCAACACCCTCTTTAGACTGGCCAACAAGTACAAGACCACATGGATACATCCAAGGTCCAGACAATGGCATCTCATAGACTATGTCATTGTCTGGCGGCAGGATGCACGGGACGTGATGATCACAAGAGCCATGTGAGGAGCGGAGTGTTGGACTGACCATAGGCTGGTGAGGGCGATACTCAACCTTCACATAGCTATGGTTCATCGCAAGAAGCCCAAAACTGCTCGCCCAAAATTCAACCTCATAAAGCTACTGAACCCTTCCACAAGAGAGAAATTTCAATCCCACCTAGACGACGCTCTGACTGCTCAAGGACTGTTGACTGGCGACCCAACAGAACAATGGAACCAGTTCAAGCACACGGTGACAGTCAGCCAAAGCCACTCTAGGCCTGCAGAGGCATGTCCATCAGGACTGGTTTGATGAGAACAATGCTGAAATCAACAAACTCTTAGAGGAGAAGCACAATGCCTACATCATCTGGCAGAATGACCCAGCTTCCATCTCCAAGAAAGAAAGCTTCAAGCACCTCCAAAGCAAAACCCAGAGAGAACTGCATGCAATGCAAGACAGCTGGTGGGACAGAAAAGCTGAAAAGGTTCAACTCTACGCTGACCTGAATTACTCCAAGGAGTTTTACAGCGAGCTCAAGGATGTGTATGGACCACAGAGACCCAGCACAACCCCACTACTGTCGGCAGATGGTCAGACCTTGCTGAAAGATAAGGACAGCCTCACACAATGCTGGAGGGAACATTTCTCCACCCTCCTCAACAAGGCAAGGCAAGGCAAGTTTATTTATATAGCACATTTCATACACAGTGGCAGTTCAATGTGCTTTACAGAAGTAAAAGCAGAACAGTAAACAATAGAAAATAAAATTACATAAAATAATTGGGGAAGAAAAATAATAAGAATTAAACAATAGTAGAAATAAAATAATAAAATGAAATAAAAGTTCAAAAAAGGAATCAGCCTCGAGATTAATTATTATTATTGTTTTAACTCATAAAGCACGCTCTTCCCGTGGCTCTTCCACGAGGATCACCAAAAATCGTCCCGCAGAGAAAATCTATGAGGATCACCAAATAAAATCGTCCCACAGACAAAATCTATGAGGATCACCAAAAATTGTCCCGCAGACAAAATCTATGAGGATCACATAAAGCGCGCTCTTCCCATGGCTCTTCCACGAGGATCACCAAAAATCGTCCCACAGACACAATCTACGAGGATCACCAAATAAAATTGTCCCGCAGACAAAATCTATGAGGATCACCAAAAATCGTCCTGCAGATAAAATCTACGAGGATCACAGTAACAAAGAATTAAAGTAAAAGTAAAATCATTAAAATCCAAGATTAAAAAGAAATTAAAATAAAGAAAGTAAAATCATTAAAATCAAAATTAAAATAAATTATGTTAAAGGAAATTAATTACTTAGGTAAAACAGACCATCTACAGTTGACCCTACAGCTTTGAACGTAATCCCAGAGAAGCCAGCACTTGAGGAACTTGACCTGCCACCCACCTTTGAAGAAGTCACCACCGCAGTGAAGCAGATGAACTCTGGTAAGGCGCCAGGCAGGGACGGCATCCCAGTCGAGATATACAAGGCAGCCGGCCCATTGGCCCTGGACACACTCCACAAGATACTTTACAGCATTTGGGAAGAAGAATCCATGCCACAGGACTTTTGAGATGCCATTGTTCTCTATTCAAGAACAAGGGCAGCAAATCTGACTGTGGCAATTATCGTGGCATCTCCCTCCTCTCTATCGCTGGCAAGATACTCACCAGGGTCATCCTGAACCGCCTTGTCAGCGCCGTCTCAGAACCGTCACTGCCAGAGTCCCAGTGTGGCTTCAGACGAGGCCGCAGCACCATCGACATGATCTTCTCGGTGAGACAGGTCCAGGAAAAGTTCATCGAGCAGCGGATGGATCTTTATGCAGTTTTCATAGACCTTACGAAGGCCTTTGATACAGTGAAGAGAGAAGCGCTGTGGGTCATCCTCACCAAGCTTGGCTGCCCGAGGAAATTCACCACCATCATCCGCCTCTTCCACGACGACATGGTTGGCACTGTACTTGCTGGGGGTGACATTTCTGCTCCCTTTGAGATTTGAAATGGTGTCAAACAGGGCTGTGTCCTCGCCCCGGTCCTGTTTAACCTGTTCTTCACATGCGTGCTGAACCATGCCCTCAGAGATCTCGACAGAGGCATCTACATTAAGTACAGGTTAGACGGCTCTCTGTTTGACCTGCGCCGGCTGAATGCTAAGACCCGAACAATGGTGAGACTTGTGACAGATGCATTGTTTGCCAACGACTGTGCACTGATGGCACACACAGAAGCGGACCTCCAGTTCATCGTCAGCAAGTTTGCAGAAGCCTCCCAACTCTTCGGCCTGACAATCAGCCTAGGAAAAACAGAAGTCCTCTTCCAACCATCCCCAGGCCCTGCTGTGCACCCTCCCCCCACCATCTCTATTGGAGGTACTGCACTGTAGAATGTTGAGAACTTCAAATACCTCGGGAGCATCATATCCAGTGACGGCTCCCTCGACAAGGAAATCTCTGCCAGGATCAGCAAAGCCAGTCAGGCTCTTGGTCGCCTTCGATCTCATGTGATGAGTCACAAAAGCATCAGGCTCGAGACAAAAATCAAAGTGTACAAAGTTGTCATGATCACAAGTCTCCTCTACGGCTGTGAGACCTGGACGCTGTACAGGAAACAAATCAAACAGCTTGAACGTTTTCACATGAGATCCCTATGGTCAATCATGGGCATCAAGTGGCAAGACCGAGTGACGAACCTCGAAGTCCTGGACACAGCAGACCTAGTTAGCATAGAAGCTATGGTCTTGAAGGCTCAACTCCGCTGGACTGGTCACGTCATTCGCATGGAGCCTTACAGACTGCCTCGCCACCTACTCTATGGAGAGCTGAGGCAGGGCCACAGACCCAGGGGCCAACCGAGAAAACAGTACAAAGACTGCATTAAAGACAGCCTGAAACATGTCGGCATCCCTGCAAAAGACCTTGAGGCTTGTGCACAAGACAGACCAGCATGGCATAGTCAAATCCGGCAGGCCCAGGACAACTTTGAAAGCAGTTGCCGTGACCACATCACCCAAGCAAGAGAAAGAAGAAATGCCTCAACATCCTCCCTTCCTGCAGCAGCCACGTTTCAATGCCCTTACTGCCCACGAGTGTGTGCCTCCAGAATTGGTCTCTTCAGCCACACCCGTGCCCACAAAAGGAGGCCCACTGCACATTGACATTGTCGGATCGACAGTCTACCAAAGAGTATGTTCTATTCTGAATAAAATATGGAATTTTGAAACTTCCACATCATTGCATTCTGTTTTTACTTACAATTTGTACTTTGTCCCAACTTTTTTGGAATCAGGGTTGTAAAGGAAAAATTAGGGTACATCCTGTCTCCTATTTTGGTCTGGTCACAGCACCTTATCAACGTCAAAGCAACGTTCTCTCTAGCTTGACAGCAGGGAAGTACCATCTGGAGTACGTATCCAGCCCTGGCATGCTCCTGCATCAATTTCTCCACAAGCTTTTTCCATCACCTGGTGAAGGGACATGCATTGGTGGGATTGCTGATTATAAACCATCCATCATCAAAAATAACTCTTCAGTTGGATTGAGGAATGAAGAGTGGCAGGTGAAGTACCAAAAATCATGGGTGGTCAGTGAACCAATTCCATACCAGAGCAGCCCAGTGGAAACTTACGTTGTCATTGGGAATTTTGTGTTGTGTTGTGTGGTACACTCACTGGTCACTTTAATAGGAACTTGTTCTTGATTCTAAGATTCCTCTTTTTGGCTGGCAGGAGTGACACCCAATGTGGTCTTTTGCTGTTGCAAAAGATGCTTTTCTGCTCACCATAGTTGTAAAGAGTTACTATATCCTTCCTGGCAGCTCAAACCAATCTGGCCATTTTCCTCTGACCTCGCTTATCAACAAGGCACTTCCACCCACAGAACTGTCGCTCACTCATTGTTTTTTGTTTTTCGCACCATTCTGTGTAAACTCTAGAGACTGTGGTGTGTGAAAACATCAGGAGGGCATCAGTTTCTTAAATACTCAAACCAGTCCATTTGGCACCAACACCCATGCCACACTGAAAATCACAGACATCACAATTTTTCCCATTCTGATGTTTGAAGTGAATATTAACTGAATCTCTTGATTTGTATCTGCATGATTTTATGCATTGTGCTGCTGTCAAGGGAATGGCTGATTAGATAACTGCCTAAAACAGTAGGTGTATGGTGTACTTAATAAAGTGGATGGTGAGTGTACAGTGTATAGGGTATTAAGGGAGGTGATGATGTGGAACCAAGAGTTGCATGGCTAATGGCTGAACATGTTGTGATGTTGCCCCCATGTTGCCCAGGGACATTGATGATGGCATGGTGTCCTATAGTGTCTTATTTTGTCAAGGTTAAAGCCAGTTTTATCAAATAACAAGAAGAAGAAGAAGAAGAAGTAGCCTTTATTTGTCACATGTACACTCAAGCACAGACTTAAGCACACAGTGAAATTCCTCCTCTGCATTTAACCCATCTGAATCAATGAACACACACATGCACACACAAGTAAGCACACACACATACCCAGAGCAGTTGGCAGCTATGTTACAGCACCCAGGGAGCAGTTGGGGGTTAGGTGCCTTGCTCAAGGGCACTTCAGCCCAAGGCCACCCCATGTTAACCTAACTGCATGTCTTTGAACTGTGAGGGAAGCTGGAGCACACAGGGAAAACATTGCAAACTCTACACAGAAAGGCCCCCATCAGCTGCTGGGCTCAAACCCAGAACCTTCTTGCTATGAAGTGACAGTGCTAACTACTACACCACCGTTCCACCCGACAAACTTGTGGTTCACTGCAGCAACATCTAGCTCAATTAAAACGTTATGTCAGTGCTTATGTACCGTTGTATTTGTCACAGAGGTATGCTATTGTCTGCGCTGACCATGTTTACGATGTACTCTACCTGCTCTGGGGTGAACAGCCATCTTCTTCCTCCAGCAGGGAGTTATCTAGTAAATCTGCAAAAAACATGATGTGAATGGTTTTTCAGTATGAAGTGAAAACAGGTCTGGCTTCATGGAGGCTGGCCCACCCATGCAAGAGAGAGAGAGAATTTATATATAAGAAAAAAAATATATAAAACACAGAAGGACTTCTGATTGAAGCATCGTGTTTCTTCTGAATATATATTTATATACTTTTCCCTCCACAAAATTTCCCTGACCCACCTTATTACAAAGAGCTGGAGTCAGACCTGAGTGAAAGGTTACTGTAAGCTATTGTAACTACTGATATATAATGGTACGATGCTCTAGTAGTACAACCCCGATTCCAAAAAAGTTGGGACAAAGTACAAATTGTAAATAAAAATGGAATGCAATAATTTACAAATATCAAAAACTGATATTGTATTCACAATAGAACATAGACAACATATCAAATGTCGAAAGTGAGACATTTTGAAATTTCTTGCCAAATATTAGCTCATTTGAAATTTCATGACAGCAACACATTTCAAAAAAGTTGGGACAGGGGCAATAAGAGGGTGGAAAAGTTAAAGGTACAAAAAAGGAACAGCTGGAGGACCAAATTGCAACTCATTAGGTCAATTGGCAATAGGTCATTAACATGACTGGGTACAAAAAGAGCATTTTGGAGTAGCAGTGGCTCTCAGAAGTACAACCCCGATTCCAAAAAAGTTGGGACAAAGTACAAATTGTAAATAAAAACGGAATGCAATGATATGGAAGCTTCAAAATTCCATATTTTATTCAGAATAGAACATAGATGACATATCAAACGTTTAAACTGAGAAAATGTATAATTTAAAGAGAAAAATTAGGTGATTTTAAATTTCATGACAACAACACATCTCAAAAAAGTTGGGACAAGGCCATGTTTACCACTGTGAGACATCCCCTTTTCTCTTTACAACAGTCTGTAAACGTCTGGGGACTGAGGAGACAAGTTGCTCAAATTTAGGGATAGGAATGTTAACCCATTCTTGTCTAATGTAGGATTCTAGTTGCTCAACTGTCTTAGGTCTTTTTTGTCGTATCTTCCGTTTTATGATGCGCCAAATGTTTTCTATGGGTGAAAGATCTGGACTGCAGGCTGGCCAGTTCAGTACCCGGACCCTTCTTCTACGCAGCCATGATGCTGTAATTGATGCAGTATGTGGTTTGGCATTGTCATGTTGGAAAATGCAAGGTCTTCCCTGAAAGAGACGTCGTCTGGATGGGAACATGTGTTGCTCTAGAACCTGGATATACCTTTCAGCATTGATGGTGTCTTTCCAGATGTGTAAGCTGCCCATGCCACACGCACTAATGCAACCCCATTCCATCAGAGATGCAGGCTTCTGAATTGAGCACCGATAACAACTTGGGTCGTCCTTCTCCTCTTTAGTCCGAATGACATGGCGTCCCTGATTTCCATAAAGAACTTCAAATTTTGATTCGTCTGACCACAGAACAGTTTTCCACTTTGCCACAGTCCATTTTAAATGAGCCTTGGCCCAGAGAAGACGTCTGCGCTTCTGGATCATGTTTAGATACGGCTTCTTCTTTGAACTATAGAGTTTTAGCTGGCAACGGTGGATGGCACGGTAAATTGTATTCACAGATAATGTTCTCTGGAAATATTCCTGAGCCCATTTTGTGATTTCCAATACAGAAGCATGCCTGTATGTGATACAGTGCCGTCTAAGGGCCCGAAGATCACGGGCACCCTGTATGGTTTTCCGGCCTTGACCCTTACGCACAGAGATTCTTCTAGATTCTCTGAATCTTTTGATGATATTATGCACTGTAGATGATGATTCAAACTCTTTGCAATTTTACACTGTCGAACTCCTTTCTGATATTGCTCCACTATTTGTCGGCGCAGAATTAAGGGGATTGGTGATCCTCTTCCCATCTTTACTTCTGAGAGCTGCTGCCACTCCAAGATGCTCTTTTTATACCCAGTCATGTTAATGACCTATTGCCAATTGACCTAATGAGTTGCAATTTGGTCCTCCAGCTGTTCCTTTTTTGTACCTTTAACTTTTCCAGCCTCTTATTGCCCCTGTCCCAACTTTTTTGAGATGTGTTGCTGTCATGAAATTTCAAATGAGCCAATATTTGGCATGAAATTTCAAAATGTCTCACTTTCGACATTTGATATGTTGTCTATGTTCTACTGTGAATACAATATCAGTTTTTGAGATTTGTAAATTATTGCATTCCGTTTTTATTTACAATTTGTACTTTGTCCCAACTTTTTTGGAATCGGGGTTGTAAAAATGGGAAGAGGATCACCAATCCCCCTAATTCTGCGCCGACAAATAGTGGAGCAATATCAGAAAGGAGTTCGACAGTGTAAAATTGCAAAGGGTTTGAACATATCATCATCTACAGTGCATAATATCATCAAAAGATTCAGAGAATCTGGAAGAATCTCTGTGCGTAAGGGTCAATGCCGGAAAACCATACTGGGTGCCCGTGATCTTCGGGCCCTTAGACGGCACTGCATCACATACAGGCATGCTTCTGTATTGGAAATCACAAAATGGGCTCAGGAATATTTCCAGAGAACATTATCTGTGAACACAATTCACCGTACCATCCGCCGTTGCCAGCTAAAACTCTATAGTTCAAAGAAGAAGCCGTATCTAAACATGATCCAGAAGCGCAGACGTCTTCTCTGGGCCAAGGCTCATTTAAAATGGACTGTGGCAAAGTGGAAAACTGTTCTGTGGTCAGACGAATCAAAATTTGAAGTTCTTTATGGAAATTAGGGACGCCGTGTCATTCGGACTAAAGAGGAGAAGGACGACCCAAGTTGTTATCGGCGCTCAGTTCAGAAGCCTGCATCTCTGATGGTATGGGGTTGCATTAGTGTGTGTGGCATGGGCAGCTTACACATCTGGAAAGACACCATCAATGCTGAAAGGTATATCCAGGTTCTAGAGCAACATATGCTCCCATCCAGACAACGTCTCTTTCAGGGAAGACCTTGCATTTTCCAACATGACAATGCCAAACCACATACTGCATCAATTACAGCATCATGGCTGCGTAGAAGAAGGGTCCGGGTACTGAACTGGCCAGCCTGCAGTCCAGATCTTTCACCCATAGAAAACATTTGGCGCATCATAAAACAGAAGATACGACAAAAAATACCTAAGACAGTTGAGCAACTAGAATCCTACATTAGACAAGAATGGGTTAACATTCCTATCCCTAAATTTGAGCAACTTGTCTCCTCAGTCCCCAGACATTTACAGACTGTTGTAAAGAGAAAAGGGGATGTCTCACAGTGGTAAACATGGCCTTGTCCCAACTTTTTTGAGATGTGTTGTTGTCATGAAATTTAAAATCACCTAATTTTTCTCTTTAAATGATACATTTTCTCAGTTTAAACATTTTATGTGTCATCTATGTTCTATTCTGAATAAAATATGGAATTTTGAAACTTCCACATGCATTCTGTTTTTATTTACAATTTGTACTTTGTCCCAACTTTTTTGGAATCGGGGTTGTACATTAGTATTCATAGTGCATTTTTGTGAGTTCAGTAGCACAGTATAGAGGATAGGTGTAGTTACCCATTCTCACTTCAAAATGTCCAGATTAAACTTACCACAGTGTATTGGTTCAGATTAGGCTGGAGCCTCTGCCTAGCCTCCCTGAAAGCTAACTCATGGTTGACCACATGGTCAATCAGAGTGGCTCAGATTTCATCTATAAGTGTTACTCTTATTAACCTTTGTTCTCATCCTCTTCCTCTCTCTCTAATATTGGCCTCCATCATTATCTAAGCCAAGACTTTTAATCTGTGTCCTATTTATCATGAACAAACTATGATTTCTAAGTGAACAAATTAGTTATAAGTGTTTTTATCTGTAGCCCTGCAACGACCTGGCAACTTGTCCAGGGTGTATCCCGCCTCTCGCCCATAGTCAGCTGGGATAGGCTCCAGCTTGCCTGCGACCATGTAGAACAGGATAAGTGGCTACAGATAATGGATGGATGGATGTTTTTATCTGTGAGGACTGGGATTGGGTAATTGGTAAATGGGTGTGGAATTTGCATGGCAGTGGCCACACCCACTTATAAGTTTCAGTAATTGTGCCACAAGCACCACTTTTTGTCTTGGCAATTGCAAAAAAAAAAATGTAACTTTTGTCAAAATGGTATTTTTGCCTCAAACCTCTACACACATATCAAATGAATAGCTCTTCCTACATGCCAACTATACATTGATGTGAGAAATGGAAAACACTTCTAGAAATTGTCTTTTGCATTTTCAGTATGCAGGGCACAACAGACTGATCATAGTGCTTACACATACATTTATTTTCACAAATATGTAGACTATACAAAATCAGTACATATAAACAATAAAACATAAATTCAAGGGGAATGCTTTATTTATATTTTTTGATATTAATAGTAACAGACAACACATGCTATATATACTGTACTGTAATAGAAAATAACAAATATATGCATGTCACTATGAACTAGAGGAAAAATTATGGTCCATCCTATCTTCTATTTGGATCTGACCACAGCACTTCATCGACATCATAAGCAATATTCTCTCTGGCGAGACAGCAGGGGAAGTACCATCTGGAGTGACATATCTAGTCCTGGCATGCTACTGCATCAATGTCACCACAGGCCTCTACCATTGCCTGGAGAAGGGGTATGTGTTGGTGGTATTGCTGATCATAGACCTTCCATCACCATGCCGAAAATAACTCTTTAGTTGTTTTGAAGAATGAAGAGTAAGGTGGCAGGTGAATTAGCAAACATCATGGGTGGTCAACCATGAATCAACTGCATCCAACCATCTTCTGCCTCCTGCAGGGTGTTTTCTAGTAAATCTGCAAAAACCTTATATGAATGGTTTTTTTTCAGGATGAAATGAAATGTTATTCTAAGTTACTGTAACTATTGGTATTCAATTGAATTATACTACAGTAGTATACGTGGCACAGTTTTGTGAGTTCAGTAGCATGGTAAAGAGAATAGGTGTAGTTACCTATTCTCATTTCAGAATGCCCTGATCATACTTACTACAGTGTAGTGGCTCAGATTAGGCTGCCACCTCTGCCCAACCTTCCTTAAAGATAACCCATGTTTGACCACATGGTCAACCAATGTCGAAATTTTGGCCTGTGAATTGTGTCCCAAATCAAAAAGGAAACTCTTAACTCTAGCATTTTACAGACCTCCAAATTCAGATTTGGCTTATATCAAGGAGTTCAAGAAATCAATGCTTCTTGCTTCTAAAGCCAAGTTTGACCAGCTAATTATATGCGGAGATTTCAACCTTCCCCATATCAACTGGGCAACTGGGACAACAACTACAAGCGATGCAATTCATAGTTATTTTACAAAGACAGTAAAAGACAATTTTCTGTGGCAATTGGTGCACTTTCCAACCAGGATCAACAGCACACTCAATTTAATTCTCACCCACATCCCAGACAAAGTGAAGAAACTTGAAGGTTTTGAAGATATCTTTAATACAGATCATAAACTCTTAAGTTTTGAACTTGATTTGAATATTACAAGAAAGCGTCAAGTCAAGCGTTCTGTTTACAACTTCAAGAAAGCCAATTGGTCAGGCCTTAAAGAACTACTCTTACACACACCCTGGGACTTGGCCTTTGTTCCCAGTGATGTTAATGAATCACTTAGCATTTGGAGTGACCTGTTTATCTCTGCTGTAATTGAACACATTCCAAAATATACAAGGCGTGATGTGACTGACCATCCGTGGATTGACAAAGAATTTCGAACACTTATCCATAAGAAAAAAGTCAAAGGAAGAAGGCATTAAGGACAAAATTCTCTAGTGAAGTTGAGAAATTCAAACTTCTCAGACACAAAACAAAACAAATTATCTCAAGGAAAAAGAAAGATTACACTAACAAGCTTAGAGATTCTGTGTTTGAGAACCTGAAGTGCTTCTGGTTGTTTGTAAAAATGTCCACTAAGATGAATCAATAGCCTACTTTTCTTAAGGATGGCCAAGTATTTGTTAAGAACAGCATGGAGAAGGCGAACATTTTTAATTGATTCTTTCATTCTGTATTTAGCCCGCCTAATCCGCATCCACCTACCATACCTTCAACCTGTGGAAACTCTGATGGCATCTCCAGCATCCAGTTGACAGTGGCTAAAGTAACTGAAGTACTATGCAACTTGGACCCCAACAAAGCATGTGGCCTCGATGGGATACCTAGCAGACTTCTTACAAACATTGCAGATGAAGTTGCCCCTTCGCTATGTAGATTGTTTAATCTCTCTGTTTCATTTGGAGTCATGTCTACTAATTGGAAATTTGCACACATTATGCCTGTCTACAAGAAAGACAATCCAATTTTGCCATCCAACTACAGGCCAATCTCCCTGCTTAGTATAGTCTCCAAGGTACTTGAGCGGTGTGTCTTTAACCATTGCTATCAACATCTTACAGCCCAGTTGAACCAACTTCAAGATGGTTTCCTCAAAGAAAGATCTACCACATCTCAACTTTTAGAGGTCTATTATGACATAGTGAACTCTATTGCTAGTGGCAAAGAGCTCGATGCTATTTTCCTCGATTTATCCAAAGCCTTCGATAAGGTATCTCATGATTTGCTATTGCTAAAATTGGAACTGTGTGGGATCAATGGATCACTGCTTTCTTGGTTTCAAAGCTATCATACTGACAGGCAACAAAGAGTTGTCATAGATGGCTACTATTCAAATTGGCTTCCCGTGACATCTGGTGTGCCACAGGGGTGAATCCTCGGCCCACTTATGTACATCAACGATGCTTCTGAGTACATCTGTTCCAACTCAACCATCGCTCTTTTTGTGGATGACTCTAAACTGTATCATGTAATCAACCAGCCTGGCACTGATAATCTTCTTCAAAGTGACCTTGATTGCCTTTTCAAGTGGAGTCAGGACTGGGCAATGGACTTCAATGCAACTAAATTTAAAGTGTTGCACATTTCCAAGAAGAAAACTCCAACTACTATCTGGAATTACACCCTTGCTGGTCGACCGCTTGAATGCATGTCATCCATCACTGACCTTGGAATTACGGTGTCTAACGACATGTCCTGGTCAAGGCACATAGAGGGCACTGTTGTGAAAGTGAATAAGACTCTTGGTCTCCTTAAAGGAGTTTGCTGGGACGTGCAGGACTCCACCATTAGAAAGCTCCTATACTGTGTGCTAGTTCGACCAAAGCTTGAATATGGTAACAGTTTGTGGTCGCCCTATACTACCAAGCACTGTGAACTCTTGAAGAATGTTCAGAGAAGAGCAACAAAATTTATATTAAACTATCCTCAGAACATGACTTATAATGAGAGACTGATTAAAGTTATTGCCTTTAGAATATCATAGGGAAATATCTGATTTATTACTTTATTTCAAGTCCAGAAAGGGCCTCATTTCTACTGAAGTCAAGAATTATTTAGATATGTTTGAGCCATGATATAGAATGCATAATTATGATCTCAACAATTACAACTTTATGTATCTACATAAACAGGATTACTATAGAAATTCATATTTTATCAGAACTGCTGAATTATGGAACTTGTTACCATCTAGTATTAAAACAATTAATTCACCTACTTAATTTAAGATCACTCTAATTAACACTTATGTATCGAAGTGAGAAACGTACAGTTCTCCAGGTTAGAATCTAGAATTTATTCAGATATATATCATATAATCCTTCAATTTTAAGTAAAATTCTGAGAATGTGTAACCCATTGCATGTTGGTGCCAGCTTACACTTTCTCAGCAAGATAATCTGCCTCCACAAATGATTTTTTTGCATTCATTGTCATTATTGCTTTTATTTGTGTAATATATTCCTAAAGTTTTTCTGTAGGTTTAGATTGTCTATCTTATTCTTTATTAAGTAGGGGTGAGGTTGCAATTAGGACAAGAGTTTTGTTCCTTTCTCCTGTCACACCCTTCTCTTTATCAATTTATTACAGGCAAGTGTTAAATGATTGCTATTTTAGTTCATTAGTATTGTGTTGTATGATTTTGTGACTAATTCATTAAACTAAACTAAACTAAACTAAACTAAACTAAACTAAACTAAACTAAACTAAACTAAAGTGACCCAGATTTCATCCATAATAGTTGCTCTTACAGTGCCTTGCAAAAGTACTCATCCCTCTTGGTGTTTGTCCTGTTTTGTTGCATTACAAGCTGGAATTAAAATGGATTTTTGAAGGGGTTAGCACCATTTGATTTACACAACATGCCTACCACTTTAAAGGTGCACATCATTTTTTTTTATTGTGACACAAACAATAATTAAGATGAAAAAACAGAAATCTGGAGTGTGCATAAGTATTCACCCCCTTTCATATGAAACCCCTAAATAAGAGCTGGTCCAAACAATTCACTTCATAAGTCACATAATTAGTTATTAAGATCCACCTGTGTGCAATCAAAGTGTCACATGATCTGTCACATGATGTCTGTATAAATCAACCTGTTCTGGAAGGACCCTGACTCTGCTACACTACTAAGCAAGCAACATGAAAACCAAGAAGCACTCCAAACAGGTCAGAGACAAAGTTCTGGAGAAGTATAGATTAGGGTTGGGTCATAACACAATATCACAAACTTTGAATATCCCAGGGAGCACCATTAAATCCATTATAGCAAAATGGAAAGAATATGGCACCACTACAAACCTGACAAGAGAAGGCCACCCACCAAAACTCACAGACTAGGCAAGGAGGGCATTAATCAGAGATGCAACAAAGACACCAACAATAACGCTGAGGAATCTGCAAAGATCCACAGTGGAGATGGGAGTATCTGTCCAAAGGATCACTTTAAGCCATACACTCCACAGAGTGGGGCTTTGTGGAAAAGTGGCCAGAAAAAAAGTCACTGCTTAAAAAAATCATGTTTGGAGTTTGCCCAACAGCATGTGGCAGACTCCCCAAACACATCAAAGAATATTCCCTGGTCAAATGAGAGAAAAATTGAACTTTTTGGCCATCATGGGAAATGCCATGTGTGACGCAAACCTAACGCCCTGAGAACACCATCCCTACAATGAAGCATGGTGGTGGTAGCATCATGCTGTGGGGATGTGTTTCATCTGCAGGGACAGGAAAGCTGGCCAGGACTGAAGGAAAGATGGATGGCACTAAATGCAGGGCAATTTTGGAGGAAAACCTGTTTGACTCAGCCAGAGGTTTCAGACTGGGATGAAGGTTCACGGTCTAGCAGAACAATGACCCTAAACATATTGCTAAAGCTACACTGGAGTGGTTTAAAGGGAAACATTTAAATGTCTTGGAATAGCCTAGCCAAAGCCCAGACCTCAATCCAATTGAGAATCTGTGGCATAACTTGAAGATTGCAATCCATCTAACTTGAAAGAGTTGGGGCAGTTTTGCCTTGAAAAAAGGGGAAAAATCCCAGTGGCTAGATGTGCTAAGCTAATAGAGACATACCCCAAGTGACTTGCAGCTGTAATTGTAGCAAAAGGTGGCTCTATAAAGTATTGACTTTTTTTTGGGGGGGGGATACTTATGCACACTCCAGATTTCTGTTTTTTCATCTTAATTATTGTTTGTGCCACAATAAAAAAGTGCACCTTTAAAGTGGTAGGTATGTTGTGTAAATCGAATGGTGCTAACACCCCAAAAATCCATTTTAATTCCAGCTTGTAATGCAACAAAACAGGACAAACACCAAGGGGGATGAATACTTTTGCAAGGCACTGTACTTGCCCTCATCCTCATCCTCTCTCTCCAATATTGGCCTCCTTTGTTGTCCCAACCAAGACTACTAAACTGTGACCTATTTATAATGCTCAAGCACTGATTACTTGTGAATAACTTAGCCATAGGTGTTTTGATCTGTGAGGACTGGAGTTTTGGTAATTTGTAAAGGGGTGTGGTATTTTAATGTCTTTCAAAAGAAACACAGGGATTTAAGTTTTGAATAATGTTTCTAATATAGAGAACTGTGTTTAATGTTTTACAAAAAAGTGTAAAACACTACCCCAAAGAGATTCTACTCCAAAGAGATCACTACCTTATCATGGTGGGGTAGTTTGTGTGCTTCAGTGACCCCTAGAGCTATGTCAGCTGGAGTGTTAAACTCCTGGTAGGGCCACCCATGCCATACAGGTCAAAGGGTAGAGGCCAGACTAAGTGTGATCTCCTGGTCCTCCAGGTTGGGGGTTGGTGGTAGGAAGGGCATCCAACCATAAAATATTGCTTCAATTTTTCTCTTATGGTGGCTATCAGTAAAGTTCGTAAGAGAGGGACTGGAAACCATATAGTTGAAGGTGTCACTCCTGGTAGGACTGGTGTTAGATGTGGGCCCAGTCAGATCAATAGTCAGCAACCACATCAGAATTTTAGAGTTAGCACATGGAAAGTCGGAACAATGAGAGGAAGATCAGGTGAAGTAGCGGAAGTGTTGTCCAGGCAGAACATTGACATCTGTGACATTCAGGAAGTCCGGTGGAGAGGAGCATCCACCAGAATGATCACAGGGAAAGATTCAAGGTATAAGTTATTTTGGGTTGGTAATGAGAAGGGCATTGGAGGTGTTGGGATTCTGCTTGCTGAAAAGTGGGTGGAAAATGTCTATGATGTGAAGCATGTGTCCAATTGAATCATGCTCATCAAACTCATGGTTGGAAAATGTATTGTGACCGTGCTATCAGCCTATACTCCACAAGCTGGCCTCAGCGATGATGAGAAAGACTCTTTCTACCAAGATCTACTAGCAACTGTAGCCAAGATAGGTGCTTCGGAGATCCTCTTCCAATGTGGTGACTTCAATCAGTCCCCCCAGGATTTCGAGGGCCTTTTTTGTGATTGTTGTGGGCTAAAATGTCTGATGTTGCGGGGGTTTTTCCAAAAAATTGCGATGAAAGTTGCGGTGTTTTTTAGGTTTTTGTTGCGATTGCGGGAGGAAGTGAAAGTTGCGAGAAATTGTTGCGATTTTCTCTTTTTGTGATTAAAATTGAGTGATATGTTAAATATTAAGTTATTACTGAAAAACTATTGATTAAAAAAACAAAGACACTGAGAAATGGTCCTATAAACATCTTTACCAATATAAAATATTACTAGGACTACAAAAATGCAAAAAATAGGCTTTACTTATCCAAATGCACCTGTTGGTTCAAAAGTTAAAGTGCATAGAACCTCACAGTACAACATGAGGTTACCTTAAAATATAATATAAATGCCTCAGCTTTCATGTAAGAAAAAAAAAACTATTAATACTAGTACTGTGTGCAGGCAGTCTCTCCTGAAGACTAAATTAAACAATAATTATAAACTAATAAAATAAATGGCTCAGGCTTCATAGAAGAAAAAAAACAATTTGAACAGAATCTCACAGTATGATGCTGAAGCTGCCTAAACAATGGAAAATAAAATACCATTTTGGCAAAAATGTTGGCATCCATTAATTTCTTGTATTAAGTTAAAAAATAATGTAAAGTGCACACAGTCCTTCACTGTAAACATAACACACTTTCAGTAACAGAATTTAAGCCTATATAAACACTGACTCGCGCATGCTGCTTCTCTTGAACGTATACATGGAAGTAAGGCGGAAGGTAGTTTGTCGATGTCACCTCAAGACGACGCCAACGATTGGTCAAATTTGTGGGAAAGTTGCAGTGATTGGATATAATTGCAACACCACCCTGAATTCGCGGGGATTGGTTGAATTTGTGTTGAAGTTGCAAATCGCAACATCGCGAAATCCTGGAAGGTCTGTTCAATGGACACATTGGAATGATGGCTACTGGATATGATGGTGTTCATGGAGGAAAGGGTTATGGCACTCGAAACACAGAGGGCGAAAGGTTACTTGAGTTTACTGTTGCCAACAACCTAGTTGTAGCCAACTGCCATTTCATGAAGAGACATAATCATCTGGTGATGTATGAGTCTGGGGGCAATCATAGTCAAGTGGATTACATCCTGCTCAAGCAACGCAACCTCAAACTGGTGCGCAATGCAAAAGTGATTCCAAATGAGGAATGTGTTACCCAGCACAAGTTAGTGGTATGTGATGTCAAGCTATCACACTCAGTGACTTGGCAGAAAGAGTTTGTGCCTAAAAGGCATGTCTGGAAGCTGAAAGAGGACAACATACACAATGAGTTTAAGACCTGTTTGCAGCAGCGTGTTAACAACATAGTAGGCGGTGATGTTGAAAGTATATGGACTGAACTCAAAGACAGCCTCTTGTATGCTGTTGATAAGACCTGTGGCTGGACAAAGAAGGGGTTATGGAGAAGACAAACCTGGTGGTGGAATGGGGATGTCAGCAGCCCAGTGAAAGAGAAACACAAGCTGTGGAAAGCCTGGAAGAATGGGGGTAGCAAAGAAGATTACCTGGCAGCTAAACACCGGGCTAGAACTGCAGTTTATTTTGCCAATAGGAATGCCAAAGAGATCACCTTTGCTAGCATAGATTCAGGCATGGACAGCATCTACCATGTGACAAAAGAAATGCGCAGAGAGAACCAAGATGTAGTAGGTGAGAAATATATTCTTGATGATGATGGCAACATGGCATTTGATGAGAATGCTAAAAAGAAGACCTGGAAACAACACTATGAATGGCTACTTAACATCGAATTTCCTTGGTCTCAAAACTTTCCCCCAGCAGATCCTGTCACTGGACCACCATGTTACGTCACTCATAAAATGGTCTTTGATGCACTGAAGAAAATGAAAATGGGCAAAGCAGCTGGTCCTTCTGGCATTGTTGCTGAAATGTTGCGTGCATCCCCCGAGGTGTGTTGCCAAGTTGTTGCAGATTTGGCCAATGCTATTGTGAGAGAGGAAAAGATCCCTACAGACTGGGACGAAAGCATAAACCTTAGTCTGTTTAAAAGTAAAGGTGATGCATTGATTCGAGGCAACTACAGAGGCCTGAAGCTTACAGAACAGGCACTTAAGATCATTGAGAGAGTGGTGGAGAAAATCATCAGAGGTTATGTCAACATTGATTAAATGCAGTTTGGGTTTTGCCCAGGACGAGGTACCACTGATGCTATTTTCATCCTCAGACAGCTACAAGAAAAGTATTTGGCCAAACAAAAACATTTGTACTTAGCATTTGTAGATCTTGAAAAGGCATTTGATAGAGTTCCCCAAAGAGTGCTGTGGTGGGCAATGTGTGTGGTTGGGATGCCTGAATGGATTGTCAAACTGGTACAAGCCATGTACAGTGGTGCAAAGAGTCGGGTGCAGGTCAACAACTCACTCAGTGAAGAGTTCCAGGTGAAGGTTGGGGTCCATCAAGGATCTGTTTTGAGCCCCCTATTGTTTATAATTGTGTTAGAGGCCTTGTCAAGAGAGTTTTGGGTTGGTTGTCCTTGGGAGATGCTTTATGCTGATGACCTGGTCATTGCAGAATCCTTGGATGAACTACTTGAGAAACTGAACCGCTGGAAGGTTGGTCTTGAGGAAAAGAGCCTGAAAGTCAACATGGGGAAGACCAAAGTCATCTCATCTCATCTCATCTCATCTCATCTCATTATCTCTAGCCGCTTTATCCTTCTGAGAATCTCTAGAAAATACCCTTGTGGTGTGTGCAGGAAAGGGGTTGGCCAGAATTCAATTTTCTATAGTGGTTGCAAAATGTGGGCACACAAAAGATGTTCTGGTGTGCAGGTGAGGTTAGTTGAAAACCTGGATTACAAGTGTCAGCATTGTCTCGGAGGAGCTTGGCCGATTGATGCAAGACCATCCAGTGAGGTAATGTTGGGAGGTAGCAAACTAGAGGTCGTCGATAGCTTCATATACCTTGGTGATAGTATCTGCCCAGGAGGTGGTTGTGAACTGGCAATGATTATCAGAACTCGTTCTGCTTGGGGAAAGTTTAGAGAGCTGCTGCCATTGTTAACCTGCAAAGCTGTCTCACTTCATACCTGTGGTCAACTATACAGCAGTTGTGTGCGTAGCACCATGTTATACGGTTCTGAATGTTGGGCACTCCAAAGAGATGACCAAAAACAGCTTGGGCATAATGAAAGAGCCATGCTTTTATGGATGTGCAATGCCAAAAGAGGAACACGAATTAGCACATTCTCTTCTGCGGATGCTGAACCTCTATCGCCTTGACACTGTCCTCAGATGCACTTGTCTCTGTTGATTTAGACACGTCTATTGCAGTAATTCTTGGATCAACAGATGTACCTCCTTGGAAGTTGAAGGCGTGAACAACCGTGGCCGACCTCAAAAAAGCTGGAAAGAATCTGTCTGTGCTGACTTGAAGCTATGGAATATCACAGAGGAGGCAACTCAAGACCTTGCTGAATGGAGAGCTCTGCTGAAGACTGCTAGTCATACACATGCACTGTAAAAAAAAATAGCTGAGAATACTTGAAATTTCAAGGCAACAGTCTGCATTAAGAATATGTTTTGCCAACGATGTGCCCATGATAATCCAAACTATGATAAAACTGTTATCTTTATTAAGAATTCTTAATTAAGTCAATTTTCAATTCCTCATTCTGCCAACATAGATTTCTCTTTTTGCTGAACAGTGGCATTCACAGTAGTGCAAAAAGGCAACTGAGGTTATCCCAATTTTTTTGGGGGGGGCTTTTTTCACCTCTATTTGGATAGGACAGCGGAGAGACAGGAAATGAGCAGGAGAGAGAGAGACGGATCGCGAAATGACCTCGGGTCCCTGGATTTATGGTATGGCGCCTTATCCACCTGAGCCACGACACCCCCGAGGTTATCACAATTTATCATTAAACTATACATGCCTTTTTTCATTGTTCTACACAATTACAAAACTTCAATATTGAAATAAAGTTTTTAAAACCTATGTCGTGGGTGTGGCTCAGGTGGATAAGGCGCCATACCATAAATCCGGGGACCCGGGTTTGATTCCGACCCGAGGTCATTTCCCGATCCCTCCCCGTCCCTCTCTCCTGCTCATTTCCTGTCTCTACACTGTCCTATCCAAATAAAGGTGAAAAAAGCCCCCCCAAAAAGTCTGATAACCTCAATTGCCTTTTTGTACTACTGTGAATGTCACTGTTCAGCAAAAAGAGAAATCTATGTTGGCAGAATGAGGAATTGAAAATTGACTTAATTAAGAATTCTTAATAAAGATAACAGTTTTATCATAGTTTGGATTATCATGGGCACATCATTGGCAAAACATAAAATTCTTAATGCAGACTGTTGCCTTGAAATTTCAAGTATTCTCAACTATTCTTTTTTTACAGTGTGTCTGATGTGTCAACTGACTCAAAACGGATAGTGAGTGAGTGACTGAGTGTGGTTTAGAATTAAAAAATGAGTGTAACGCAGAGAATGTGCTCAAGGTTTAGCTTACTAGGTCAATAGCACACAAGTTAATGGTTTCAAGAATTCTGCCACAAGTTTTTGCTTCTTAGTCACTGCAAGTAATGGTAACAGTGATGTAATGAAGGCTACAATAGCCATGACAGTGAACACTTCTACATAATATGTTGCCTTGACAAGTTGTACAGGATGACATGGATGTTCGTCCTTGGATAGCCTTATACTGCAATAGCTAAGAACAATTTGTACTCGTCTCAATCACTGAATAGTTATTAACTTCAGTTTGATATAATAGAATTTACATTACATTTAAATGATAATGAATACAGAAATGACTCTGATGAGCATACTCATAAGCTGCTCATAAGCTCCTAAGTTCCTGTTTACACAGTTGCACTTTTTGACTATATACAACACTGAATGAAAAAAAATTTGGGATGTAGTGTAAAGTATCAATAAAAAACATAATGCAATGATTTGCAAATCCTTTTTGACCTATATTCAATTGAATATGATACAAAGACAATATATTTAATGTTCAAACTGATAAACTTTATTGTTTTTTATAAATGAACACTCATTCTGAATTTGATGCCTGCAGCACATTCCAAAACTGTTGGGACAGGGGCATGTTTGCCACTGTGTTACACCGCCATTTCTTTAAACAACACTCAGTAAATGTTTGGAAACTGTGGAAATTAATTGATGAAATTCTGAACATGAAATTATTTCCCATTCTTGCTTGATATAATAATAATAATAATAATAATAATAATAATCAGTTCAATTTATATAGCGCCTTTCTCACACCCAAAGTCACTTTACAATTGAGGGGTGGGGGAGTTCACCAAAAGAGGGTCAGGATGTACTTCCAATGCTAACACAGTCCGATGGTTCATCCCAAATGCCTCTGAGCCCAGAGAATTTGATGGCACTTCTGGGCACAGTTAATACAAGGCTTCTTTTTTGAACAGTAAAGTATTAACTGGCATCTGTGGATAGAATCAGAATCAGAAAACACTTTATTGCCAAGTAATTGTTGCAACTACAAGGAATTTGGCTTGGAGTTAAAGTGGTAAATAAATACTAAATAAAGACAGTCTATTCTAATAAAGGAGCTACATAACAGTATATTCTAAGATATTAAGAAATAAGAACTAAATAAACAAGACAAAAAGATAAAATAAATAAACAACTGTGCAACTGTGCAAATCAAGTAAAATAAACAAAAGATAAACTTGTGCAAAAGATAAAATAAACAAATGTGCAAATCAGGTAGCCAACTTGGGGGGGGGGGGGGGGGGGACAGAGTAAAAGGGATCACTGATCTTGTTTATTGAGGTGGGGGTGGGGGAGAGACAGAGTGGGCCAGGAGACTGAGGTATGGTACTGATGGGAGGCAGAGTAAGTGGGGGTCACTAGTCATGTTTATGAGGCCAGCAGTGGTAGGAAAGAAACTATTTCTGTGGTGTGATGTTTTGGTCTTGATGGACTGCAGCCTCCTGCCAGAAGGGAATGTCTCAAAGAGTTTATGCAGATTAGGTGAGAGGGATCAGCTGCAATCTTTCCTGCCCACCTCAGTGTCCTGGAGGCAAACAGGTCCTCAGGTGAAGGCAGGCTGCAGCCGATCACCTTCTCTGCCAAGGAAATGATACCCTGCAGTCTACCCTTGTCCCTGGCAGAGACAACAGCATACCAGATGGTGATGGAGGAGGTGAGGATGGACTCAACGATGGCTGTGTAGAAGTGCATCATCATTGTCACTCCATATTGTAATGCTCAACAAAGTTTGCCAAAGTAATCTTGATCCACTGTGGTTATATCAGCTATAGATGAATGACGGTTCTTGATGCAGTACTGCCTGAGGGATTGGTGATCATGAGTGCTCAGCTTAGGCTTGTGCCCTTGCCCTTTACATACAGAAATTCCTCCAGATTCCTTGAATCATTTAATGATATTAATACTTTAATGGGGTTAAATTATTAAATTAAAGTGGTTAAAACTGTCACCTCACAGCAAGAAGGTTCAGGGTTTGAACCTCACAGGCTGTGTCTGCTCTCCCTGTGTCTGTGTGGGTTTCCTCCGGTGCTCCGGTCTGCTACCACAGTTCAAAGACATGCAGATTAGGTAAAAAATACCCAGCAACTGGGGTTGCACAAGCCAGTGCATACTTAGTGCTGGTCCCAAGCCCAGATAGATTGGGGAGGGTCGCATCAGGAAGGGCATCCAGTGTAAAACCTATGCCAAATCAAATATGTGGAACAGATCCATTGTGGTGACCCCTAATGGGAGCAGCCAAAAGAAGAAGAATTGAGTCATTTAATGAATATATTGAATCATTTAATGATATTATCAAGGATCCAAATCCCTTCCTATTCTTCTTTGAAGAGCTTTGTTTTTAAACATTTCAATTATTTTCTCATTAATTTATTGACAAACTAGAGATCATTGGCCCATATATGTCCTCAGAGACTAGGCCTTTTCTGGATACTGGTTTTGTACCAAATCAGAGTATATTCACCTGTTGACATCACCTGTTTTAAATCACATCATTGTTTAATTGCTTTACCTCATTATATATTTTTCTAAAACTGCTTTGTGACAATGTCCATTGTTAAAAGCACTATATAAATAAAGCTGAATTGAATAAAACAAATGGACAAAGTGGTGTTGATAAGCTAAAACTGACATGAGTCACTCTTCAGCTATTTCATGCTATATACTTCAAAAAGTCAAAGTCTTTCCTGCTCTAGTGCCTGGTATTCCCAGGCAGTCTGCTGTCCAAGTACTAACCAGGCCTTCCATTTCTATAGCCCTCAGTCTCTCACCTATTACATAGCTAGGGTTACAGTGGGGGGCTAGTCTTCTGTTAACTGGAAGAGCTTGACTCCCTACTCACATCTATTTTGCAGAATGCCTTGCGAGATTGCAGTAGGTACCATTTTTACAATGGTCTTTGGTATGACCCAACCACGAGTAAAACTCATGATCTCCTGGTTGAGAGGCAGGTACTCTAACCACTAGGCCAACACTATATACTTAACAGTGTCTAAATGAGATTATAAATTTATCCCTTGTAATTTAACTAGAGCTAATTCCACAAAGAAATAGAAGTCATTGAACTTGTTTATTGGATACAATGGGGTGGTTTCTCAGACAGGGTTGAAATTAGGCCAAGAGTAGGCCTTAATCTAGAATAGTTAATCACAGCTTAATAAATGGCTTTCTGAAACAGACTAATAAGAGATTACTAACACCTATGCTATGGAGTCCTGAACTAAAGTAAACAAGATTAATTTAAAACCACCTGTGCTAGTCTGAAGAGATGACTTGCAACCATGTGATCAAAATGTGCTACGTCATGAGTGTCCGCCATGATGGTAGATATACAAAGCAACTAGGATGGCAGCTGCTGAAAGCATGTCTGTAAACAATGCTGAATTTTCTCAGTATTGAAAACCCACTGGATATCGCTAGGCCCCCCGGTGCACCGTGGATTACCATCCCTGCAGAAAGGCAATGAAGGCAGCGCAGGGAGAGGAGGCAAAAGCGAGGCTGCAGAGCTGGTGTGCTGGTGAGGCTACGAAGGTGGCCACATAAACCACCACTCTCTAGTGTTTTTCTCAGCAATGCCAGATCTCTCGCTAACAAGATGGATGAACTCAAACTACTCGTTGCAATGACCAACATTGTGAAGAACAACTGTATCTTGCTCGTCATAGACACCTGGCTTCACTCATCCATTCCAGACACAGCTTTTGAGCTAGCAGGCCATACATTACATCGGCATGACAGGATCAGGGACTCCGGTAAGTGCAGAGGAGGGGGGTTATGTATTTATGTGAACAACAACAACAGCTGGTGTACCAATACTAAGACTGTTAGTAGTCACTGCTCTCCAGACCTGGAGTATCTCATCTCATCTCATTATCTCTAGCCACTTTATCCTGTTCTACAGGGTTGCAGGCAAGCTGGAGCCTATCCCAGCTGACTACCGGCGAAAGGCAGGGTACACCCTGGACAAGTCGCCAGGTCATCACAGGGCTGACATATAGACACAGACAACCATTCACATTCACACCTATGGTCAATTTAGAGTCACCAGTTAACCTAACCTGCATGTCTTTAGACTATGGGGGAAACCGGAGCACCCGAAGGAAACCCACACGGACACGGGGAGAACATGCAAACTCTGCACAGAAAGGCCCTCTTCGGCCATGGGGCTCGAACCCGGACCTTCTTGCTGTGAGGCGACAGCGCTAACCACTACACCACCATGCTGCCCCGACCTGGAGTATGTGACTGTTAAATGCAGGCCCATATATCTTCCTTGCAAGTTTACTGTTGTCATGGTAACTGCTGTGTATATTCCACCAGATGCTAATGCTAGCTTGGCCCTTGGATGTTTACATGAGATCATTAGCAGTCAACAGAGTATGTATCCTGAGGCTGTTCACATCATGGTAGGGGACTTTAATCATGCTGATTTAAAGACAGTGCTCCCTAAATTCCATCAGCACATCAAGTGTGCTATGAGGGGAGCAAATACACTGGACAAGGTCTATTCTAACATCAAGATAGGCTTCGGGGCAAAGCCACTACCACACCTGGTCCAGTCAGACCACATGTCACTGTTCTTGATCCCGGCATATACCCCCCTCATGAAAAGTGCTCGGACCATATCCAGAACTGTAAAAATGTGGCCCAAAGGTGCCTCTCAACAGCTGCAGGACTGCTTTGAGTCAATAAACTGGGATGTTTTCGAGCATCAGAACTTGAGCAGTACACAACAGCTGTCCTGGGATACATCACGTTCTGCACAGCCACTGTCACTGTGGATAAGTGTATCCGGGATTATCCCAACAAAAAGTCCTGGATGACAAAAAAAAAAATAGTGCAGAGCCTGCTCAGGGAGAGGAACATCACTTTCAGGTCTGATGAAGCATTCTATAGTGCTACCAGAGCCAATCTGAAGAGAACCATCAGAGAGGCCAAAGCTGCTTACAGGAGGAGGATAGAGGACTGCTTTCAGAGCAACAACTCCAGGCAGGTATGGCAGAGGGTCCAGCATATCATCAACTACAGATCCAGTAACCTCATTGCTGATGGTGACTCCTCATTGGTACAAGAGCTGAACCACTGCTTCGCACACTTTGAGATGGAGTCACAAGAGGCAGCCATGCTACACTCACAAGCCCACAACAGCCACACTCTCATGGTGGAGGAGCATGAGGTGAGGCTCACGCTGAGTGCAGTAAACTGTGGAAAGCTGCAGGACCTGACTGCATCTCAGGATGGGTGCTGCGGGTCTGCACGGATCAGCTGGCTGGGGTCTTTACCAAGATCTTCAATCTGTCCCTGTCTCAGGCTGCCATCCCACCCTGCTTAAAGTCCTCCATAATCATCCCCCTCCCAAAGAAGAACACCATTAGCAGCTTTAATGATTACCGGCCAGTAGCACTTACACCTATCATTATGAAGTGTTTCGAGAAACTGGTCTGAACTCAAATTATATCACACCTCTCACCCAGGTTTGACCCTCACCACTTTGCCTACACAGCTAATAGAGCCACAGAGGATGCAGTAGCCACAGCTCTCCACCTTGCTCTGTCCCATTTGGAGCAGCAGGGGAGCTATGTATGGCTGATCTTTGTGGACTTCAGCTCTGCCTTTAACACCATCCTCCTGAACAGACTGGTGACCAAACTTACAAACCTGGGAATATCCCGCACCATCTGTCATTGGATTAAGGACTTCCTTACTGATGGCTCCCAAAGAGTGAGATTAGGCTCCTAAATTTCCTCTGCCCTCAGCATCAGCACTGGCTCCCCTCAGGGTTGTGTGCTGAGCCCCCTACTCTACACCCTCTACACCCATGACTGCATCCCTGCCCACTCCAGTAACAGCATCATCAAGTTTGCTGATTATACCACTGTGGTGGGGTTCATCTCCGGGGGAGATGAGTCCACATACCGGGATGAGGTGGAGCAGCTGTCAGATTGGTGTACAAATAAGCAACCTGGTCTTAAACACCACCAAGACTAAGGAGCTGATCATAGACTTTAGAAGGAAGAAAATGGACATTCTGCCCCTGTTTATTAGTGGGAACTGTGTGGAGAGGGTCTCAGAATTTCAGTTTCTGGGAGTCAACATTCAGGACGACCTGACCTGGAGCGTCAAAACTACAACTGTTATCAAGAAAGCACAGCAAAGACTGTATTTCCTGAGAGTGCTCAGGAACTACCATCTTTCACAAAAACTACTGGTGTCCTTGTACCGTTGCTCCATTGAGAGCATATTGACTAACTGTTTCTGTGTGTGGTTTTCTAGTTGCACAGTAGGAGACAGGAAAGTGCTCCAGAGGGTCATCACTACAGCCCAGAAGATCTTTGACTGCCCTCTCCCTTCTCTGGAGGATCTGTACAGTTCCCGCAGTATAAAAAAGCACAAAACATTCTCAGGGACCCAGCTCAGCCCGGACACGCTATATTTGAACTGCTGCCTTCAGGCAAATGTTACAGGTTATTAACAGCTAGGACAAACAGGATTAGGAACAGTTTCTATGCCAGTGCCATAAGGGCATTAAATAAAGCAAACCTGTACATTCAATAACACAAATATGACACAATACGGGATCATGCAATGCCCTCCACACCATAGGATGTGAATGTTTGCAAGTGATGACTGCTGTTTGAAATAACTTTTTTAATTATTTATATATTTATTAGTTTATCTTGTTGTATTATTTTCATAGGTTTTTAGATGTACTTTTTTGCACCAAGGATTGCATTTTAATTTTGTTGTATTTATTTACAATGACAATAAAGATATTCTATTCTATTACCATGATTTGAACGGTCAAGCAAAGATTTGATACAAAGAGAAGATAGATATGTGTGGTTTTGACCAGGGCTTTGAACCGGTTCAAGGAACGAAAACGAAAACCTGGAACTTTTTCTATTTCACATGGAACAGAAACGAAACCAGAAACTTTATTATTTTTTATGTTCCGGAACAGAAACGCTTATTAAAAATAATGGTAACCGGTTAATACCGGTTTTTATTTCGTTCCTCAAAGTTTCCGTAGCCTACAAATAAAAAAGTCATTCTTCTCCTGCGCAAGTTTCTATGACCCGCTGGGGTTCACTTCCTGTGTGACGTTCGCTGACTGAATGGAGAGAGCGGGAGGGTGGACTACTATCACGTCTCCACATCTTAAATAAGAGGTAAATATTGCAGTCTATCGTTATTCAAAAACGTCAATTTCAAACACGATATCAATATATTTGTCCACGTTAATGAGTGGCCCGCGAACATTGAATGACGTTAACCTCTGTTAGCCCATCAATGCATACAGGCCTTTCCACTAAGGCTCATACTAGCCAGCCATGACAAATAAGTAGCCAGCCGGGGGGTGTTAAACACAAAATAAACTCCGTCGAGTGCGCACGCGCGCACACTACTGCCTCCGCCGAGTGCGCGCACGCACACACCACATGTCGGGGCCGCGGATCAGCGAAGTCGGTGGGGAATTTGTGGTTATTATCGGTACAAACAGCGCGAATCACAACTTAAATGAGTGCGGTTCAGTTTGACATTTTCAGTCCGTTAGATAAACATTTAATTTTATTAAAATCGAAAATTAATATTTAGAACCTGTGGGCTACAAAAATAATAGTTATTAAAGTAGCCGGCTGGACTTAATTGTGTGCCGGCTGTATGGCCAGCAGCCGGCGCTTGTGGAAAGCCCTGTATAGGGCCTGACTAGCCTTTGGTAACACACTAAACGAATTATCTTTCATTTTTGGCACTTTTTCTGTTTGTGTAGATGGGAAGACATACTGAGAATCCAAATCGCCAACATTTGAAATAATAATTGTTTTGAATTATTTCTTGTCTTATTTAATGAAGGTTGTAATAGAATTAGCCTACATTTGGCTTAAGCTGGATGAGACAGAGACATAATTTTATAGCCATTTGTTAAACATCTGACAGGGAACGTAATTAACCGTTCTGGGAAC
Source organism: Neoarius graeffei (assembly GCF_027579695.1). Lineage (NCBI taxonomy): Eukaryota > Metazoa > Chordata > Actinopteri > Siluriformes > Ariidae > Neoarius > Neoarius graeffei. The sequence continues at coordinate 33,263,658 of NC_083575.1, read as the reverse complement.
GAAATTTTTTTGTTCTAACCGGTTCGGGAACGTCTATTTAATGGTGGAACCCAAAACCGGAAACGTTAAAATTCCGTTTCTGTTTGGAACGAACCAATAGGAAAAAAATTCTGGTTCAAAGCCCTGGTTTTGACCCATATTATTTTAATAAGTCAGGCTTTTCTGAAGATGCTTCTACTGACCATTGAGTACCCAGATATCATGTTCTATCTGTTTTGGCTGCTGAAGAATCAAGTCCGACCTTGGATGAAACAGCCCATTTTCTGAGTGGGTGCCCAGTCTGGATTGTTTCTATCATATAATTTTGCTGGCACTCCTTGAAGTGAAATGGTAATACACGTGTTAAAATTATAATAATGACCGAGTGAACCATGACAATAGAATACTCATTTTATAACAAAATTCTAGTAACACGAAATAAAATTCTTCCATGATATTATTGAGAAAGCTTTTGAATCTCATCTAAGATAAAATGATTACTGCAAACATGAGCTGTTTTGGTTTTAGCCTCTGTTAGATTAGCCCTGCCAATGTTGTTCAGCCATGCTCATCTCTTCTCCATACTAAGCCTGAGTTTCCTCGCCCTATGTCGCATGTCCCAGACCTGGTGAAATGTAACTGAATTGTCTTGGCCAGCCCTAAGGGTCCCATCTGCGTCCCATCATTGCTGAGGAGTGTGCTCCCATCACCCAATCAAGCATCCAGCCAGAGCAGGTCATGATATTTTTTAACCATATTAACATGCCATTGTTGTGTATTATGCCTGATGTCAAGACTCTCATCTCTGCGAGCCTACCACACAGATTTAATACTTGTGTCATTTTTAGGGCATACCTAACAACCTGTGTTTTCTCCCCCCCCCCCCCCCCCCCCCAATCTGTCCCTCTGAGTTACATGTTGATCCTGGGATTGAGATGCTGGCCTCTTCTGCCCCTCGGACCTGCTTGATCCATCCTGGTGCCCTGTGTCTGGTTGGAGTTTTATCGCATCGCTCCTGTGGAGGACGGCCCCATGAGGACAGTTGAGGGTTACACCTGGAGGATGCTCTGGACTCTTACAGTAATGCTTTTATGGCTGAGGACTGCAGTTGACTTGCTAACTTTAGGACTGCAGTTGTCATGAACAGTTTTGCACTCAAGTTTCCATCAATGAAGAGTTACAACATCAACAAAACTGTCTTCATGTTAAAACTGTTAATGTTATAGTCATGCTGTCTGTTGTTGCCCAAATGAGGATGGGCTCCCTTTTGAGTCTGGTTCCTCTTGAGGTTTCTTCCTCATGTCGTCTGAGGGAGTTTTTCCTTGCCACCGTCGCCACAGGCTTGCTCATTGGGGATAGATTAGGGACAAAATTAGCTCATGTTTTAAGTCGTTCAAATTCTGTAAAGCTGCTTTGCGACAATGTTTATTGTTAAAAGCGCTATACAAATAAACTTGACTTGACTATTTCCAAGTCACAGATGGAATTCTAAAAAAATAGGTACCCTATGGGTAGATGTGGCTACTGCTCATAAATAAAATTGTTTTCTGATACCATGTCCATACAGTAAATATAGCATATATACATGTTATCAATTATACTAGCCTCATCTCTTGCAAGCATCACCAAGCTGTGAGCAGCATTAGGGCTTGTATTTTGGTTACCAATTTTGTTTACTGTATTTTGTTCAAAATACAGTGCTGTGAACTATATCTATTTTCAAAATAGAAAGAAAGCACTTGTTCATGAATTCTCTTAGAAGCATTATTTAGTACTAATGAGCACATTTTGTTTCACAAGTGTAGTGTAAAGACTCTAAAATAAAAAATAAAATAAAAAAATTAAAGCAAATAGCAGGTGGCACGGTGGTGTAGTGGTTAGCGCTGTCGCCTCACAGCAAGAAGGTCCGGGTTCAAGCCCCGTGGCTGGCGAGGGCCTTTCTGTGCGGAGTTTGCATGTTCTCCTCGTGTCCATGTGGGTTTCCTCCTGGTGCTCCGGTTTCCCCCCCAGTCCAAAGACATGCAGGTTAGGTTAACTGGTGACTCTAAATTGACCGTAGGTGTGAATGTGAGTGTGAATGGTTGTCTGTGTCTATGTGTCAGCCCTGTGATGACCTGGCGACTTGTCCAGGGTGTACCCTGCCTTTCGCCCGTAGTCAGCTGGGATAGGCTCCAGCTTGCCTGTGACCCTGTAGAACAGGATAAAGTGGCTAGAGATAATGAGATGAGATGAAAGCGAATAGCAGAAGTTTGATATCGGCTTTTCAACATATTTGCCAAAAAGCTCAAACAAACTTACAAAACCTTTCATTTGACCTGTCAGAAGGACCAAACAAAAGCTGTGATAATCTCATCTATTATCTCTAGCCACTTTATCCTTCTACAGGGTAGCAGGCAAGCTGGAGCCTATCCCAGCCGACTACGGGCGAAAGGCGGGGTACACCCTGGACAAGTCACCAGGTCATCACAGGGCTGACACATAGACACAGACAACCATTCACACTCACATTCACACCTACAGTCAATTTAGAGTCACCAGTTAACCTAACCTGCATGTCTTTGGACTGTGGGGGAAACCGGAGCACCCGGAGGAAACCCACGCGGACACGGGGAGAACTTGCAAACTCCGCACAGAAAGGCCCTCGCCGGCCATGGGGCTCGAACCCGGACCTTCTTGCTGTGAGGCAACAGTGTTAACCACTACACCACCGTGCCGCCCCCAGCTGTGATAATCAAAAGGTAATTTTTCTTTAAATAAACACCACTTACTTGATATTGAATCAGTACCCTTAGCAAACCACGAGGTGAATTTCATTTATCTTTTTATCTGCTGATTATCTTCCAATACTATGAGGTTATAACAAGGTTTCTCTGATTTTGTTTCTGGTTCTGATTGGTTCCAAAGTTTATCAAAAAGTAGAACAGGTACTCGAACTTGATCAGGATAAGTGCTGATTGGTTATGAAGTTTCACTATTGTTACACTCATTCTTACATTCTTATGAAGAATGAGCACATTTTGTTTCACAATGGCAGCAGAAAAGAGACTGCAATCAAAAAACTTTACTGAGCATGAGAAAACTCTTTTAAAGATAATAGTCTCAAGCCACCCCATCATTGAAGATAAACAGCACACATCTGCTAGTGGAATCAAAGAAAAGGATGGCATTGAAATCCATCTGTAATGAATTCAGTGCAAATGAACAAACATCTATAAAAACAATACAACAACTTCAGGTAAGAATTGTCAGCTTTATTACCTTGTCAGCTTTATTACCTTTATTACTGTTTTGTGATATCAGTGGGTTGACATTACAATATTTATTCAGTACAGCTTTTGTGGAAGAATATAAAAATAAACCTAAAAAAAACCCAAAAAACAAACAAACAAAAAACCTGTTGCAGAAGACCGAAGAGAGAAGTTTAAGACTGCTGGAAGACATACAAATAAATATACTGACCAGTTGGATGACTTACTGACAGGAATAATGGAGAACTGACAACCTTTGTAGAATGCACCAGATGATGACCATCTATACAGTTCAGAACAGGGATCACACACATCTACATTGAGTATATTAGTGCATGTCATTTTGCTTTTTCTTTCTCTCCTTTAAAACATATTAGTTTCTGTGTCATCTGATGTGAAACATTTCTCATTTAATGTGCATTTATTTGATCATATAGGAACTATTCTTGTTTCAAGGAGAAAGTCAAATGGACAAAACTGAAGAGTTGCAAGGTAGAAACTAGGGTGGCAATATCTGCCAGTAAGTGATCACCAGAACAAATGAGTCACAATCCATGAAAGGCTGGCTATTGAATTTCATGAACACAAGTTAAAGTATCTTTAGGAGGAACATGAAATGAAAATTATGAAGATGAAGGAGAGAGAGAGAAACACAACTGTCTCAAATATCACATCAATGCATGAATCTGAAATAAATATTGTTTTATTAAATCATGCTGGATGTTTTAGGTGTTGTTTGAATCTACCAGACAAAATATACACTGTTAAAATACATTAATTTGCTTGTTACATGTGAATATATCTAATCCCAGCAAAAGTATGAAAAGGTAAATAATGTCAAAAATGACTATTTAAATTGGCACAATGCAAAAGCATCTCTGTATGCAAGTCCTTCCCGGCGGACTGTTGTAAATGGTGCTACATCTGGATTGTCATCTTCTTGTATTGGAGGATGTGGGCATCCATGCTGTTTCAGGTGGTTGTGAAAAACAGCTGTTGCAATGATGACAATGTAACATTTACCTGGCTTGAATTGAAGTGTTTTCCAAAGGCACTGAAAATGACTCTTCCAAACACCAAATATGCACTCTACTAGAGCCCTAGTGTGCATATGAGCCTGGTTGTAACACTTTTGCTCAGTTGTTGGGTGCAAGTATAGTGTAAACAAAAAAAATCTTCTGAGCACACCCACTGTCACCAAGCAATATTCCATTATGATTTCCTCTTTCAAACTGAGCATACAGAGATGAATTAAGGAAAATCCAGGAATCATGAGTTGCACCTTTTCAACATGCAGCAATATTTGAAAACTGTAACTGGGGAGTGCATATACCTTGGACATTTATGGAAAACCAGTTCTTGTGGTTCCTGTATTTCTCAGCATCTGGAGTAGAGGGATGTGTTATGGGAATATGGGTTTCATCTATACAGGCTTTGACTCCTGGGAAGTCCCCATATTCATAAAATTGTACCTTGTATTTAGCTTGGGTTGTAGCATCAAGGACGTTTACATAATGTCATCTTAATTCACAAATAGCTATGCATACTCTGTGAATGACTTTACATGCTGTTGGTTCATGGATACCACATAAATCCCCAGTTTCTCTGTGCAAAGTGCCACATGCCAAAAACTGTAAAGCTATGAACACCCGCACACAAACTGGTATAGCCTATCCTCTGTGGGTAACAGATGAAAGCCTGGGTTCCAAAAGTGAAATAATCTCCACAGCATTTGCTTTATGCATTTGAAAATGATCTCGAAAACTAATTTCATCAAAACATTGCAATGTGTTACTTCTGTCAGCAGGAGCTTGACTAGCTGGTGGTATTCATTGATCTTCATTGACATACTCCAAGTAATCCATGTGTCTTCTTCAACAAATGACATTAAGCCTCCTCTGAGGTTTAATTTAAACCTCAATTTAGTACTGGAGTAGCTCTAATCTTCCTTCAGGAAATCAGCTTAGTTTATTCAGGACTAGCTTAATCTAGAACCACCCTATAAAGCTTAACTTACTTAAAATCCACTAACACTGTGCTTTTCACCCAACACTATGGTTGTAGTCAAATACAAAGACAATACAACCTACAGTGGAATATATTTCATTGCACATTTTAATTCTGAAAGAATGCAATTTAAATCACATGCAGTCTATGTATATTAAGCAAATTTCTGTACAACATGTTCTAGCACAGAACAAACCTAATCTTTAGATCCTCCCAACAATGGTCATTTCCATCTTGCACCTAATCTCCATCCATCCATCCATCCATCCATCCATCACTGTTTATCCTGTGTAGGGTTGCGGGTGCACCTAATCTTTTTTTATCTAATTTCCTTCCATCAGAATATAATGCTATGATGCCATGATTTGCATTAATAAATTTCCAGCAACTGAAAGAGTAGAGTATCACTCTATATTTTCTGACCTTATAGCAACTTTTTTGTGCCGATTTACATTTTTTTTTTTTTTGGAACAGTTGCACATGATCATGATATATATGGTAGCTAGTGTGTGCATTTAGAGCCAGCACCATTGTGTTAAGACTGATGTGTGACAGTGATAAAGTTGGATCTAGCAAAATGATAGTGTGTAAACGATACTCTCTTACATCCAGCCGGACTCAGGAGTGCCATTGCTCAGCATCTTTTCTAATCATGAGCAAGAGAGAGAAAGCTGGCAGCTTTTAATCTATGCAAATTTAGTACTCTGAATGTCCCTGGATCCAGTCCATAAGTGAAGTGTAGAGATTAAGAACGACCACATTCACATATAGATGCTCTGTCTGATCCTGCAGTGGCTTAAAGAGGCCAAACATTTCCATGCAAAACCAACTCTTCAAGGGGTGTGTTAGTTTCAAACCTCAAAATGTGTATTAAAAAAAAATTAATATATAACACTTGCACCACCTGCCTCTCTGAAGATGGTTCTAGTGAGGTCTGAACAAGCTCACACCAAAGATGAAGAAAACCTGTAAAAGAAACAACAGTTAGGAAGGAATGGCACTTCTTTTACAAGAGGGGTGAAATGAGTATTGTCTTACTGCTGCATAAAGTCTGTACCTTATGCCGCTTTTCCACTACAAACGCGGCTGAGCCGTGCCGTGCCGAGTCGAGCTGAGTCGAGCTGAGCGGGGCTATTGAAGTTGCATTTCGACTACAACCGCGCTGAACCGTGCTGGCTGGAAGTGGGTGGACACATTGGGTGGAGTTAGCGAAAGTGGGTGGACGTCACGTGATGTCGTTAAGCAGCGCAAACAGTGACATCAGTGACAGTGGCGGAACAAGTCAGAGCCGGGCCGGGGGCGGGGCAAATGACCGGGCCCTTTATTAAAGCTTATCATAACATCATTTTAGGCTACAAAATGTCCGCAACTGCGGTGATTACCAATTTCAACACTACCGGGTGCAACTATGTTATTTAGTACATCAAGTCCTTCAAACGAACATGTAACTCAGAAACAAAAAACATTAGGATACTGTACATGGCTCATAATAAAACATCAATAGCCTACTGCGCGCATTATTTGAAGGGCATACGAATGAGCGCTCAGAGTGGTGACAGGAAGAGGCAGAAATAAAAGGAGGGCGGTGCAAACCTCACTGAATGCACTGTGTTTACCAATTTCAACACTATGGGGTGCAACTATGTTATTTTGTACATTAAGTCCTTCAAACGAACATGTAACTCAGAAACAAAAAAAACATTAGGCGACATACTGTACATGGCTCATAATAAAACATCAATAGCCTACTGCGCGCATTATTTGAAGGGCATACGGCGAGCCTTGCGCTCCGTGAACTCGTGCACGATGCTCTGTGTCACTGATTCAGTGAGCTTTTAAGCGGTAGTCTCACGACCCGAATAGTAAACAATAAACATGGAGGACATGGAGTCGTTAGTGTTGCTGGTCTTGGTGCTGTGGCTTGTTGTCACCGACAACGCCAACAGATACTGGCAAGAGCGTATAGATGAGGCGAGGCGCATAAGGCTTCAGAAATTCTCGTAATTCGTAATTATTCTTCTTCCGGGTTTGCGGTGTTTACAGATCCCAGCACGCTCGCGGGGCGTGTGTGGGCATGTGAGGACACTCCTCCTCACCAATCAGTGCACAGGGGAGTGTCTGCTCACGCCTCCAGCCTCAGTCGGCTCGCTTTGGCTCGCTTCAGCCCCACTCCAAAACGGTGCGAGTTTTAGGGGCTAAGCAGGGCTGAAACGAGCTGAGTCGTGCTGGTTTTTGGTAGTCGAAACGCGAGCCGTGTCGGGCTGAAGTGAGCTGAAGCGAGCTGAAAAAGGGTAGTGGAAAAGGGCCATTATACTAAGTTGTATATGTTAATATGAACCAAGACCTGACACTACTATTTAAAGTCTTGGAGGGGGATGCTCTAAGAAACCATTAACAAGTGTAGAGTGTAACCTGATGTAAAGATCTACTTGCGTTGATCTGTTATCAGGTAATATAATCTGTTCAACTTGTATGAGGTTTTTGAACTAAGAGAAGGAGCAAGAGAAACATAGCTCTTTGAGAAGAAGAACAGTATATCTCTGCTGTACTCCCTGAATGTGAAGCTCAATAAGTCCCTACCATGTGGTGCACATGGCACCAGCCAGTATTCGCTGTTTTTATCTTTCTCTCCTGCAGCCTCTCACACTGCCTGTAACATTCAGCCCCCAAACCCTTCCATCTCCTCCCAATTTTACATCCCTCTTCTCTCCTCCCATTCACCCATCACATTCCTGCCCTCTCCTTTTTTTTTTACTTGTAGGAGGAATGCTGGGTCTCCTTAGTGATTTATAAACATACACATAATAAATGGGAGGCTGTAGTTTAAGTAGTGATGAAGCACTTGGAGTCCAGGCACTGCGCTTCAGCCGTGATTTAAAGAGCTGACATTTATGGCCCAAAGATCTATTATTCAGAGTGACTGTGTACAGACTCTATCTATGAACCATACAGAGGTGATCCTGAGCCCAGTCTGAATTCACAGAAACCTCATGGGACATTTATTTATCCTTATCATTTATTTATCATGATAATCTTTTACATTCTGTCATGGTTTATGACTGCCCAAAAGAAATCTTGCTGTGTAGAATCCAGAGGGCTGCACAAATACATGTTTGTGTGTATTTAAAGGAAACACCCCTTTTTTCAAATGTTAATCTATAAGGAGATAAAAAAAGCTGGGTGTTCCATTAATTTTCCATGATCTATTCCATGTGCCCTGCTCAAATGTTCCACTGTGTTTAGAGCAGCTCTCAAAGCACATACACACAATATCACAGCCAACCTTGAACCCAGCTTCATTTGATGAATCTTCAGAATGAATAAGATAGTGTCCTTGTATGCATCCTATTTCCTGAAATTCATCAGATCTATGTTTGCTGTCCCAACCCAACATCCAATAGATGCTCTGGCCAGAAAACTTCTCATGTTTCCTTTTGATTGGTGCAGAACCCAAACCCTCAGATCCATGTCGCCATTTACTGGACATGCAGAAATCAATGCAGCATGCAGGGAAAAATCCTCATTTAGCCTTGCTCTCAAACTCAAATCTCATTCCAAATTGAAAGGGGTCCTCTAATTTTCCATTTTGGGGTTTTCTAACTCATCGGTGTGCCGAAATAAAGGGCCTTTGCTACACTAACTTTGGCACAGGGACATGCCATTCCAATGGCTTTTTCAGGACTGGACCAGTCTCTGGAACTGCATTATGTCCCACTGTAACTTAATTCTGGCAGCTGAGTAAAGGAATAATTGAATTGTGTCTCCATAAGATGGATCCCTGAGAGTGGGCTCCTGCAATCAACTCTAGCCACTATCTGGTTTAACTCAGAGGAGATTAGGGGCTAACAATGCTACAGTGCTGCCATGGAGGCTGATTGATCCTCTGACCCTCAGGCCATAATGTAGCACCCCTGTAGCCACTGGCCTAGATGTTCCCACCATCTCAAGAACACCTGAATTGCACTGTCATATTCTTCATATTATGATCTAGCCACTGTGATCTTTGCATGATATTCCCTACTGGCTTTGGATTTTAATCTTCCTATATTTGAATTTACACCATATTAGCAGAAGATGAACATAAACTTGATTACTTCAAGTGAACAAATTGTGGGCATTTTAATGGGACAGTGTTGGGGGTGAAAGGAAGCCTTAACCTTGTGCTACTTTTGTCAAGTAGTGGCAGTCAATTGTGGGCTCTCTGACATGGTGAAGTACGCCCCAAAGAAGAATGCCTCTGGGTTCCTGCCTATCCCCTATATGAGTTCCACGCAATATTAAGAGATACAAAAGTCCAGGCTGTACTAACTGAGTCTGTTGGCAAATAACCCATATATTATCAGAGAAGAAAACAAACAAACAAACAAACAAACAAACAAAAAACATATACTTTATTTGACATATTACCACTCATATTTTCTGTATCAGAGTTTTGCTACATTTAAGCGGCTAGAGATAATGAGATGAGACTATACAATAATGATAATAAAATCTAAACAAAAGCACAACTAACAATGAATGAATAAATGCTATAAATCTGTTTTTAGTCTTATATATATTTTTTTAAACTGGTGGTCATGTTAGCATGTGAGGTGTGAGTGAGGTGTTTCTATATGCATGTGGCAGTACAAAATGTCAGGCATGCTCAGGAGGGATGGTGTAAAGGTTGCATTGGTATTACAGGTGTGTGTAGTGGAGCATTTAGGCATAATATATTTTTGTTTGGCCACTGTGGTAATGAAAGGAGGGTGAGATCAGTACTCATCCCTGCAAGTGCTTCCTGAATTTTACTGCATCTCTGAGTCAGAGATATGAGCACCATGATGTTCAGGCAATCACTACCAGAGAGACTTTTTACTGCCCATTCCAACAAATAAACTACATCAATCTTTACCCTGCCACTGGAGGATGGCTGCACTAATATCACTGCCTTCATAACATTTGTGTCTTAGCTAGCACATAAATATAAAACACACACAGTCACAAATCATGCACACACATTGTACACAAAATCAGAGTATATATTTAAATGTTTAAATACCATTGGTAATCAAGCAGCATAGAATGCTATATGTTGATTATGATTAATTATTGAAAGGGCTGCTGGGTTGACCTGTGTCACTGATGTCTACATTGACATTTGTGTACATGCGTGCATTAAAAACAAGCATGAACAAACTGGGCCTGGAATATGCAAATTAAAAAAAAATTGCATTATACATTCCTTGACAAATTGAGGGAAAGAGTTTTCATAAATCAAATGCTGTGTTCTGCTACCTAAAGAGGAATTGTCTGGTAAGCAGACATGATTTAAGAGTCTTTTTGGGCTACAGTTGAACTACTCTACTATTCCACCCCCTGGGAGAGTACTCAATCTGAATGCTACTTCCACATTCTGCTTTACAGAAGAGGGACATTCATTCATTCATTTATTTGTATGTATGTATGTATGTATGTATGTATGTATGTATGTATGTATGTATGTATGTAGAATACCTTAGCACATTATAAAGTATTATGAAATTTTTTTTAAATAGTATGCAATGATTTGTAAGGTACCAGCCACAGTCTGACCTGCAGGCTAAATCTCATGTATGTTTGATACATACATGAGTATTAGTAGAGTCTTGAAAACCTTGGTAATTTCCCATGACAATAATGCCCTTTTCAGCATCTCTCACACATTAATTTCTAAACCAAAAACTTGAAGAAACACATGCATCATGCCTCCAACAATAAAAACAGCATCAGTCACACATGCATAAATACACAAGTCAGTGTTGTATATTTAGAGGTGGGTCTGCTTCTGACATATGCATGAAGTATGCATGAGGTTGACAGACTGGATGATACAGTTAGAGAATGAGCACATCCAGGTGCAGAAGAGAAGCCAAATATTCCCACCACACAGAAGACTGATCTCAGGCCTTTCTCCCATAAATTAGCCCTTCCCAGAGCCTCCATGTTTGCCATGTGATTAAAAGTCACAAGCTAGAGCCTGTGACCAGACCAGACTCAATGATAATTGGCACAGCTACCATCAGGGCTGTTCATAAGTAACTTCCTTCAGCTTCTGTTTTTCTCCTTATATAACATCTGCACATAACCACACTTGTGAATACACACACACACACACACACACACACACACACACACACACACACACACACACAATTAAAGGGGCCAGCTCACCCTTCCCAGAAGTCTGTGCACCAAGTAGCAAGCTGCCATTTTTGTATCCATGGATATCGAACTATTTAAAAAACCATCCACAACAATCTGGCAACATCCTAAACCATAGATCATAAATTGTAATGTGAAATTTAAGATATTTTGTCAAAGTAGTTACAACCCCAAATCAGAAAAAGTTAGGACATCATGGCAAATGTAAATAAAAAACGAAAGCAGTGATTTCTAAATTTACTTTGACTTATATTTTATTGCAGACAGCATGAACTCAATATACAGTATTTCATTTTTGTCCAGTCAACTTCATTTCATTTGTTAATATACATCTATTCCTGTGTTTGAGGCCTGCAACACATTCCAAAAAAAGTTGGGATGGGGCAATTTAGGACTAGTAATGAAGTAAAACAATTAAATAATGATGTGATTCGAAACAGGTGATGTCAACAGATAATCGTAATCATGGTTTGGTACAAAATCAGTATCCAGGAATGGCCTAGTCTTTGAGGAGCAAAGATGGACCAAGAATCTCCAGTTTGTCAAAAAATGCATGAGAACATTATTTAAATGTTTAAAAATAATATTCATCAAAGAAAGATAGGAAGGGATTTGGATATTTCGCCCTCTATGGTGCCTAATATCACTAAATGATTCAAGGAATCTGGAGGAATTTTTGTGTGTAAACAGCAAGGGCACAAGATGAAGCTGAACACCTGTGATCTCCAATCCCTCACATGGCACTGCATCAAGAACCGTCATTCATTTATAGCTGATACAATCACATAGGCTCAGGATTACTTTGGCAAACTTTTGTCAAGCACAATATGGAGTTACATCCACAAATTCAAGGAAAAAAAAACTTTATTGTGCAAAACAGAAGCTTTATGGTAACTGTGTCCAGAAATTTTGTTGATTTCTCTGGGCTCAGAGCCATCTAAAATGGACCATCACACAGTAGAAACATGTATTGTGGTCAGATGAATCAGTATTGGATGACGTGTGCTCCGGACCAAAGATGAAAAGGACTATTCAGACTGTTACCAGCAAAAAGTCTAAAAGCCAGGGTTTGGCATAGTATGGAGTTGTGTCAGTGCCCTTGGCAAAGGTAAGTTCCACTTCTGTGATGGCTGCATTAATGCAGAAAAATGTACTGAGATTTTGGAGCAACATATGCTGCCTTCAAGATGACACCTTTTCCAGGGATATTTCAACGAGACAATACAAAACCACATTTTGCACACATTACAAAGGCATGGCCACAGAAAGAGATGGTGTCTGTCCCTTCTGTCCCAAATAGAGAATGTGTGGTGAATTTTGAAACAAAAAAATGTGACCTCAACGACCTTATTGTACACTTTAAGACCTGTTTGCAGGAAGAATGGGACAAAATAACACCAGAAACACTTCATCCCTTGGTATCTTCAGTCCCTAAACATCTTTCAAGTGTTGTGTGAAGGAATGGCAACATTACAAAGTGGTAAATGCTTTACTGCCCCAACTTTTTTCAAATGGGTTGCAAAATCAAAATAGAAATGTGTTCATTTTGAAAAAAAATAAAATAAAATTCACGAGTTAAAACATCAGATAATCTGCTGCTGTTGTTTTGAATGCAGTACAGGACAAATATTATTTACAAATCATTGTTTTCAGTTTTAATTTCAGTTTCAACCTGTCAGTCCTGCGTGCTGCGGCGCGTGCACCTGAAGGCGCGCCTCGAGCGGGCTACAGCACGCGTGCTGTTAACGATGCGTACCTGAACTTAATTAAGGAGCTACAGTATGTGTGCACCTATTTTAGGACTGTGCTGCTACATGATCACTGTGAAGTATTACGACACGTCAGTGCGCATTATCGAGGCTTTCTACCCGGGTTTCTGATTTCTGTGTCTATTTTTCGTTTCTGTTCTCGCTTTGCCTCTGATTTCCTGTTTGCGCCTCGCCCGACCCTTTGCTTGTCTCACGTTTTTGATCTAGTCTGCCGTTTTGGATTGTTTGCCTGTGTGTATTTGCTCACTGTAAATAAACTTCACTGTTATTATTTATACTGCTTCTGCACTTGTATCCGCCTACCCCTCGTACCTGAGACAACCTACCGTCCCAACTTTAAAAAATAAAGTATTTTATTATTTTGACCAAACCATGCCATCTTTACTTGGTTATTTCAGAGAACCATGCTCCTCTGACCATCAATGGTACTGCCGTGGAGAGGGTGAGCAGCACCAAGTTCCTGGGAGTGCATGTCTCAGAGGACCTGTCCTGGAGCAACAACACAGCATCACTGGCCAGGAAGGCTCACCAGCACCTCTACTTCCTCTGCAAGCTGAGAAGAGCTAGAGCCCCAACCCCCATCACGTGCACCTTTTACAGAGGTGCCACTAAAAGCATCCTGACCAGCTGCATCACTGTATGGTACGGTGCCTGTACTGTGTCCTGCTGCAAGACCCTCCAGCACATCGTGAGAGCAGCTGAGAAAATCATTTGGCACCTGTTTTCCCTCTCTCCAAGACCTACACAGCACCTGCCTCACCCGGAAAGCCCTTTGCATGGCAGGTGATCCTACCCACCCACTACACAGCTTCTTCAGCCTACTGCTACCAGGGAGGAGACTGCAGAGTCTCTGGGCTAGAACCAGCAGACTGAGGGACCATTCTGTCCACCAGGCTGTCAGGATGCTCAACTCTCCTTGCTCCGCACCCCTTCCCCTTTTGCCCTTTGTGCACACAAACTCCTGCACTCCTCCATCAATACACAAACTCCAGGATCCTGACACTTCCCCCCAACACCAGACTTTGCCATCATCAAGAACTGGTTACGCACACATCACTTTAGGTCTATAAGCTCATCCAATTTGCACTACTGTTTATAATTGCACTAGCCATACCCACAGACTTTAATCTGTTAGGTGCCTATGTCACTTTTTATTGTTCTGATGTTAATATCAGGGACCTTTTTAATATCTTTACGATTAGTGTGTATCAGTCATATATTTTACACTTGGTGTTTTAATGTTTGCTGCACCATGGGTTTGAGAGTAATGCAATTTCAATCTTCTGTATGTCCTGTACATATTGTAGTATTGACAATAAAGTAGACTTTGACTTATTTTGTTGTAATGGACCAGAACCAGCCTCATCCGTCTTGCAGGTGGCCACAAAGGAAAGAAAATATCGAGCATGTTCTACTCAAAACTTCCATGTATGGCACATAGATGAAGAAAAAGTTCAAGATGGATTTTGAAGTGATCATCACCAGTGAAATTGCAGAGGTTTTCTGCACAGAAAGCTAGCAGAGTAGTGGTCACATGATTTCAAAAACAATGAACCAGATTCTGGGAAGGGCAAAGTTGGCCTCTTAATAATATAAAGGGAGGTCAAATATGTGGGTGAGGTCAAGAAAACTGGGCATTCGCTAAGTCAGGACAATAAAATGGAAATCTAAAAATAAAATTAATAAAATGGTTCTTAATTAGTTGTGGTTATCTTGAGTTACAACAATTATAAATTAAATGTGCACTGATGAATATCCATGGTGACACTAGCATGTTGCTGGAGAAGGATACTGGATAAAAATATCTCTCTGTGATGTTCAGTGTATTTGACACAGCTAGGAGACCTTCACTAGCCTCAGGCACCTCTGCAAGCTAAACAGATGCAATTTTCCACCTGTGGGCTTGGTAGTAGGTAAACAGGGTTCATTGGTACATTTTATCCGATTCTGCATTTATATTGTATGTATTCTCAATTATATGGCCCAGAAAGTCAGTCAGGTTAGCATTTTGCAATAATGGCCAGCCATCTTTAGTTAGCTAAAAATTGCTGCAGATATGACTGAGTTTGCATTTTGAAGTCATAATTTATTAATAGTGACGAGAGAGCCAATAGTGGGGAAACTGGGAGTTGTACACAATACAACTCTATTGTACAGAGAACCAAATGAATATTCCAGATATACAAATGAATGCCAAAGCCAACTCTGTTCCCTCTGAATAATGCTTCATGCCTACCTTCTACCTGCCCTGGAAATTGAAAATTTAGTTTTTAGATAGTGCTAAAATCAGCCTTTTTTTTTTACAGTATTAATGGTGCTTTTATTGATCCGGCCCAGAATGGGAGTAGCACAGATCTGATGCTATTCAGTTAAAGTAAATGCATAATGAACAGAGGTCAAACTGGCCATAAAACAGAAACTTTGTCAGGAAAAAAAGAGGAGCTTTGGTAGTCTGCAATCTACCCAAATGAAAGCAGGATACAGAGTGTGATAAGAGAAGGAAAACAAATGTTTTCCAGTCTAAGTAATGAATTTTTAAGCTTTAACTTTCCCAAAACACACACAGTAACAGTATATTAAACTCTTGCACAAACAAGCCAAAAATTGTATACACAAACAGAGGAAGTGTGTCTCCATGTATTTGCTCACCCCACCCCTCCACTGGTCATCAACTCTCAAAAACCACAACAAAGGAGAAGGGCACTGCTGAAATGACCTTGGCTGTGACATCATGGGCTGGCTAAAAGAAATGAAGCCATTAGACTGAGGCAGCAGCAAGTCATAAATCAAACCATTTCCAATAAGCTGCCTTAATGGTCATCCATCATAGAGGCATGCAAGATGAAGCAAACGCAAGGCAAGGCCCTGCCTGTGTCAAACAGGGAGCCCCGGCAGGCCCAAGTCAGCCACAGACATAAACAATAATAATCTCAAACTGATGGTTAAGCCTGCAGGACATTTAGAAATATGCTGCATGCTTTTTGTTTGTCAGAGGTGATATTTACCAAGCAGGAAGAAATGGATTTCAATAATCATTAAGCAAGTATAATGAAGCACATACAGTACAATACAGTATGCAATGGGAGATGAATCAGTGGCAAAAGCTAAGGGCAACATGAGGATATGCAATCAGAGGAAAGATCTGATTTGTTTCACTGGTGATAAAGGATAAGACAGAGGCTTATTACATTACTGAGTTTGTGGTTGAGATGGCAATATCAGACTGCATGTGACAACTGAGCATTATTCATGTTTGAATTAACTTAGTCTGAACACATGGTTTATTGTACAGAATCTTAGTACTACAAAAATATCTGATTAGAATTACTGCTGTTGAAAATGGGGTTCATTTTTTCACTTATCTTCAGTGATATACTGGAGACTGTAACATATCTTTACAATGCATTATATCATGAGGGGTCCAAGAACTGAAGGTGATGGAATCCTATTATTTTTGTTAGGATTTTTCGGAGTTCAAGCACTGAAAGTGCTGGAACCCTTTTGTTTTTATTAGGATTTTTCTTATTAGGAGTGCAAACACTTTCTGGAGCTCTACTGTAACTGTCAAAATTGTTCTTATTATTAAAGGCTAAGCACATAGTACTTAGATACTGTTATACTGTAATATTAGTACAGTATTAGTATAAAGATACTATTCTCTTTGGTAGAATACTTCTGAGCTTGACTGAATGAGATGAGCTCGATTGAGCTCAACTGACCTCATGGTGGTGCTATAGTGAAGCGTTTTATGTTTTAACTCATATTTTGAATACTGTAAGCCAAACAGTGAAAATTTGTTTGATACTTATTCTGTGGGTTCTCCCAAACAAAAAAGCCTCAAGAAAAATTTAGCTCCACCCATGTATATTTTGGTTAATTTGCATAATGTGAAAAACCTATTGCATACCTATTGCAAAACCTTTTGCATACTTTTGTAGAACTCATGACTGTTTGCATGCATTTCATGAAAATTGAAACATATTCATTCAGACAAAATTCTGAGCTCATGTTCAAAGTAGGCACGGTGGTGTAGTGGTTAGCGCTGTCGCCTCACAGCAACAAGGTCCGGGTTCGAGCCCTGTGGCCGCCGAGGGCCTTTCTGTGTGGAGTTTGCATGTTCTCCCCGTGTCCGCGTGGGTTTCCTCCGGGTGCTCCGGTTTCCCCCACAGTCCAAAGACATGCAGGTTAGGTTAACTGGTGACTCTAAATTGACCGTAGGTGTGAATGTGAGTGTGAATGGTTGTCTGTGTCTATGTGTCAGCCCTGTGATGACCTGGCGACTTGTCCAGGGTGTACCCCGCCTTTCGCCCGTAGTCAGCTGGGATAGGCTCCAGCTTGCCTGCGACCCTGTAGAAGGATAAAGCGGCTAGAGATAATGAGATGAGATGAGATGTTCAAAGTAAGGGTGTGGTCATTCATAAGGGGCAGATATAAGATCAGATAGCTTTTTTTCAAGAGCTATATGCTTGATCGAATTGAAGCTTGGTATAGTGCATCTCTATGCTAATCTGCAGTTGGATGTTTGATGATGACTTGGGTACTTTCAAAAAAATGGCCACATCAGCCAATCAGCTTTCAGCAGGCATTTGACAGGGTCAAAATTGAGCTATTGTCACAAAACTTGAAAGTATGTTCCTTCTAAAGACCCCCTATTAACTGATACAGCCTCACTTAACTTGACCTCAGTGGGGCAGTATCCTTTTAAGTGGTTAACTAATCTAGTGGAAATTACCCCATGTGTACATGAAAGAACAAAGTTCTACACCAACCTTGACACCACCCAAACGTACACTACCGTTCAAAAGTTTGGGGTCACTTTGAAATTTCCTTATTTTTGAAAGAAAAGCACTGTTATTTTCAATGAAGATCACTTTAAACTAATCAGAAATACACTCTATACATTGCTAATGTGGTAAATGACTATTCTAGCTAAATTCTACTAAATGTCTGGTTTTTGGTGCAATATCTACATTGGTGTATAGAGGCCCATTTCCAGCAACTCTCACTCCAGTGTTCTAATGGTACAATGTGTTTGCTCATTGCCTCAGAAGGCTAATGGATGATTAGAAAACCCTTGTACAATCATGTTAGCACAGCTGAAAACAGTTTAGCTCTTTAGAGAAGCTATAAAACTGACCTTCCTTTGAGCAGATTGAGTTTCTGGAGCATCACATTTGTGGGGTCTATTAAATGCTCAAAATGGCCAGAAAAATGTCTTGACTATATTTTCTATTCATTTTACAACTTATGGTGGTAAATAAAAGTGTGACTTTTCATGGAAAACACAAAATTGTCTGGGTGACCCCAAACTTTTGAACGGTAGTGTAGTTCACAACCACTTGTATGATTCAGCTCATGTCTTATTAATGATCAGTTCAATCCATTAATCCCAGTTCAGTTCTAACATTACCCAGTTCATCAGCAGTATGAAAAGACAGTCCACCAACAGGATTAAACCAACCAAAAGAAAAAAAAAAACCCTCACAAATGCAAGAATAACAAAACTGTTATGACAAGCCAGTCATTCAGGTATCCTAACTTGTCAGTTCCACTTTTTCCATTATACTCCTTTTAAGTCTTCCCAATCACCATTCATTTTCTGTACTCTCTTCCAGCTGTGTTTATTCCACTCTGGTTTTTGCAACTCTAGTTTAGACAAAGGAACTGAAAATTTTCTTTCCCCTTTGATTTCAGCAAATAGGTTAGTTTTGGTTTTCCAGTTCTACCTGATCTTGTTGATCACTGTCCAAGTAGCAGTTACATTTACTTGGGCTATAACTGAAAAATAAATGTCACAGGCAAACATACAAAAGACTCACAGGAGGAGCAGCAGTCTCTTATCAGCTTACCACACCATCTTTGAATGGAAGGGACATAATTTTCCAAGGTAAGCAAGGAGCAAGGCTTGCTACATCACCATATTGGACAAAGGCTATTAGGAAAGTAATATTATTGCAGTGTGGATGGCAATGTAAATAATGAAAACTCATGGGGAGGCTTCGTTGCAATATGGCTATCACATGTCA
Organism: Neoarius graeffei; assembly: GCF_027579695.1. Lineage (NCBI taxonomy): Eukaryota > Metazoa > Chordata > Actinopteri > Siluriformes > Ariidae > Neoarius > Neoarius graeffei. The sequence goes on along the minus strand of NC_083575.1, from coordinate 33,244,446 downwards.
ATCAATTCTAATGAGGCAGGGCCTAATTTACATCTACTGTATAACACAGGGTTATCATTGAAATATTCTAAACCACAATTGTAGTTAGGTCTAAAGTTCCACACCCTACTCAGGCAAATTAAATGAGCCATACTCACCAGAAAGGAGCACTATAATTAATGACTTTACCTTTTGGTTTATATCATCACAACTGTAGGGATTAGAGTAACACGCTATATTGGCAGATTTTTGACTCCTCTTGAGGGATCTTGTTGCCATATAGTTTAATGACATTTGGCTGACAACTTTCTGCTATTTTTAGTTTTCAGAAAACCCTTCTTTTATAAACTAGTCCTTGGCCATTCATTTTATCAGCAATATGAAATTTGGCTGGTAGAGGGTTTGATGATAAAAGCATACAATTTTTTTTTTTTTTTTTGGCCAAACTGTTTGGCCACTACAGGTCAATGAAATTTTAAGCCATTATATGTATACATATGCAATTCTTTCATGGTTCTTGGGAAAATGGGGAACTGGGAGACAGGTTTGTGACTGTCACATGCGTTCTATGACAAAATGATGACACAGCCAAGGAGTGCAACTTCGGTGCAGAAAAAGGTGTTTATTTTCTGTCTGTTTTTCCCCAAAGTGAACAAAAATAAAATAATAAGAATGGGAAAAATAGTGTTCAAACTTTTAAACAAAATAAAATAGGCCTATGAATTTCACAAAATAAACAAAAAAAGTGTATTTTAAAGAAAAGCAGAAAAAAAATTCCAGCCTAAAGAGCTTACACAGCACAGGACAGGGCTACAAACCAGACTGAATGCCAGAAAAAACCCGAGCCAGATTACCTCTCTTCAGAGGGCTTAAATAGTCCCCAGTTCCACCCCCTAAAATACCCCAAGCCGGTCTTACACAGACAAAAACCCCATTTACCACCATTTACATACAATGTCAGGTTTCACAAACTACAAAATGTTACATAATTATCATCCAACACATCCGTTCCCAATACAACAACATTATGTATTCACAACAATTAATTTTTCCGTTAATTGATGGTAATTGGAGGAACCCATTAGACCATCAGCACAAGCTTGTGGTCATTGATGAGACTGGCACTACAAAGCCAGCCCGGTCTCCAATGTTTGGGTCCTTTGCAACCAGGAAATACTGCAGGATGGAACAGAGAGACAAACAACGCGAGGCTCCGACTCACCACGCTAAAATAAGTAACTAAAAGATGTTAAATGTATTTCTGTGTGTATGTTGTCATTTACAATAGCTATGAGGTACTTTTGTTACAAAAAAACTATCACTACAAATAACTTGTGTGTGCACCCACAAAGTTAGATGGCTGAAATTAGCAATAGCAACATGGAATGTATCAGTATGTATGTGTGTAGTGCATTTTATAACATCTCACGCTGGTGCATCAAGAGCTCCGTGTGACATTACCACCTTCTTCTCCTAGGGTGGCAATACTTGGTAGCCTGGATAGGTAGTCAGCAACAACATTCTGCTGGCCTCGCTTATGATGGACACAGAACTGGAAAGGCTGCAACTCCAAGTACCATCTTGTCACCTGGGCGTTCTTATTCTTCATGGTGTTCATCCACGTCAGTGCTCGGTGGTCTGTATAAAGATCAAAATCCCGGCCCAACAGGTAATACCTCAGACTATCTAAAGCCCACTTGATTGCAAGGCATTCCTTTTCTACAGCTGAATACCTTGTTTCCCGTGGCAGCAGTTTCCTACTTAGGTATAAGACAGGCCTTTCTTCCCCTCGATCTCCTTGCGCGAGGACCACTCCCAGGCCACATCCGGAAGCATCCACCTCTACAAGGAACCGCTTTTTGAAATCTGGTGTCTGGAGTACAGGGGAGGCACACAAACAACTCTTCAAAGTATTAAAGGCAGCTTCACATTCATCACTCCATTTCACTGGATTACTGACAGATTTCTTAGTCAGGTCTGTTAAGGGCGCAGCAATGGTGGCACAATGAGGGATGAATCTTCTGTACCAGCCACTCATACCCAGGAAGGATTTTACCTGTGTCTTGGTGGTTGGACGTGGACTATCCCGGATTGCTTGCACCTTGTCCACCTGCGGCCTTATGGTTCCTTTTCCCAGCTGATATCCCAGGTACCTTGTCTCTGCTTTTGCCCACTCACACTTTTGCACATTCAGCATCAGGCCTGCTTGCTGGATTTTTCCCAGGACGTGATGCAGGTGCTCCAAATGTTGTTGCCAGGTGTTACTGAAAATACAGTGGGGCAAAAAAGTATTTAGTCAGTCACCATTTGTGCAAGTTCTCCCACTTAAAAAAATGAGAGAGGCCTGTAATTTTCATCAAAGGTATACCTCAACTAGGAGAGACAAAATGAGAAAAAAAAATCCAGAAAATCACATTGTCTGATTTTTAAAGAATTTATTTGCAAATTATGGTGGAAAATAAGTATTTGGTCAATAACAAAAGTTCATCTCAATACTTTGTTATATACCCTTTGTTGGCAATGACAGAGGTCAAACGTTTTCTGTAAGTCTTCACAAGGTTTTCACACACTGTTGCTGGTATTTTGGCCCATTCCTCCATGCAGATCTCCTCTAGAGCAGTGATGTTTTGGGACTGTCACTGGGCAACATGGACTTTCAACTCCCTCCAAAGATTTTCTATGGGGTTGAGATCTGGAGACTGGCTAGGCCACTCCAGGACCTTGAAATGCTTCTTACGAAGCCACTCCTTCATTGCCCGGGCGGTGTGTTTGGGATCGTTGTCATGCTGAAAGACCCAGCCATGCTTCATCTTCAATGCCCTTGCTGATGGAAGGAGGTTTTCACTCAAAATCTCACAATACATGGCCCCATTCATTCTTTCCTTTACACAGATCAGTCGTCCTGGTCCCTTTGCAGAAAAACAGCCCCAAAGCATGATGTTCCCACCCCCATGCTTCACAGTAGGTATGGTGTTCTTTGGATGCAACTCAGCATTCTTTCTCCTTCAAACACGACAAGTTGAGTTTTTACCAAAAAGTTCTATTTTGGTTTCATCTGACCATATGACATTCTCCCAATCCTCTTCTGGATCATCCAAATGCTCTCTAGCAAACTTCAGACGGGCCTGGACATGTACTGGCTTAAGCAGGGGGACATGTCTATCACTGCAGGATTTGAGTTCCTGGTGGCATAGTGTGTTACTGATGGTAGCCTTTGTTACTTTGGTCCCAGCTCTCTGCAGGTCAGTCACTAGGTCCCCCTGTGTGGTTCTGGGATTTTTGCTCACTGTTCTTGTGATCATTTTGACCCCACGGGGTGAGATCTTGCGTGGAGCCCCAGATCGAGGGAGATTATCAGTGGTCTTGTATGCCTTCCATTTTCTAATAATTGCTCCCACAGTTGATTTCTTCACACCAAGCTGCTTACCTATTGCAGATTCAGTCTTCCCAGCCTGGTGCAGGTCTACAATTTTGTTTCTGGTGTCCTTTGACAGCTCTTTGGTCTTGGCCATAGTGGAGTTTGGAGTGACTGTTTGAGGTTGTGGACAGGTGTCTTTTATACTGATAACAAGTTCAAACAGGTGCCATTAATACAGGTAATGAGTGGAGGACAGAGGAGCCTCTTAAGGAAGAAGTTACAGGTCTGTGAGAGCCAGAAATCTTGCTTGTTTGTAGGTGAGCAAATACTTATTTTTCTGAGGAATTTACCAATTAATTTATTAAAAATCCTACAATGTGATTTCCTGGATTCTTTCCCCCCATTCTGTCTCTCATAGTTGAAGTGTACCTATGATGAAAATTACAGGCCTCTCTCATCTTTTTAAGTGGGAGAACTTGCACAATTGGTGACTGACTAAATACTTTTTTGCCCCACTGTAACTACATCATCTAAATAAGCAGCACTACAATCAGAGCAATCCTGGAGTATTCGGTCCATCAACCGTTGGAAACTGGCAGGTGCACCATGAATGCCAAAGGGCATCATATGAAACTGGAATAGGCCCATAGGGGTGCGGAAAGCTGTATAGGCTTTAGACTTTTCCTCTAGGGCAGGGGTGTCCAAACTGATCCATAAAGGGCCGTGTGGCTGCAGGTTTTCATTCCAGCCATGCAGCAGCACACCTGACTTGGCTCATTCAATCAACTGAACTGTCTTCACACAGTCAAATACTTGCAGCCACACCCACCCTTGATTAAAGGGTGGGTGTGTCAGTTGATTGAATAAGCCAAATCAGGTGTGCTGCTGCATGGCTGGAATGAAAACCTGCAGCCACACGGCCCTTTATGGATCAGTTTGGACACCCCTGCTCTAGGGGGACCTGCCAATATCCTTTACATAGATCTAATGTTGTAATAAAATTAGCATGGCCTACCTTCTCCAGAAGCTCATCTATGCGTGGCATTGGATACGCGTCGGAGTGGGAGATGGCATTCAACCTTCTAAAGTCAAGGCACACCCGGATGGAGCCATCCTTCTTTGGCACAATCACGATGGGGCTGCTCCATTCACTGGCTGATGGTTCTATCATGCCTAGTTCCAACATGGCATGGACCTCCTTTTTGAGAGCCTCAACAAGCCTCTCAGGGATACGGTACAGTGCCTGTCTGATAGGGAACTGGTCCGGTTTGGGGCAAATGGTATGTTCCAGGAGTGTGGGCTTTCCTGGCCTCTGCTGGAAAAGTGCAGGGTAATGGCTAAATATGTCAAACAGATCCATTTGCTTCTCACCCTCTAGGTGTGGGAGTGTCACCTCTGTTTCCCCACTCCATGCCTTCAACAGTTCCTCTGGCTCCGCATCCTCCTCCAGGTACCACACAGACAGCACCATCTGGTGGTCTGCTCTCTCATGCCAAGCCCTGAGAAGATTCACATGATAAGTTTGAACTGGCTTACCCTTCTCTGGATGGTGGACCTCATATGTTGTTGGACTTATCTTCCTGTGGATGGTGTATGGCCCTTGCCACTTGGCCACCAGCTTGCTGGAAGAACAAGGCAACAACAGGAGCACCTTTTGTCCTGTTTGAAACTCCCTTACTCATGCATGTTGGTCATACCATCTCTTCTGAACTTCTTGTGCTGCCTGAAGATTCACCTGGGCTTCCTGGTGGTATTTCTCCCGCCGGCTCCGCATCTGAAGAACGTATTGGACCATGCCTTGGCTGTTGGACTCAATGGTGGTAGTGCCTTCCCACGAGCTCTTCAGGAGGTCTAGTGGCCCCCTCACTGACCACCCATACAAGATCTCGAATGGCGAAAAGCCAGTTGAAGCTTGAGGGACTTTCCTATAAGCAAACAACAGGAAAGGCAGCCACTTATCCCAATCACATCCAGTATCATCTACAAACTTACAGAGCATTGACTTCAATGTTTGATTGAACCGCTCGACGAGCCTGTCTGTTTGGGGATGATGCGGTGTGGTCTTCAGGGCCTTGATACCTAGCTGGCTGTACAGTTGCATCATCAGGTGAGATGAAAAGTTGGTGCCTTGGTCCGTGATGATCTCATCCAGAATGCCAACTCTGGAAAACAACTGAACAAGAGCACTGATCACCTTTGGGGTGGTTATGCTTCGCAGTGGGAACGCCTCTGGGAAATGGGTTGCGTAATCACATACCACGAGGATATACCTGTACCCAGAGCTACTTTTCTCCAACGGCCCCACAATATCCATTGCAATTCTACGAAAAGGAGAGGGGATGACAGGCAGTGGACACAACAGAGCTCTCTCAGATCTGTGGACACCAGATGTTTTTTGACAGACAGGACATGTTTTGCAGTAGTGTTGTGTGTCAGTGTACATTGTTGGCCAAAAGAATCTACCACCTAACCTCAAATAGGTTTTCTGTTGCCGCAAATGCCCAGCCCATGGAACAGTGTGTGCTAGATGGAGAACAAGGGGCCTACAGCTGACTGGGACCACTAGACGTTTCACCCCGAATCTGATTGGTTATAAAGAATGCCATTTTCTACCAGGTATCTGTCTGGAGCATACTTCTCCATGGTGTTAGATTCAGCTTTTTCAAACAAGGTACTTAATGTGGCATCTTCTTGTTGTAATTTAATAATGTCATGTGGCACTTCCCACTCAACGTTCAACCCCTCAGTATTAACTTTCCGAAATGACTCCCCATGACTATATTTCTCTAAGCACCGCTGGCGATGGGACTTCCGGGGACCTTTTTCCCCACCATGAATCAAGTCATCTGACAGATTTGGTAATGGCTCCACAGCCTTCTGAGAATGGGTAACCACAGGGCATGACACAGTTGCATCATTCATAACATTGGCATGAGACACTTCATTAACCAACCCCAATAAGCCACCCCACACTGGAACATCCCTCCCCAGTATGACATCAAAAGGTAAGTTTTCAACCACCACCATATTCAGTAGGTATTTTGCTCCATCAATTTCAACCGTAAGTTCTGTCAGTGGATGTTGCTTTTTATCTCCATGTACACACTCAATCACCTTCTGATTCTGATAGTTAATGCAATTAAATGGCACATGACACATTTTAATTAAAGAAACAGCACTACCAGTATCCACCATAGCACCAAGTGTAACCCCATTAACTTTTACTTTCTGGCTTACTGGTTGCATTTCATTAATTTCAGCCCTGGCATCCCCCTCCCGTGGCACATATCAAAACCCAGATAATTTTGGTTTCCTTAAAGGATAAACAGATGCCTTATGGCCTCGCTGTTGACAGAAAAAACAAATCAACACCGGCCTCCCATTATTCCCAACTGCCTGGGCAGTATTACTACCCCCAACTGTATGAGCAGGATTCCCACCCCCAGAGTTACCTGCACCCTGCTTGAAGCTCTGTGATGGTTTGTAAGTAAACGCTGGGCAGTTGGGTGCCACCTTGTGTGCATTAATATACTGCAATGCAAACTTGGCTGCAGTCATTCCATCTTCTGGCTCATGTTCTTGGACCCATGTCCGTACATCTGGGGACAGAACATTCAGCAACTGCTCCATAATCACCTTCTCACCAATCTCCTCCTTGGTGTGACATTCTGGTTGCACCCACTGACAGAACAGATGCTTCAACTGGTGATAGGTCTCCATAGGTGTTTCTCCAACTGGAACAGTGCTCCTCCGAAATCGCTGTTGGTACATCTCTTTGGTGATGTCAAATTTCAGAAGCAGGGCCTCCTTTAACTCCTGGAAGTCATCTGCACGGTCCTTGTCCATAGCCGAGTATGCTTCTAGGGCCTTGCCAGTCAGCAATGGAATCAATCTGACTGCCCACTCTCTTTCTGGCCATTGCCATGTACGTGCCAGGCACTCAAACCTCAGCAGGAAATTTTCCATATCTTCTCCTTGCTGATAGGGATGTAGCTTTGGTTCTCTGGGTCATCCTGGGTACATTGGCATCTGTGGATACACCGGGCTTGCTGGCAGGTGTGCTGGGGCGGCTGGTCCTGACGGGTATATTGGGGCAGCTGGCGCTGGAGCAGCTGGCGCAGCTAGTGCTGGGGCAGCTGGAAGGGCCGCTGTAGGTACTGCATTGGACACTGGGGCTGTCGGCCGGTAAGCTGGCTAGACTGCTGCATTGAATGCTGGACGGGCTGGGCGAGCTGGTGAATGCACTGGGCTTACTTCATGGGACTGACTACTGTAATCTGGCTCTGACTGCTGGTGTCCTCCCGGCTAGAACGGCGTTGCTGGTGGCAGGTTGAGTCTTACACTTTCCTCTCCAAGCACACTGGAAAATGCCGGTTGGTATGAGAGATGCGGTTCTTGCCGAGGCCGCATTGCTGTGAAAAAATCTCGCAGCTCCTCCTGCATGGCCTCGTCACACCTAATCTGTGCCTCCTGATGTGCATCATCTCTCATTCGTTGGGCTGTGAGGAAATCTTGAACCAGGTCTGTTAGCGATGTGGCCGCAACAGATGGCAATACTGGAACACCACCTTTGGTCTTGGGTCTGGCTCCCTTCCCCTTGTAATCCTGGACAACTGCTGGTGCTTGCTCTTGCTCTGTTCCCGACTGAGCAGTTTCCCAGTCATCCTCCTTCAGTTGCCTGGCGGCGGCTGCTCTGGTGAATGGTTTATAGGTGTTGCCTTTCCTTTAGGTCATCCGAACTGGTTTTCTTCGGCTGGCCATCCCACTTCTGACGCCATATGTCACATGGGTTCTATGACAAAATGATGACACAGCCAAAGAGTGCAACTTCAGTGCAGAAAAAGGTGTTTATTTTCAGTCTGTTTTTCCCCAAAGTGAACAAAATAAAATAATAAGAATGGGAAAAATAGTGTTCAAACTTTTAAACAAAATAAAATAGGCCTATGAATTTCACAAAATAAACAAAAAAAAGTGTATTTACAAGAAAAGCAGAAAAAAAATTCCAGCCTGAAGAGCTTACACAGCACAGGACAGGGCTACAAACCAGACTGAATACCAGAAAAAACCCGAGACAGATTACCTCTCTTCAGAGGGCTTAAATAGTCCCCAGTCCCACCCCCTAAAATACCCCAAGCCGGTCTTACACAGACAAAAACCCCATTTATCACCATTTACATACAATGTCAGGTTTCACAAACTGCATAATGTTACATAATTATCATCCAACACATCCGTTCCCAATACAACAACATTATGTATTCACAACATTTCATTTTTCCGTTAATTGATGGTAATTGGAGGAACCCATTAGACCATCAGCACAAGCTTGTGGTCATTGATGAGACTGGCACTACAAAGCTAGCCTGGTCTCCAATGTTAGGGTCCTTTGCAACCAGGAAATACTGCAGGACGGAACAGAGAGACAAACAACGCGAGGCTCCGACTCACCACGCTAAAATAAGTAACTAAAAGATGTTAAATGCATTTCTGTGTGTATGTTGTCATTTACAATAGCTACGAGGTACTTTTGTTACAAAAAACTATCACTACAAATAACTTGTGTGTGCACCCACAAAGTTAGATGGCTGAAATTAGCAATAGCAACATGGAATGTATCAGTATGTATGTGTGTAGTGCATTTTATAACCTCTCACGCTGGTGCATCAAGAGCTCCGTGTGACAGTGACAACTTGGGGAGAGTTTATTATTATAATATGAGCTTTTCACCTATCTTTATTGCTTCACACACGTGTGCACACACAAATGGAACTGTGCTGGTTCTCTCTCTCTCTGCTCACTGGCTTCTCTGCAAGCACACATAAAAAGACACATTAGTGGAATGTCAGTGATGAGACACTTGTGAGACTTGTCATGTGTTACCTCGCAGTTCTACATAACTCCTCACCACCCACAGCTGATGTTCGTTCATGCCCCCACTGCCACGATGTATTTAAAGAGCCATATATTCTGAATACAAAGTTAAATTTCTATGAACATCTTTTGTGTACCTACATTTTGCAATCAATTTTCTGTAGTGGTTACAAAATGTGGGTACACAAAAGATGTTCTGGTGTGCAGGCGAGGTTAGTTGAAAACCTAGATTACAAGTGTCAACGTTGTTTCAGAGGAGCTCGGCCGATTGATGCAAGACCATGCAGTGAGGTAATGTTGGCAGGTAGCAAACTAGAGGTCGTCGATAGCTTCGTATACCCAGAGCTGGGCAGTATTTTAATTAAATGTATTTAAAATACATATTTAAATACTTTGGTGTATTTTTTAATTTGTCTTTTGCAAGATTGGAAAAAATGAAATGTAGTTTGTAATAAAATATTTTGAGGTACTGTATTTTGTGTATTTCAAATGCTTAAATATTTCTATAAAAACTTTTTTTTTTTACTCAGTTAAAGACAAGCCAATCACCAGTGGAAATGTTAGGGTCAAATGTAAATCATGTGACACACCCAGTTAGAAATGCGAGATTTCGCATGAGATTTCTGCGTAGCTGTATGCCTTTGAACCCTAAACTAGGCCCTACAGAGTGCGGTTGCTGCTTTCCTCCAGTGACAGAACACGATAAGCAAATGCTCTACTGCTCTGGTGTTCGAGGTCGTGGAAAGAGAATTAAGGTAAAGTGTCTTGTAAAAATATACACTACCGTTCAAAAGTTTGGGGTCACTTTGAAATTTCCTTATTTTTGAAAGAAAAGCACTGTTCTTTTCAATGATGATCACTTTAAACTAATCAGAAATACACTCTATACATTGCTAATGTGGTAAATGACTATTCTAGCTGCAAATGTCTGGTTTTTGGTGCAATATCTACATAGGTGTATAGAGGCCCATTTCCAGCAATTATCACTCCAGTGTTCTAATGGTACAATGTGTTTGCTCATTGCCTCAGAAGGCTAATGGATGATTAGAAAACCCTTGTACAATCATGTTAGCACAGCTGAAAACAGTTTAGCTCTTTAGAGAAGCTATAAAACTGACCTTCCTTTGAGCAGATTGAGGCTACGTTTACATTACGTCAAATCAGCGGATCATCAGATTAACGTTCTTAAAACGATTCGCGTTGACACTAAAACCGTTAGCCGTGCACACAGCAACACCAATACGCGGATACGCTCGGCTCCGCAGGCATCCTGCGCTCCAAATCACTCCGCCCTGAACAGCGAGTGCCCTCTGGAGGGTGCGCACTCCGGCCCTGCGCAGCTCACAGAGCGCGCGAGTGAAGTGAACAAGCCACGATTCGGGACTGAGCCGCTGTGTGTGAGATCCCAGCGCAGATCACTTATTACTTGCAAGTGGAAGGATGGCAAGCCTAAAGACAATCATAACTACACAATGGGCAGTATTTGCATCAGTATTTGCAGTATTTTCATACTTTTATACTCTTTAATGAAAGGTGATACAAGGCGGAAGTCCGCGCCGTTTTTCAGCAGTCGCGTCACATGACCAACGCCAGCGAATCAGGAAGGTGGATGTCACAGTGACGTTGTCCAATGAGACGCCAGCTAGAGCTCAGCACAGCGTATTCGCGTATTCTCAATGTTTACACAGCACCGGAGCTGATACGATCTGGATTGAATACGTGGACGCTGGCGGATTCCCGTTTCCCCGCTTTTTCAGGGGGGTTAATGTAAACGGACAGTGCGTCCGCGAAGAAAACGAGACAGATACGGTCTAGTGTAAACGTAGCCTGAGTTTCTGGAGCATCACATTTGTGGGGTCGATTAAATGCTCAAAATGGTCAGAAAAATGTCTTGACTATATTTTCTATTCATTTTAAAACTTATGGTGGTAAATAAAAGTGTGACTTTTCCTGGAAAACACAAAATTGTCTGGGTGACCCCAAACTTTTGAATGGTAGTGTATGTATACAGTCTTCCCACACATAATGTCAACTGAATGGCATTAGAGTGAAAATTGCATTAAATAGCAATTCACTGTGTTTTAGCCCCTAGGTAGTATGCTAGATTGTTAGCTTACTCATGACATTTTAGCTAACGAAGCCATGATGGATTGATAGATGAACGTCAGCAAAATGCTTAGGTCAGCTAAATTAACCTAAACATGCTTGAGCTATAACTAAACTACATTAAACTAAGCTAGGTGGATGACTGTTGCTGACCAAAATGAATCACTCCCAGTGAGCACAGTTATGTGCAGGAACTATTTTTAAACGGAATATTGGCGATATTCGGGTTACAGCCAAATTGTTTGATATCAAACAGAAAAGAGGAGTTCACATGACTTGCGCTCAAACTAAATATCACCACTATTCAGTTTAAAACCGGAATAATCCCTGCGTAATTGTGCTCATTGATGTTTCATAATTTTGAAATGCACATAAAATCAGCAACATCTAAACATATTAGCACTAGGCTTATGCATTTTAAAATTGTACAGTTGTTGAATGGCTTGTCAAATGTCCATCAGAGGGCAAGATAAGGTTTTCTGAAGAATAAATTAATGCTAATTCTGTGTCTGGAGATTCAGTTCTTGTCTGTCTAAATGATGCCTTAGCTACAACCAAAGCTAGGTGGATGACAGTAGCTTACCTAAATGAATCACTCTCAGTGATGTTGTCATAATTTTGAAATGCACATGAATCAGCAGTATCTAAACATATTAGTATTAGGCTTAACTATTTTAAAATCGTACAGTTCTGTGCATGGAGTTTAGCTGTTGGTGGAGTTTTTCACTTCCAAATGCTTATCACTTCTCGTATCCTAGTTAATATTAGGCTTGGTAGGCTAGAAGAGAGTCCTTTCAGCAAAGTTTTATATTTTCTCTGGTCATATGAAATTGTTTTCCTTAGTTTGAAATAGAGGATGTACCACTGAATGGAGATGGGTGATGATCACAATGATGAAGAGGCGTCAGATGAGTGTCAGGCTGCCACAACATCAGAAGGTACCACTGGGTTGAAGTGTGCCATATTGGATGGAAAATTCTTCAAAATAGTATCTCAAATTCCAAGTGGAAAGATAGAAGCTGAGTGTCAGCTGTGCATAACCAAGAAAGTCATTATATGTGGCTCATATCAAGCAACATCAAATTTCAAGACACATTTGAAAAGACGGCATCCAAAGAAACTACAGAAATTTGAAAATTACAAAAAGGAATATGCTAGTGGCCAACAGAAGAGAGACAAAACATTAAGACAGACTCAATTGTTTGATCATGCTAGTCCACCAATACCACAAGGTAAAGTCGACTCCCTTGTGAAATCCTTTATTATCAAAGGAATGCACTCATTAGCCACTGTGGAACAAACAGAATTCATAGAACTTGTGCAAGGACTTCGCCCAGGTGCCAGTGTAATGTCAAGAAGGACACTTGGTCAACAAATTGATGATGAATTTCAACAAAAAGATCAAACCTAAAAGAGACACTTAAACACATTCATCATGTTTGTACAACAGTGGATATTTGGTCAAAAAAAAAAAAAAAACAGTTGTATGGGTGCAACTGTACACTGGATAAATGGATACATGCTGGAAAGGGAATCAGCCGCTCTTGCTGTTAGGCATTTTCTCAGCCCCCACACCTACAACCGAATAGCAGAACTTTTGGACAAAATTCACACAGAGTATGGGCTGTCTTCAGACACTATTGTGTCTACAGTGACTGATAATGCACCCAACTTTGCAAAGGCATTTGTAGAGTTCAATGTCACTGGAACTTTGAATGAACAGGATCAAGTTGAAGAGCTGGAACATGAACTTTCCTTCCTGATCATAGATCCTGAGAGAGAAGAAACATCTGAGTGTTCCATCATTTTACCACCACACATCCGATGTGCAACACATACACTGAGTTTAATTTCAACTACTGATGTCAAAAATTGATCACTAACAATCCAACTCTCACTAGGCTGAATCATTCAACTATGGCAAAGTGCTCAGCACTATAGAAAGCATCAGGCAGACCAAAGAGTGGTGAAGCACTAAGCAAACTGATTGACCACCCACTCAAGACACCCTGCATTACTAGGTGGAACTCTCTTTATGACTGTTTGAGTCAGTTGACGTTTTTGCGTGAGAAGCTCCCCAATATCATGACTGCCCTGCAACTTCCACCATTCAGGGAAGTGGAACTTGACTACATTGAAGAATATTGCAGAGTGTTAAAGCCTATTGCCATCTCAGTTGATCGCCTTCAGGGTCAAACATCATGTTACTCTCTTTGCTATTCAGGCTAAACTTGATGACTTGCAAGCTTCAAACCTGCGGTACTGTTCACTTATTTTGCAAGCTACCATAGCGGGTTTTCAGAAGAGGTTCAGCAATTTCTTGCAGCTGGAGACTGATGTCAACGAAGCCATCTTGGCAACAGTAACCCACCCATACTTCAAGATGAGGTGGTTGCCTCCTAGACTGACTTCTGAGAAGAAGAGGATTCTTCAACTCATTCTGCACTCCGCTGAAGAGCTTGGTCTTCTGTCAGAGAGTGATGCTACATCATCAAGCACCACTGATGAGAATAATGATGAGTTCTTTGTCTTCTCTGATCAAGGTAAGGAGAACATCTTTCCACTTTACAAGACTAAATTAAGTCATTAATATGTCACATTGTTACCTTTTAGTGATAAATGTACAATTTCAGGATTTAGGCAGTGAATAACACTGTTTTGTGATTGTCTTCAATGTCAACAGGAAATGACAACCAGATGGAGAGCAAGGCCTTACCAAGCCACAGCAAGGCAGAGTTAGAGACCTTTCACTTCCTAGAGGATCCCAGAAAGGATCTGGCCTCACTGGATTCATATCCACTTATCAAACTACTCTTTGTGAGATTCAACACCACACTAACATCATCAGCACCAGTCGAGCGCTTGTTTTCTTGTGCTGGCATGGTCTACCGGCCTCACAGAAGGTCATTAACTCCTGAAATGCTGGAGAAGTTGGTTGTACTTAAAAGCAACTAAAAACTCTTGTAGCTTCTATGTGATTTCTGTTTTGGTGTTTTGCTTCAATAATTCTCATTATTTAGACTATATAGTAGTCTATGTAGTCTATGCAGTAGGCTATTATTCAGATCATGTACAATATTATGTTATGTACAATCCTATCCTGTGTATGGGAGATGCACCCATTTTTTCAAAGCAGTCTAATACAACTTGTGCTAGTTTGAATCCATTTTTTGTATTTCTTGTATGCGCCTCAGTTTGAAATAGCACACTGTTAGCTTTAGATGCCATTTCTTTGATCAGTGCATTTGACCTTTTCAAGTAAAGTAGCAAAAGTGTTAATTTTTAACATCAGTATTAATTGTTCTTTCTACAACAGCCTGAATTGTCTGTTTTGCACAGGAGTTTGTGTTCTGAGTGAAAACAGTGTGCTACAATAACTTGCAGGTGATGGAGTGTCACCATTGTGTGAGACGTTTCGACGTTTCAATAACAATAATAATAATAATAAAAAACCTTTTTGTTATGGTGTGCATATTTTTGTATTTTCAAATTACTAATTACTTGTATTTTAATGAAATACATTTTCCACACCAGTATTTTATAATTTATTTTGTTATATTTCATGAACAAGTATTTGTAGCTTGTAACAAAATAGTTTTTGATGTATTTGTGCCCAGCTCTGCGTATACCTTGGTGATGGTATCTGCCCAGGAGGTGGTTGTGAACTGGCAATGATTATCAGAACTCGTTCTGCTTGGGGAAAGTTTAGAGAGCTGCTGTCATTGTTAACCTGCAAAGCTGTCTCACTTCATACCTGTGGTCAACTATACAGCAGTTGTGTGCGTAGCACATGTTATATGGTTCTGAATGTTGGGCACTCCAAAGAGATGACCAAAAATGGCTTGAGCATAATGAAAGAGCCATGCTTTTATGGATGTGCAATGTCAAAAGAGGAATATGAATTAGCACTTTTTCTCTTCTGTGGATGCTGAACCTCCGTCACCTTGACACTGTCCTCAGATGCAGTTGTCTCTGTTGGTTTGAACACATCCAACACAGTAATTCTTGGATCAACAGATGTACAACCCTGGAAGTTGAAGGATTGAACAACTGTGACCAACCTCGAAAAAGCTGGAAAGAATCTGTCCATGCTGATTTGAAGCTGACTGTGCTGAATGGAGAGCTCTGCTGAAGACTGCTAGTCATACACACGTCTGATGTGTCAACTGACTCAAAACGGATAGTGAGTGAGTGAGTGAACTTTGCAATACATACTAGCTGGGTGCAATTTGCTGGGGGGGATGGTGGAGATCATCCCCCCCCCCTCTGGTTTTTATCTCTGCTGAAAAAAAATCCTCGGGGACAACCCCGTCAATAAAACAAACAAACCAAAAAAAAAGTTGACATGACAGGCATGTTGTGACACAGTTTTCTATGGTCTACATTGCACTCACTTTCAAAATGACCCGAAGTGGCAGCTTTGATGCTCACGAACGTCCCCAGCAAATAGATACATTGTAGATAATAACAATATCCGGAGCGTGAACATGGATTTAGCGCCATGAATCACATCCTTACTGATGAGCGCAACAGAATGAATGTAGCCACATTGACAGCCTTCTTTTCCTCGCTGTCAATGGGCCAGACGTGCGTTCCTTCCCTGCTGAGAAATTCGCAGAAATGTGGATTAAAGAAGGGCGAAACGCGGCGGATAGCGCACCGACGGGAAAGCAGAAAAGGCCACATGAACTGCGCCATCAGAGCAAACTGTTCATTTAGTATTCATGTATTTTAGTGATTTTCGAGTCACTGTCCATCTAATCCGGAGGGAGAGAAACATCACAGCAACGTGACAAGCAATGCGAACTTTGTTGTGTTAGTGTTCATGTATTTAGTCAGAGAGATAGGAAGATGAATTTACTATCTCTGGTTCGTTTTCATTTAGTGTTTGTGGCAGCGGGGGCGTGGTCAAGCATCGGTCTGTGACAGAAGGATGGCAGGACAGAACTGATTTCACACAACTCGCTTTTATTCAGCTTTTCAGCTTCTATCCGCACACACATCAGTCATCTAGTTGTGGAGAGAGCTCCCTCTGCTCTCGCTCTCTCTCCTTAAATAGGGCGCGGTCACTGGGAAGACACACAAACACATTAATTAACGACAGGTGTAGTGATTCTGCCACTTACCTTCCCTGACTCCGCCCTCCTGTCACAGACCGATGCTTGACCACGCCCCTGCTGCCACAGTGTTATTTATTTGATATCATCGGATGTTATTGAGCTGTTAGCCTATTGTTACCTTAGTTTTGTGACGTTTCATGATTAAAAAAAAAACATCCCCCCCTTCTGGTTTTTTGACAAATAGCACCCTGCATACTAGCACACTTTCTGGCCACCCATCAAATTTCATAACAATTGGCTCATGGGGGTGCTATAACTACAACCCTGCTTCCACAGAAGTTGGGACTCTGTGTAAAATAGAAACAAAAACAGAATGCAATGATTTGTGCATCATGAAAACCCTATATTTCATTGAAAATAGGACAAAGACAACATATCAAATGTTGAAACTGAGAAATTTTATTGTTTTAAAAATATCTCTGCTCAGCAGAGAAGATAAACGCCTTTCTGCACTCTACCCTTTGTGATCCAGAGCGGGACCAGGAGCTTGAACCTCATGTGGCCCTCATAAGGCCATTACCACCATCAGTGGAGTTTGTCATGAAGGAGCCTGGCTGGACAGAGGTTCAGGAAGTCATCAGAGGAGCAAGTTCAGCCTCTGCCCCAGGTCCAAGTGGAGTCCCGTATGCTGTGTACAAGCGTTGCCCACCAGTCCTCCGTCACTTGTGGAAAATCCTAAGGGTAATCTGGCGCAGGGGAAGGGTGGCCGACCAGTGGAGAGTTGCTGAGGGGGTCTGGATTCCTAAAGAGGACAACTCAATAACCATCAGTCAGTTCAGGTCCATTTTGCTGCTGAGTGTGGAAGGAAAGATATTTTTCAGTATAGTGTAGTGTTGACTGACTAAGTTTCTTCTGAAGAATGGGTATATTGATACAGCAGTTCAGAAGGGTGGGATTCCTGGAGTGTCTGGCTGTTTGGAGCACACTAGTGTGGTCACTTAACTCATCAGAGAGGCCAGAGAAGGAAAGGGAAACCTAAGTGTTCTGCGGCTGGACGTGGCAAATGCATATGGATCAATGCCACACAAACTCATCGAGCTTGCCCTGCTTCAGCACCATGTTCCCAGAAAAATTAAGGACCTTATCCTGAACTATTACAGCAACTTCAGGTTAAGAGTCACTGCTGGGTCTGGCGCAGTGAAGGGAATTATACTGGCATTGGCTTGAGAAGGGAATTATAACAGGCTGTACAATTTCAGTTATTCTTTTCACCCTTGCCATGAACATGGTAGTCAAGTCAGCGGAGCCTGAATGCAGAGGTCCCTTGACTAAGTCTGGAGTCCGTCAACCACCTATACGAGCCTTCATGGATGATCTGACTGTGGCTACAACATCAGTCGCAGGCAGCAGGTGGATCCTTCAAGGCCTAGAGAAACTCATCTCCTGGGCAAGAATGAGCTTCAAGCCAACAAAATCCAGATCTCTAGTGCTAAAGAAGGGACAAGTAGTGGATAAGTTCTGGTTCTCAATCACTGGAACCACCATCCCGTTCATTATGGAGCAGCCAGTCAGGAGCCTCAATAAAATCTTTGACCACAGCCTGAAAGACACTGCATCCATTAGAAAGACCAGCGAAGAGCTCGGGACTTGGCTCACCAAGGTGGACAAGTCTGGTTTGCCAGGGAGGTTCAAGGCCTAGATTTACCAGTATTCGGTGCTTCCCCGAATCCTGTGGGCCCTGCTGATATACACAGTACCAATGTCCATGGTCAAATCTCTAGAAAGGAAGATCAGTAGCTATTAGGCTTGGGAAGATTCACCGATGCACATCGGAAAATCGATACGACCTGTTAAGATGCAGTTGCATCGATTTGCAAACGTCGCATCGGAAAAAAACGCACATAAACTCGAGATGCATCGTATCTAAACTGTCTGCATCGATATAAACTGATTAATATCTTAATTTAATACATATAATGAATAAATTATAACATAACAGTTTAGAAAAGGGTCTGGTATTTCTGGGTTTCATCTCTCTATCTCTCTCCTACTCAAGTCTCGGCTCAAGTCTCGCGCGAATAGGCGGGTCCAACCTAGCTTTCGAATAGGATAGAGGTGGAAAGTCAGCCAGATAGCGGTTAACATGGAGGAAGACAAAACAGACATTGTTCATTCGGTGGTGGGTTTCAAGTCTAACGTATGGAAAGATTTCGGGTTCTACAAGCGAGGGGGAGAGCTGGACAAGACAACGGCCATATGTAAACTCTGCCATGCAGAGATAACATACACAGGCAGCACAACGAATTTGGCTGCACACCTGAAGCGGCGACACAACATCCCCCAGTCCCCGGCTACGTCAGCGACAGCTAGCAGTGCTGCAACACCTTCACGTGAGCCAAGATTACTCCAGTTTTTTCCGTCACCTCTGGCAAACAATTCTCCCAGGGCAAAATCTATCACAGACGCCTTATCTTTCTTCCTCTGCAAAAGCATCCAGCCATACAGCATTACCGCAAACGAGGGATTCAAGTACCTGCTTGAGGTGTTGGAGCCGAGGTATAGCATACCCGACAGGAAAGTGTTTTCTGACAAGATAGTCCCTGCACTTTATGAGAAAGTAAAGATGGATGTTGTCGACTCAATGAGCCGTGCTCAGAGGGTGTCAATAACGGTAGACGGATGGACATCTTGTGCCACTGATTCATATATTACAGTCACGGCACACTACATGAACGAGGAATGGGACTTGCAGTCTCATGTCCTGCAAACATGGGTATTTAATGAGTCTCATACCGTGGCAAACCTAGCAGCGTTGCTGAAAAATGTCCTCTGCAAGTGGAACATCGCATATAAAAACCCTGCCTTGGTTACGGACAACGCAAGGAATATGGTTGTGGCCGGAGCTGGTGCAGATCTTACGCCCCACGTCAGATGCGTAGCCCACACATTAAATTTGGCCTCGCAAAAGGCCCTCAAGATGGACAGGGTGTCTGAACTGTTGGTAAAGGTGAGGAAGGTGGTGACGTATTTCCACAGAAGCCCACAAGCAGCCGAAGTTCTATGGGAAATTCAGTCCCAGCTACACCTACCCAACCACAAGCTTATCCATGATGACTGCACAAGGTGGAACAGCTCAGTGGACATGCTCGAGAGATTTTGGGAGCAACAGCCTGCCCTGTTGAATGCTATGCTATCCAGGAGGATCAGGAGGGGAGAAGGCCTGGCTGCAACCGATGTGAACGAGGATGACATGAGACTCATCCAAGAGATCATACAGTTGATGTCCCCAGTGAAAGTGGCCACTACACTTTTAAGTGAGGAAAAAAGCCCAACCATCTCAATGATCGCCCCCATACAGGCCAAACTCGACAAACACTTCTCGGAAGACAACACCGACATGCCAATCATCGCAGAGATGAAGCAGTACTTCCGACAGGATTTTTCCGATCGTTACGTGGAGCACCAAGAACTCCTCAACAATGCATCGGCCCTCGATCCCCGATTGAAAGACCTGACTTTCCTTGATGACGTCGACTCCAGAGATCTCATCTTTGTGAAAATAGCAGCAGAGGTGGTGAAGATGAACGAAAAGGTAATATATTATTTTTTTAAATTTTATTTTAAATCATAGAATGTGACTATTTATTACCCTCATCACTCACTCACTCACTCACTCTATCTCTCTCTCTCTCTCTCTCTCTCTCTCTCTCACACACACACACACTAGCTCAATACCTTAGTTAATTTCGGTCGTTGTCTAATGTTTAGTTGAATGAAATCTAAATAAGGAATATTTATGTTGTATTTCTTTACGGCACTGTGTGTGTGTAAGATTGTCAATGTCTCTTATCAATCTTCTGTGCAAACACTTGTTACATAGATTTTTGACAATAATATACAATTTGACTTTGATATGGATTGTCAGACGGAAGGCAGATGTGCACTGGATGAAGGAGGGGCACTGGATGAAGGAGGGGCAGCTGAAGGAGGAGGTGATAGAAGCCCCAGCATAGAAGAAAGAAGAGGTTTGTTTTCACTGTGCTTGAGTAGTAGACTGTTCATTTAAAATACATAAAAGATTTATCTTTTATCTGAAAAGATAAATGCGGATCTTTTTAATACAGCACAACAGTTTAAGATGTTGTTGATGTATGTAATGCACATGTATGCATGTTATTATTGTTAAACAGTGTGTTGTGTTGTGCTGTGTTGACTGCTCGTATTGTTCAACACTAATAATCTTGCACATGTCCTCTATAGATGATGATGTCTTGCCTTCTCCCAAAAAGAAGACTGCCATGGACCAGCTGTTTGGAGAGTTTGTCACCACAAGAACACCAATGAAGACCACAAGAGAGAAAGCTAAGGATGAAATTTTAAAATACAGAGAGAGAGATCCTTTAGAACTAGGCGGTGATGTGTTGCAGTGATGGAAAAAGCAGGCAGACCTACCACTCCTTTCATCTTTAGCCAAAGATTACTTGTCCATCCCAGCAACGAGCGTGTCCTCTGAGCGTGTGTTTAGCAGTGCAGGCAATATTGTTACTGCACAACGAAGTCTCTTGTACCCTGACCATGTTGATCAATTGATCTTTCTTAAAAAGAACTTGAAAAAGACCCATCTGGGTTAAATGTTTGAATTCAGAAGCCTGAACTGTTGCTCTCTTGTTATTCCCATTTGTTCATAATCGTGAATCATTTTACATTTGGAGGAAAATGCAATGAGTCCCTTTGTTAATGTTTTTTAAGTTGTTATATTGGAGGGAATCTCCTGGCCTCAATCTTTTTTTTTTTAGTAGCCCATTTTATTTGTTTTACCTCCTGTATAAACTTAATGCACTTTTGAAAGCTTAACCTGGAAACATAGTATTATGTAGGTCTTGAGTTGTTCTACAACATGCACTAAAGAGGAATCTTAATTTTTGTTTAAGGTTATACTTATACTACAGTTCCAGAGAGACCTATAAGCACTTTATGTTGTACTTCCTATGTTTCAAAATAAAAGGCACAGCTTTAATGCTGGGCGGCACGGTGGTGTAGTGGTTAGCGCTGTCGCCTCACAGCAAGAAGGTCCTGGGTTCGAGCCCCGGGGCCGGCGAGGGCCTTTCTGTGTGGAGTTTGCATGTTCTCCCCGTGTCCGCGTGGGTTTCCTCCGGGTGCTCCGGTTTCCCCCACAGTCCAAAGACATGCAGGTTAGGTTAACTGGTGACTCTAAATTGACTGTAGGTGTGAGTGTGAATGGTTGTCTGTGTCTATGTGTCAGCCCTGTGATGACCTGGCGACTTGTCCAGGGTGTACCCCGCCTTTCGCCCATAGTCAGCTGGGATAGGCTCCAGCTTGCCTGCGACCCTGTAGAAGGATAAAGCGGCTAGAGATAATGAGATGAGATGAGATGAGCTTTAATGCTTCAAGTCTGTATTCCATGGTGCACTTTTCTTCTGCATTGCATCGTATCGAATCGCATCGTATCGCACTGGACCGCATTGTATTAGAATTAAATCGTACTGTATCGCACCGTATCGCAGCATGCGGGAGAATTGTATCGCATCTTAGCACTGGCAATTTCATTAATCTTGAATGTATCGAATCGTTGGCAGTGTATCGAGATGCGTATCGTATCGCTTTGATTATGAAGATTCCCATCCCTAGTAGCTATTTGAGGAGGTGGCTTGGACTCCTGTGCAGCCTGAGCAGTGCTGCTCTGTATGGCACCACTAACACCTTACAGCTCCCAGTCAGTGGCCTCACTGAGGAATTCATGGTGTTGCAGACTTGGGAAGCTCTGCAGT
This sequence comes from Neoarius graeffei, assembly GCF_027579695.1. NCBI lineage: Eukaryota > Metazoa > Chordata > Actinopteri > Siluriformes > Ariidae > Neoarius > Neoarius graeffei. Next base: position 33,222,283 of record NC_083575.1, on the reverse strand, counting down.
ACAGAGAATCCAGAGACCCAAAGGTGGCAATTTTGGACGAGGCCAATGAGAGAAAGCTCACCAAGTACCAGGAGCTTGTGGTCACATGCCAAAGGCAAGGCTAGCAGGTCCGATGTGAGCCAGTGGGAGTGGGTTGCCAAGGCTTTGCAGGGTGGTCACTCGGGGGCATTTACAATGCTGGGTATCACAGGGCAGACTAAGAAGAGAGCCATGAGGAATGCAGCAGAAGCCACAGAGAAAGCCACAAGGTGGCTTTGGATTAAGAGAGCAGATCTGTGGACAAATGCTGCTGGGACACAAGCTGGGGTCTGGTCAACCCTGGCTGGATCACCTGGGAGAGGGTGTATGATGTTATGTTGAAAGACCCGAAACACCCAATGACTCCAGGTTACATCACAGATGATGCGTCCCAGCGCATCCAAGAGATGTATCTTTCATATATATATATATATATATATATATATATATATATATATGAAACACTGGAAAGACTGTGTCTTGGCCTTGAACCCTGCACTAACTCACCACAGAGAAGTTGCTTTGGCATCCAGGTGTCATCCATTCTGCAGACATGGCCCAACCAGCTCAGCCTATTGCCTCAGATGATCATCTCTATGATGGTTAATTTTGCATGACTGAGGACCTCAGGGGCGGCACAGTGGTGTAGTGGTTAGCGCTGTTGCCTCACAGCAAGAAGGTCCGGGTTCGAGCCCCATGGCCAGCGAGGGCCTTTCTGTGCGGAGTTTGCATGTTCTCCCCGTGTCTGCGTGGGTTTCCTCCGGGTGCTCCGGTTTCCCCCACAGTCCAAAGACATGCAGGTTAGGTTAACTGGTGACTCTAAATTGACTGTAGGTGTGAATGTGAGTGTGAATGGTTGTCTGTGTCTATGTGTCAGCCCTGTGATGACCTGGCAACTTGTCCAGGGTGTACCCCGCCTTTCGCCCGTAGTCAGCTGGAATAGGCTCCAGCTTGCCTGTGACAGGATAAAGCAGCTAGAGATAATGAGATGAGATGAGGACCTCAGTGTTCGTGATGTGATGCCATCACTTGATGTTGAGCAAGTGACGTAAGGACAGTTGATGGAACACCTCTAAAATGTGGAGCTGCTTGGCAAGTGTTGGCCAGGTTTTGCTTCCGTAGAGTAGTGTTGGAAAAATGATGGGGTTGTACACCTTCAGCTTGGTTGAAATGGACAGGCTGTCCCTGCTCCAGCATCTAGAGTTGAGGGAGTTGAAGGCAAACACAGCACGACTTATCCGTTTCCTGATTTCAGGCATTAGGTCACCATCATCTGCTAGTTCTCCTCCAAGGCAGGTAAAGCTATGTGCTCTCTTCAACTGGAAGTTGTCAAGCAGGATTGGGGGTGGTTTGAAGCACTGAGCATGCATGACTTCTGTTTTGGGCTTACTGATGTTGAGGCCCCATGATTTGCATGAATCATGCAATGTTGTGGCTGCATTTTGAAGAGATTCTTAGGTGAAAGTGCATAGCACTGCATCGTCAGCATATAGAAAGTCACTAGGCCTAGATGTTGTAGTAGACTGAGACTTGAGGTGATGCAGGTTGAACAGCTTGCCATCCATTTTGTGGCGCATGTCCAGACCAAAGTCCGACATTGACTTGTGAGCATGACAAAGAACATAGGAGAAGAACAGGATGAATAAGGCTGGTGCCAAGATACATCCCTGCCTCAGACTGCTGGTAATCTCAAAGGGGTCTGTTAATTCCCCACTGATGCAGACTTTGGTGTGCATGCCATCATAGAAGCTTCTGATGATGTTAACGATTTTGGGCAGGATGCCGATCTTGAGTAAGATGTTGCACATGAGTGTTTTGTCTATGCTGTCAAAAGCTTTGACAAGGTCGATAAAGATGACATGGAGCTGCTGGTTCTGCTCACGACACTCTTCCAGCATTTGACGCATACAGAGCATCATGTCATTTGTTGAGCAGCCACTTCTGAAACTGCATTGTGCTTCAGGAATGTGTCTCGATGATGGGCCAGATGCAGTTCAGGATCACACAAGCATACAGCTTCCCGACGACTGAGAGAAGCGTGATGCCTCTGAAATTGCTGCAGGAGAAACAACAGTTCTTCTTGAAGAGCAATACAATGTGTCCATCTCTAAGGTCTTGTGGCACTTGTTCTTCATCCCAAATCATAAGCAGAAGCTTGTGCAGTTCATTCACAACATGGTGCCCTCCAGCTTTAAGGACCTCTGCAGGGATCGAGTCTGGGCCTGGGGCCTTGCTATTGGAGAGGTGCTGCAGGGCTTCTGTGACCTGTAGGGTTGTTGGTGGTTCTTCAAGGTCAGTGAGGATTTCTTCCTGTGGGATGTCACCCAGGACTGAAAGGTCGGCACCATTTGGCTGGTTAAGAACATTGTGAAAAAGTTCAAATTTTATAATTTAATTAAAAAAGTTAAACTTTCATATATTCTACATGTATTATACATAAAGTGAGATATTTCAAGCCTTTTTTGTTTTAATGTTGATGATTATGCCTTATAGCTCATGAAAATCAGAAATCCAGTATCTCAAATTATTAGAATATTTCCTAACATAAATCAAAAAAGGATTGACAGAAATGTCCAACTTCTGAAAAGTATGTTTATTTATATGCTCAATATTTGGTTGGGGCTCCTTTATCAGCAATTACTGCATCAATGCAGTGTCACATGGAGGTGATCAGCCTGTGTCTCTTATTGAAACACAGGTTGCTTTGATAGTGGCCTTCGGCTCATCTGTATTTTTGGGTGGGGTGTTTCTCATCTTCCTCTTGACAATACTCCATAGATTCTCTAAGCGCTTCAGGTCAAGCATGTTGGCTGGCCAATCAAGCACAGTAATATGATGGTCAGTAAACCATTTGATAGTAGTTTTGGCACTGTGGGAAGGTGCTAAATCCTGCTGGAAAAGGAAATTGACATCTCCATGAAGTTTGTCAGCAGATGGAAGCATAAAGTGCTCTAAAATCTCCTGGTAGATGGTTGCATTAACTTTGGACTTGATAAAACACAGTGGACCAACACCAGCAGATGACATGGCACCCCAAATCTTCACAGATTGTGGAAACTTCACATACCTTGGATTATGTGCCTGTGTTCTTCTTTCAGACTCTAGAACCTTGAATTCCAAATCAAATGCAAAATTTACTTTCATCTGAAAAGAGGACTTTGGACCACTGAGCAACAGTTCACTTCTTTCTCTCCTTAGCCCAGGTAAGATGTTTCTGACATTGTCTCTGGTTCAGGTATGGCTTGATATTAGGAATACAACAGTTGTAGCCCCTTTCCTGAAGACATCTGTGTAGGGTGTCTTTTGAGGCACTGACACCAGCCTCACTCCACTCCTTGTGAAACTCTCCCAAGTTCTTGAATCAACTTTTCTTGACAATTTTCTCAAGGCTGTGCATCCCTGTTGCTTGTGCCCCTATTCCAGCCAGCCTTTTCAGCAATAACCTTCTATGGCTTATCCTCCTTGTGGAGGGTGTCAGTGATCATCTTCTGAACAACTGTCAAGTCAGCAGTCTTCCCCATAATTGTGGTTGTATGTACTGAACTAGACTGAGAGATACACAGTATTTATACTGTTTTACTCAAACTTGAAATAAAACACTGTAATATCTTGATATTTTTTTAACTGTAGGTCATAATTATCAAAATTAAAATAGAAAAATGCTTGAAACATTCTAGTTTACATATAATGAGTCTAGAATATATACTTTTTTACTTTCTTAAATGACTGATGGAGAATATTTAACTTTTTCATGATATTCTAAATGGTTGAGATGCACAAGTATCATCAAAAATTACAATCGTGTCAGCAGAAAATTCATTGCAGTTTTAACATGAAGTCTGTTTTGATGAAGTTGTTAACTGTTCACTGATCGAGACTTGAGTGCAAGACTGTTCATGGAAAGTGCCATCCTAAAGTTATCATGGCAATTTTAGTCCCAAGTTATCATAGCAAAACTGTCAGTTGCAGTCCAAAGCCATCTATATGGTGTCTTGATCCTGTTTCTGATTGCGCTACTTTGGATTTTGCCCTCCATACTGTTGTTTGTACATTGCATTAATTTTGCCTGAGCCTGTTTATGAGTTTGATTCACATTTTGAATTTGTCTATTCTAATCTCTATTAAACTCTTCAACTGCATTTGCATCCAAGTTCAGTTCCTTACCTCACATAATACTTCACCATCTCATGAAATCCATGTAACTCATTGTTGGTTTTGATCTCTTTGTACAAAAGCAGGTTGAATTGACAAGGTATGAGCTAGGAAGGGCAGCATGGTGGCGTAGTGATTAGCACTGTTGCCTCACAGCAAGAAGATCCTGGGTTCAAGCCCAGAAGCTGACGAGGGCCTTTCTGTGTGGAATTTGTATGTTCTCCCCGTATCTGTGTGGGTTTGCTCTGTTTTCCCCCACAATCAAAAGACATGCAGGTTAGGCTAATTGGTGGCTTGAAATTGAGTATAAATGGTTGTTTGTCTCTATGTTAGCCCTGCGATGACCTGGTGACTTGGCCAGGGTGTACCCCACCTTTTGCCCATAGTCAGCTGGGATAGGCTCCAGCTTGCCTGCAACCCTGTACAGAATAAGCGGCTACAGATAATGGATAGATAATCTAGGAATGTAGATCTCTGCCACCTAAGAAATTCTGCCTTATGGGTATCCTCACAGATCGATCTGGGAGCAAACAGTCACTGACAGAGCTTCTCAGAGATGTTTCTCAGTTTAATGTAGGACAAACATGAGTATATATTCACATTCAAGAGTGTGTTATAGCTATGAAATGGGATGATGAATTAATTTACGAAACTAAGTTAATCTCTCATCTCATTATCTCTAGCCCCTTTATCCTGTTCTACAGGGTCGCAGGCAAGCTGGAGCCTATCCCAGCTGACTACGGGCGAAAGGCGGGGTACACCCTGGACAAGTCGCCAGGTCATCACAGGGCCGAAACTAAGTTATCTAAGTATAATGTAAATGGGTGATGAAGCATTACATCACTGGTCTACACTACACTACTGTATGAAAAAAGAGAGACATTATGTACCATTACATTACCTGTCAGGCTCATAGGCTTATGAAAAGAAAACATAACCTTCATTAAGCAGAGAGCAGAATGTGTGAGCGAAGATAAATCTCAAGGATTTAACAAACCAAAATAAGTAACAATCAGAACAGCCTGCACCAGTTTCAAAAACAAATAGAAACCAGACCAGCCTGTACCAGTTCAAGCATGCTAAACATATTTCTATCAATGCCCTCTTAGATCCTGAAAGGATCTGATGCATGCTTGATTGCACTGAACTTTCCTTGTCTTTAAGTTTGAGGTCTTGCAATGGTACAGCTATACAGGTGGCATTCACAAGTCTTGCCAGCATACAGGTCATAAGTGTTATGGGAAAGCTAATACAAAGATTACTATGCATATGTGAAAAGGTGAGATGAGAAGAGGTCCCCTAAGGACTTCTTGATTGCTGTATTTCTCCTGTCAAAGGTGAGACATCAACAGGAAGGGATGACACTTTTTTAGATGGATTGCATGTATCCACTGTGGCTGGGAGTCAGTGAGGATGGCTGTTTTCATCAGCTGTTTTCATTCAGGCTGTGCATTAATCTAGAAGAAATGTGTGAGTAGGCTTTTCTGCAGGCAGAGGGGGAGACACAGAGACATCACCAAGTATGCTGTTCAGGGGCCGTATTCACAAAATTTTATCTTAACATTAGGAGTACTCCTAAATCACACTAAAGGTTTTTATGTAGGAGTTGTTTCTTAAAAGTAATTCACAAAGCCACTGAGATCTACTTTTAGTTAAGAAAACTGAACTCTTAAACTACATCCACACGACAACGGCAACGAGATGTTATTTAAAAATATATCGCGTCCAAATGGGCAACAATCAGTAAAATATCAGGTCCATATGGCTCCAATACTGCCCCTCCTAGAACTGCCACCTTATTGTGGTGGAGGGGTTTGTGTGCTTGAATGATCCTAGGAGCTATGTTGTCGGGGGCATTATGCCCCTGTTAGGGTTTCCCAAGGCAGACAGGTCCTAGGTGACAGGCCAGACCAAGAGCAGTTCACCAAAAAACCCCTATGGAGAAAAAATCCAGGACCGTGACGTCGCCCGGTAGGACGCAGCCGGGGCCCCACCCTGGAGCCAGGCCCGGGGTTGGGGCTCGTATGCGAGCGCTTGGTGGTCGGGCCTTTGCCCATGGGGCCCGGCCGGGCTCAGCCCGAAGAGGCGACGTGGGCCCGACCTCCTGTGGGTTCACCACCCACAGAGGTAGCAGTAGGGGTTTGGTGCAGTGTGGATTGGGTGGCAGTCGAAGGCAGGGGCCTCGACGACCTGACCCCCGGACACAGCGGCTGGCTGTTGGGACATGGAATGTCACTTCGCTGGGGGGGAAGGAGCCTGAGCTTGTGCGGGAGGTTGAGAGGTACCGGCTAGAGATAGTCGGGCTCACCTCCACGCACAGCTTGGGCTCTGGAACCCAGCTCCTCGAGAGGGGCTGGACTTTCCACTTCTCTGGAGTCGCCCATGGTGAGCGGCGGCGGGCTGGTGTGGGCTTCCTTATAGCTCCCCAGCTCAGCCGCCATGTGTTGGAGTTTACCCCAGTGAACGAGAGGGTCGCCTCTCTGCGCCTTCGGATTGGGGAGAGGGCTCTTGCTGTTGTTTGTGCCTACGGGCCAAATAGCAGTATAGAGTATCCGGCCTTCTTGGAGTCCCTGGGAGAGGTACTGAGGGGTGCTCAGACTGGGGACTCCATTGTGCTACTGGGGGACTTCAATGCTCACGTGGGCGATGACAGTGACACCTGGAGGGGCGTGGTTGGGAGGAACGGCCTCCCCGATCTGAACCCGAGTGGTGTTTTGTTATTGGACTTCTGTGCTAGTCACAGTTTGTCCATAACGAACACCATGTTCGAGCATAGGGGTGTCCATAAGTGCACGTGGCACCAGGACACCTTAGGTCGGAGGTCGATGATCGACTTTGTAGTCGTGTCATCTGATCTCCGACCCTATGTCTTGGACACTCGGGTGAAGAGAGGGGCTGAGTTGTCAACTGATCACCACCTGGTGGTGAGTTGGATCCGCTGGCGGAGGAGGAAGCTGGACAGACCTGGCAGGCCCAAACGTATGGTGAGGGTCTGCTGGGAACGTCTGGCCGAGCACTCTGTTGGGGAGGTCTTTAACTCCCACCTCCGGGAGAGCTTTTCCCAGCTTCCGAGGGAGGCGGGGGACATTGAGTCTGAGTGGACCATGTTCTCTACCTCCATTGTGGACGCAGCTGTTCGGAGCTGTGGCCGCAAGGTCTCCGGTGCCTGTCGTGGCGGCAATCCCCGAACCCGGTGGTGGACACCGGAAGTAAGGGATGCCGTCAAGCTGAAGAAGGAGTCCTATCGGGCCATGTTGACCTCCGGGACTCCTGAGGCAGCCGACGGGTATCGGCAGGCCAGGCGTGCTGCAGCTCGGGCAGTTGCGGAGGCAAAAACTCGGAACTGGGAGGAGTTCGGGGAGGCCATGGAGAAGGACTATCGGTCGGCCTCGAAGAAATTCTGGCAAACCGTCCGGCGCCTCAGGAGGGGGAAGCAGTACTCTGCCAACACTGTTTACAGTGCGGGTGGGGAGCTGTTGACCTCGACTGGGGACATTGTCGGGCGGTGGAAGGAATACTTTGAGGATCTCCTCAATCCCACCGCCATGTCTTCCACTGAGGAGACTGAGGCTGATGACTCAGAGGTGGACTCGTCCATTACCCAAGCCGAAGTCACTGAGGTGGTTTGCAAGCTCCTCGGTGGCAAGGCACCGGGGGTGGATGAGATCCGCCCTGAGTATCTCAAGTCTCTGGATGTTGTGGGGCTGTCTTGGTTGACACGCCTCTGCAACATCGCGTGGCGGTCGGGGACAGTGCCTCTGGAGTGGCAGACTGGGGTGGTGGTCCCTCTTTTTAAGAAAGGGGACCGGAGAGTGTGCTCCAATTATAGGGGAATCACACTTCTCAGCCTCCCAGGGAAAGTTTACTCCAGGGTACTGGAGAGGAGAATTCGACCGATAGTCGAACCTCGGATCCAGGAGGAACAATGCGGTTTTCGTCCTGGTCGCGGAACACTGGACCAGCTCTATACCCTTCATAGGGTGCTCGAGGGTTCATGGGAGTTTGCCCAACCAGTCCACATGTGCTTTGTGGATCTGGAGAAGGCATTCGACCGTGTCCCCCGTGGTATTCTGTGGGGGGTGCTTCGGGAGTATGGGGTTCGGGGCTCTTTGCTAAGGGCTGTCCGGTCCCTGTACGAACGGAGCAGGAGTCTGGTTCGCATTGCCGGCAGTAAGTCAGACCTGTTCCCAGTGCATGTTGGACTCCGTCAGGGCTGCCCTTTGTCACCGGTTCTGTTCATAATTTTTATGGACAGAATTTCTAGGCGCAGCCAGGGGCCGGAAGGAATCCTGTTTGGGAACCACAGGATTTCATCTCTGCTTTTTGCGGATGATGTTGTCCTGTTGGCTTCTTCAAACCAGGACCTTCAGCATGCACTGGGGCGGTTTGCAGTCGAGTGTGAAGCGGCTGGGATGAGAATCAGCACCTCCAAGTCCGAGGCCATGGTTCTCGACCGGAAAAGGGTGGCTTGCCCTCTCCAGGTTGGTGGAGAAGTCCTGCCTCAAGTGGAGGAGTTTAAGTATCTCGGGATCTTGTTCACGAGTGAGGGAAGGATGGAGCGTGAGATCGACAGGCGGATCGGTGCAGCCTCCGCAGTGATGCGGTCGCTTTACCGGTCCGTCGTGGTGAAGAAGGAGCTGAGCCAAAAGGCGAAGCTCTCAATTTACCGGTCGATCTACGTTCCGACTCTCACCTATGGTCATGAGCTTTGGGTAATGACAGAAAGAACAAGATCGCGGATACAAGCGGCTGAAATGAGTTTCCTTCGCAGGGTGGCTGGGCGCTCCCTTAGAGATAGGGTGAGAAGCACAGTCACTCGGGAGGAGCTCGGAGTAGAGCCGCTGCTCCTCCACATCGAGAGGAACCAGCTGAGGTGGCTCGGGCATCTTTTTCGGATGCCTCCTGGACGCCTCCCTGGGGAGGTGTTCCAGGCATGTCCCCCCGGGAGGAGGCCCCGGGGAAGACCCAGGACACGCTGGAGGGACTATGTCTCTCGGCTGGCCTGGGAACGCCTCGGTGTTCTTCCCGAGGAGCTGGCCGAGGTGTCTGGGGAAAGGGAAGTTTGGGCTTCCATGCTTAGACTGCTGCCTCCGCGACCCGGTCCTGGATAAGCGGAAGAAGACGAGACATATGGCAACGCAACGCTTGCTGAAAACGATGCAATACACATGCCACACCTCTAGGGGCGCTGTAAGACGGTCCCTTCGGAGACACCAGAACAACAGAAGTAGTAACGACGCATGCGCATAAACTATTATGTGCGAGACTTCATATTAGCCACGAAGTCAGGAAAATCTGTTTGTAAAATTACATTATAATGACCAAATACAATGAAAAGTATTTTTCCAGTCTCACCTGTGAAAGGTAATCCCATGTGATCTCGTTTGGACAGAAAACCTGTTGGTACAGTTAAACGCAGCTAATCTTTATTCTCCGCTTTGACCTCTCCAATATGGCGACGAGGATGACGTATGATTCTACGCGGAAGGCGGCGTCTTCAATGGTCCGGAATAAATTGAATGATACACGTTGATGGATTAATTTGTTGTTTCTCACCTGTGAAAGGTAATCCCATATGATCTCGTTTGGACGGTAAACCTGTTGGTACAGTTAAACGCAGCTAATCTTTATTCTCCGCTTTGACCTCTCCAATATGGCGGCGAGGATGACGCATGATTCTACGCGGAAGGCGGCGTCTTTAATGGTCCGGAATAAATTGGATTAATTTGCTCCTCTACGCCCTTTTTGAGGAATGTATTGTCGGACTTAAATCAACATCTGAAGAGATGAGATCGCTCCTTTTTTCCCCTATTTTTGCTGGTGGGATTGCACCATTACACAATAAATATTCACAGTGAAAATATTTTGTAAGCGCATTTCATGAACCAAGTTATAGGATTTGTTGACAACTCGCATCGCAATGAGAAGATCATTGGCACTACTGGTGTTAAGAATCAGACCATTTCATAAATGAATATTTTGCTGTAGAGCTGCAGTATTTGTACAATTGCATGTTTTTGCTTCACTATTACTGTCACTATTCTGCTTCTTGCATTACTACTGTGAACTAACGCTGAACATAATAATAATAATAATAATATCCAAGCTCGTGTTTCACTCTCACTAGTGCTCTGTAAGGCTTTTTCCTGGTGATATTCGTTACACTTCTACCCGGCATGAAGCACTCACAGTCATGTGGTTGTGACGTCATCATAAACAAATCCGTTCTACTCATCCAGACGACTTCACAATGGCAATGTTGCCAGATCTTTCCACTCTGGAACCCGTTCTCAAAAAGATTGCGTTTTGGGCACCCAAAACGCCGGTGCCGTGTGGACACCAGGCCTAAACGATAAGCAATTGTATCAGAGTCACCTGAATCCGTTGCCGTGTGGACAGGGCCTAAGAGTAACTCTTTGTTGCTATGGATGATGTCAATTCACATGCACGAGCTTAGACACAATGACAACAGTGATTGGTTGTTGAGTGACAGGGCGGCTCAGTGGAAAGTCATACGTAATGCATCAAGTGAAAATAAGGAAATAGTCTTTAAAGCTGGATGAGAAAGCCTATGAAAAGATAATGGATAGAGAAATACATGTATGAAGAGAATTAAGTGCAAACCCAAAAATGATGCTTTTGACAAATAAAAATGATTGCGGTGCATAAATTGTCAAGGGAATAAAAGCATCTTTTGCCTTGTTAGTTGTTCATGTAGGCCACTTATTCAATAGGACAAAATGTTGCATACTTGGAATGTCAGCATGCACCTAACCCAATTTTTTTTCCAGAATGGACGAAACGCCTAGATGGAAACGAAAGCCCAGTTGGTCCCAGGATCAGTTGCTGCTCCTGGCCCAGTTGCTGCTTGAATGCAAAACAATAATAAAAAAAAAATTGGCTCTGGGGTAACAAGCAAAACTAAGAGGGATGCATGAGAAAGTGTCTCGTTCAATATGAATGCTGTGTTCCCTGGAGTCTCCTGCACAGCAGATGACTGTGAAAAGAGATGGTATTCACTGCAATCTCATTCGAGGACTGAGATTGCAGCCTACAAATGAGCCATCAGTAAAACAGGTAGGAATTAACATTGCTTATTTAGCCTACCATGCAATTTACAAAAGATAAATGCAACATAATATTTATGTTTAGGTTCTTGGTAGACTCTTTTATCCAAAGTGCTATAGTGATATGAAGATGTTTATGTGAGGTAGCCTGCTTTGCATGTCATTGAAATATTCTATGCATATTTTAGGAGAAGGCTCAGCACCAAAGCCTCTGTCCCCAGTTACATCAGTGGTGTACAGCGTGCTGGGGTCAGATACAAGCATCACTGGTATTGAGGGTGCTGCTGACCCAGCAATGCAGTTATTGTTACAGATAGAGGCGTAAGTATTGTGCAATAATCAGACACTGAAATGTATGCATGGTGATATTCAATGAAAGAGTAAACACCCAGCTCCCAAAAATGTGCTCACAAAGACATCCTAATAATATCTCCTCCCTAGGGCACAGGAGGATCAACACCCAGAAGATCCTCCTCTTCCTTTCCCACGTCCTCCTCTTCCTCTCCCATGACCACCTCCTCTCACACGTCCTATTCCATCTCCTCCATGCACTCTTCCTCTTCCAGCTGCAGTGTCTCCCTCCAGTGGGCTCTGTCTCCTCTTGCCACCCCTGTCCTTCCTGCTGCAGGTGCCAGTTTCTCACCCCTAATGAAAAAAAAAATGAAGATGGAAATATGTGTGCATAGAAGGCAAAAGAAGGTTTTGAAGGAAAAAAGAGAGGCTCTTGAAATTAAAGAGCAAATATTACACGTTGCTAATAGACAAAATGAAAAATGACACCCAATAAATGACCCAAGATGAAATGTTTTACTGTTTTATTTTTTTCTTACCAGTGTGTATTCACAAAGTGATCCCTGTGTGCCAGTCCACTTTGTTTCACTTCATCCAAGTTTATCACATTTTCATTGCCATCATCATTGTTGTCGTTATTGTCATCATCATTATCCTCCAGCTGTGGGATATTCCTTTGCTGGCAGAGGTTGTGAAGAATACCACACACAGTCATAACTCTGCTGGCTCTCTCTGGGCTGTCTTATTTCACTGTGTAGTACATGAAATCTGCATTTCGTTTGGCCTATTCCTCTCTCCACAACACTGCGTGTCCTCTTGTGTGCTCTATCATACACCAAGAAAACAGTAAACATTGTTAAATGTCTGTGCAGTCTTTAAGTCATGATATGAAATTGTAAATAGCCTTAATACTGTACAGTCATGACAATCTTACCTGTTATAACTTAACTGTGGTCCCGGCTGTGGATCGAGGTAAGGAGTCAGTAGCCATCTTTTGCATGGATATCCACTGTCCCCCAGCAAATGACATCCAGCTGGTACATGGTGCCCCTTGAAAAGCTGCCTCAAACCACTCTCCATCAATATTCTTGAATCGTGTGTTGATCTGGGCCATTTCGCAACAATGCCCAGTATGGTGTAACGTGAGTCAAAGACAATGTGTATTTATTGAATGGAATTTTTTTGTGATTGACAATATGCATCCCATCAGTGGCACCGATCACACTGGGCATACCTGCAATCTCCATAAAGTTGCCTTTGATCCTTTGTTGATGGCGATGATCTAAAGGGAACCAGATAAACTGATGGATTATATGGGATCTACAGAGTGCGTTAATGGTTTGATTGATGGAACGGCTTACTGATGGCTGTGATGGTCCTAAATTGTCCGCGTTGCAGAGCTGCATTTTCTCCATAGCCAAATATCGGAGTGTTGACAAACACTTCAACTCCGGCATTATCAGGTTGTTTCAGTTGGTTGGGGACATTATTGCGCCCCTCAGCAACTCAACTACAACTTCTATCCCTTCACGATCCATTCGGTATCTTTTTAATAATTCTCTATCATCTAACATCTCTAAAACATTGCATCATGGAATGACCATAGCCATTTTAGGACTTTTTGTGAATACTTTTGTGAATACTGTAGGTCTTAGTGAGTTAGGAGTCCTCTGGGGTGTTTCTAAGCTCTCCCAGACTTAAGTGCTACTTTTAGGCCTAAAATGTTTTGTGAATAACTCTCTTATTTTTAAAAATTAAGAGTCCTAAAGTTACAACTGACACACCCATTATTTTTAAGAGTTTCTCCTAAATTTGCCTGTTAGGAGCTACTTTTAGTCTTAAGATTCTTTGTGAATATGGCCCCAAGTTTTCACTCAAAGCTCAAGTAATTGCCAACAATCATGTCCAGATCACCTGCAAATGAAACACCATGGTTATTTTTGGTCCAAGGAGTTGAAAATGGTGAGCTCGTAATTACCTCAAAAGGAGACAATTTGGATCTTGAATTAGGAGTTATTCTAATTTTGCAAAGGATGGATGGTAGCAGGTCAAGTTGGTCTCAGTAGCCTGTGTCTATAGAAAAGCTATGTCTAGTCTGTCATGAGAAAAACAAAAATGAGAAAACATTGAATAATTGCGTAATTCAGAAACATTTCAGCAAGGTTTGCCCTCTTTGGCTGTCTGCTTTGCAACTTGGTCTGCTAAGTGGTTCCCACTGGCCTCAGTCAAGTCACCTTTAAATCCACACCTAGCCAGGTGCATGAGAAGAGCTGGGGAGCCTTGTTCAGACTTGGACTCATCCTGAGCTGATAGCAGAATGTCGTCCACATATTGGAGCAATGTGGAGCCATCAGTGAGGGTCATAGAGTTAAGTGAGTCATGAACAACAATAGAGATGACCGTAGGGGAGTCGATGAACCCTTGAGGTAGGTGGGTCCATGTATATTTTTGCTGCTTAAAAGTAAAGGTAAATATAGGTTAAGTCTCAACACTCACAGGAACACAGAAAAATGCTCTGTAAAGATCAGTAACAGTAAAGTGGGTATGTTGTGATCATAGTGATGAAATCACAGGCTCAGTGCCCTTCTCCTCTTCAGCAGAGAGTGGATATTGTTTACAGTACACAAGGACAGATGTTTTCAAACTGACAGTGCATGGGGTACCTGTACATGTCCAACCTCATTGGAGTGTGATCCCCAGAGAGTTTGAGGCACCTGATTCAAAATCTGAGGAATAGAGACTTCAGTGCCTGTGTCTTCCCCCAGGTCAGACTCCGAGAAAACAGCAGAAGCAAAAGATAGGTTATCTGGTGTGCAAAAAACAGTATGTCCTTCTTTAAAAGAAGTACAACAATAGAGTTTAGTCAAAATATCACAGCCTTATAGATTAAAAGGGCAGCTAGGAATGACAACAAAGTGATGCATGAAACGCAGGTTAGGATTATCTGGCATGGTCACAAATGGCATAAAAGTCTTAGGGCATCTAATAGGAAGCCCATTTATTCCCACAGAGTTAAAAGTGACCCCTGACACTGGGCCATTGTAAGATTTCCCACTAAAAGATGATAGTAGTGGCACCTGTGTCCACTATAATGGGATAATTATTGCCATCTACACAAAGATCAATTTTGAGGAATGTGTTGGAATCGGTAGCAAGACTCAGGGACAACATATTGAGGTTAGCATCACCCTGCAGGCAGCCCCATTGCTGTGTAAACCCCCAAGCAATGGGATACTGGGGGGCACCTGTGTGTCTGAGTTTGATATCTGTGGAGCAAGATGGGGCAGACTACGATATTCAAAGCAAGTGTTACCTTTTTTCATGTCACATGTCTTTTTCCAGTATTCTTGTTTACAGTGACCAACTCTGCCACAGTTGCAGCATTGGCCAGGATTAAGGTTGAATTTCCAGTCACCTGGGAATGGTGTCTGCGTTGTGGCATCAACTGATAATTTATGCTCACCTGTCAGAGATTTGGGCTTAATCACAGGGTCAAAGACACCTGCGGAATCCAATTCTCAAGTCTTATACACATATATGTGTGTATAGTGTGTATAAAAAGATACACACTATACACACACGTGTGTGTGTATATATATATATATATATATATATATATATATATATATATATATATATATATATATATATATATGTACACACACACACACACACACCATATATATCTGTACCAAACAGGTTGAATTGACAAAATATGATCTAGGAATGTAGACCTCTGCCACCTAAGAGATTCTGCCTCACAGATATCCTCACTGATCAATCCTGGAGCAGTCAGTCACTGACACAGAGCTGCTCAGAGATTTTTCTCAGTTTATTGTAAGACAAACATGAGTATATATATTCACATTCAATAGTGTGTCTTAGCTATGTGATTGGATGATGATTTAATTTACAAAGCTAAGTGATATGAGCTCACCTCATAAATGGTAATAGTAAATGGGTGATGAAGCATTACATTACTGGTTTACACTACACTACTGTATGAAAAAATGAGAGATATTATGTACCATTACAATCACCGTCAGGATCATAAATCTTATGAAAAGAAGACATTACTGGTCAACATAATCTTCATTTAGCAGAAAGCAGAATGTGCAAGCGAAGATAAATCTTAAAGCATATACACAGAGCCATGGCCTCACTTTCATTTATCAATGCCTTGAGACCTCAAGAATGGCACAGGAATAGTTTTAAGTGTTAACAATAAATCTAATGTTGTAATTTTTATGATTAAAGTTATTTATATAGGTAGCGGTCTGAGTGAATGACCTTGATGTCCGTAACATCACAGCAGGAAGTCTATTGGTCTCATCACCATTTCTGCTATACTAAAACACAGAGCTGAATGCAACTCCAATCCTCCATTTTGAGCCAATTTATCACCATGCCACTTAGATGTGTTGCTGGATGGTATAGCACCACAGTAGAAGGTGGATTTACATTAGATTCATGGCCCAAGAATGTTCAAACTGCAAAGATTTGGATGTGTTTTGCTAGAAGTTCACGGGCGCATTGGGTGCCTATGAAGTGGTCTCTCTTCTGCTCTGCACATTTTACTGAAGACTTGTATGAAACCTCTGATCTGTTGAGGAGCGTTGGCTATAAGCCTGTACTGAAAGAAGGTGCAGTCCCAATAATTAAAGGAAAAGAAAACAAGAAAAGGAAAGTATTTTATTCTTTTAAAAAGGAAATTTCAGTTGCACCAGTCCTCCTGGAGTGAGCCGAGGGTTCTTGCTAAAACCCAGGATAGAACGGGACATGACATATCGCTCAGGCAGTGACCTCCCCGCAGTTGATGCTAAAACTGATGTCGTCCCATTCCATCCTGGGTTTTAATAACTGCCTGAGCCAAGCAGTAATGGCAGAGTACTTCATAAGGACAAAATAGAGAAAGAGTGGAGCAGCCGTCTTATTTCTAAACTGTATATTGCTGCCATCTCGCCCTTATGTGGAAGAAGTGAATGAATGGAGAACTGAACGAACAACTGAAAGTCAGATTGTTTCAAAACAATCGGTCACAAGGTAGGCCTTCAAGAAGCGAGAACACAGACGGGTAAGCTCCGACTCTCATTTGGATATAAAACAACAAAAGCATGTTTACCTGCATTTAGATTCATACATGTAACTCATATTGTGTGTTTAAGTTACCTTATCTCATCATCTCTAGCCACTTAATCCTGTTCTACAGGGTTGCAGGCAAGCTGGAGCCTATCCCAGCTGACTACGGGCGAAAGGTGGGGTACACCCTGGACAAGTCACTAGGTCATCACAGGGCTGACACAGACACACAACCATTCACACTCACACCTATGGTCAATTTAGAGTCACCAGTTAACCTAACCTGCATGTCTGGACTGTGGGGGAAACCGGAGCACCCAGAGGAAAGCCACGCGGACACGGGGAGAACATGCAAACTTCGCACAGAAAGGCCCTCATCTGCCATGGGGCTCGAACTCAGACCTTCTTGCTGTGAGGCGATAGCCCTAACCACTCCACCACCATGCCACCCCATCTCAGTTCATCTGATTATTTAATTAGCCTTTTACATTTTATCAGTGAAAATGCATGCATGTACATGTATGTTGTATAAGTTATAACACCTATCCTGTTTTAATGAGAGTCAACCCACAATCAGTGAAGTCAAATCAGTCTTAGTTGAGCAAGTCGGTAATGGTATTTCTTACTTTCACCATAAATTATCTTTATGACTTTGGTCTATAGCTGTCAAAGACCTTGGCCTTAAAACCGGTTTTTCAAGATAGGGCCAGTGAGGCATGCAGGCATCGTACCTGCTCCAGTCGTTTTTGCATATTTAGCATTAATTGTTATTTTCTGCTTTTTTTTTTTTGCACAGCCTGCTCTCTGTCTACCTACGTACACCAGACAGACTCTGATAGACATTGGAGAGAAGTGCAATATGTTTCTTTATTTTTAAGGGAATTCAGCTCCACACTGCCGGACGAGATACTGCGGGGGTCCAAGAACAATGGAGGGCACGCCAAGTTCAGGCCGAGGAAAAGATCCAGAGGCAAACAAGCGGGAACCAGGAACCGGCTGAGGAGAAGGGCACATCGTCCACCTCTGCCTAGCATTCTGCTAGCCAATGTCCAGTCCCTGGAAAACAAGCTCGATGACCTCCAGGCTAGACTCAAATACCAGCGGGATATACAAGACTAACATTATTTGTCTCACCGAGTCATGGCTGTCCCCCTTGGTCCTGGACCATGCTGTGCAACCGACAGAGTTTCTATCAGTCTACCGGATGGATCGCACCAAGGAGTCGGGCAAGTTGAGAGGAGGGGGAGTGTGCTTAATGGTCAACAGATGGTGATCCCAGGAACATAACACCTTTAACCCATTCCTGCTCACCCAACTTGGAGCTAACTCTCAAATGCCAGCCATTCTATCTCCCTCGAGAGTTCTTGTCAGTCATCTTTAGCACAGTTTATATTCCACCTAAAGCGGACACGGACACTGCCCTATCTGAACTTCATGAAGCCCTCTCCAGCTAAGAGATTAAATCACAGGGACGCAGCTCTCATAATAGCTGGCAATTTCAATCGAGCCAACTTAAGGACGATGAGACCGGACTTCCGGCAACATATCACTTGTCCTACCAGCGGAAGCAAGACTCTAGATCACTGCTACTCACCGTTAAAAGAGGGCTATAAAGCTACATCTCTTCCCCCTTTCAGTAAGTCAGATCACTCTATTTTTCTCATGCCTAAGTACATTAAAAAACTGAAAGTGGAAGCCCCGGCATGCAGGGAGGTGACAATGGTCTGAGCAATCAGTGGTGATCTTACAAGATGCACTCAACATCACCAACTGGTATTTGTTCCAATACAGCTCAGGTGATGACATCGTGTTTATGGAAGCGGTGGTGGGATTCATTGGGAAGCTAGTGGAGGACTGTGCTCCCAAAAACATAGTCAGGACATTTCCCAACCAGAAGCCGTGGGTGGATAACACCATTCGCGATGCTCTGAGATCACGCACCGCTGCCTATAACACCAGGCTGTTAACTGGGAACATGGAGGAATACAAGACTGCTTCTTACAACATTCGTGAAGCAGTGAAGGAGGCTAAACAGCGGTATGGGAGGAAGCTGGAGGATCATTTGTACCAGCAGGATCCCAGGGGGCTATGGCAAGGACTACGGTTCATCACAGACTATAAAATCAGCTCGTGCTCCTCTGACGAATGCTGACAAATCTCTCGCAGATGAACTGAACAACTTTTATGCCCGCTTCGAGACAACCTGCAAACGAGCCGACAATCACCGGCAGAGAGGAGACGGCGCTCACAGTGACGGAGCATGATGTGAGGATGGCACTCAGGAGAGCGAATCCCAGGAGAGCCGCAGGTACAGATGGGATCACAGGTCGTGTCCTTAAGGCCTGTGCTAACCAGCTAGCAAATGTCTTCATGGTAATATTCAACCTCTCTCTTTCTCAGTGCATTGCCCCTACCTGCTTCAAATAATCTGTTATAGTTCCTGTGCCTAAGAAACCCCAGCCCAGCTGCCTGAATGACTATTGCCCCATAGCCCTAACACCTGTGGTGATTGTTTCAAAAGGCTAGTCAAACCCCTCATCACCTCCTCTTTGCCTGCTACCCTGGATCCACTACAGTTTGCCTATTGTTCCAGCAGATCCACAGATTATGCCATTTCTCACCTACTTCACACCACCTTGGCCCATCTGGACACCAAGAGGGGATCCTACGCTAGACTGCTGTTCATTGACTACAGCTCAGCATTTAACACCATAATGCCTTCCAGGCTGGTCCAAAAACTGTGTGATCTCAGCCTGCACCCCTCATTGTGCCAGTGGATCCACAGCTTCCTTACAGGCAGACCACAGGTGGTAAGTGTAGGCCACCACACTTCATCTCCCCTCACTCTCAACACTGGTTCCCCCCAAGGATGTGTTCTGAGCCCTTTGCTGTACTCCCTGTACACTCATGACTGTATGGCCACTTCAAACTCCAACACCATCATTAAGTTTGCTGATGATACAGCTGTGGTGGGCCTCATCTCCAATAACGAGGAGTCTGCCTACCGGACTGAGATTAAATATCTCACAGACTGGAGTGAGGAGAACAACCTCCCACTCAACATCAGCAAAACGAAGGAGCTGATAGTGGACTTCAGGAGGAAGCAGCAGAGGGATCTCCAACCCATCTGCATCAATGGGGCCCAGGTAGAGAGAGTGGACAAATTTCAAATACCTGGGTGTCCACATCTCACAGGACCTCTCTTGGTCCTGTCATACCAACACCCTGGTTAAGAAAGGCCACCAGCACCTCTACTTCTTAAGGAGACTGAAGGACTTCAAACTCCCACTCAGGGTACTAAGGAACTTTTACTCCTGCACTATTGAGAGTGTCCTGAGTGGGAGCATCACTAGCTGGATGGGAAGCACCACCAGGAGAGACCAGCTGGCTCTCAGGAGGGTGGTTCGCTCTGCTGAGAGAACCATCAGGACCACCCTCCCTAATCTGCAGGACATTTATTCCAACTGCTGCAGAGATAGAGCCAGGAAGATCACCAGTGACCCCAGCCACCCAAATAATAGACTGTTCTCCCTGCTGCCTTCAGGGAGACACTACCAACAGCTGAAGACCAACACTGAGAGGATGAGGAGGAGCTTCTTCCCTCAGGCAATCAGACTGTTAAACTCTTCATAATGATAACAAGGTACACTACTATGCACTACTGCACTTTGGACTTTAAGAACTCGTAACTACACAATCATCACATCTCTGCCATGTTTCCACTCATTAATATTAGTTTGAGGTTTTTTTCCCTCTTCCCTTTTATTTCTTTTGTTTTTAATTTATCTATATATTCTTATACTCGCAACGACCTATGGTACATAAGAATTTCACTGTAATTACTTGTAATTATATATGTGACAAATCAAACTTGAAACTGAAACTAAGCAGTGACATCACACAGTCAGGCAAGGCTAGCTCAGCAGGGCAGCTTGAATGCCAACTTTGCAGTCGATTTTAACTCTCAAATATATTTTTATTTTATTCCCATTTATGCAGCATACAAGAGTCAAGGATGGAGATACTATCCACTCAGAAATTTATTTAAAAATAAAAGGTTCTGCATATCTGCTTTAAGGATTTAACTTAACCAAAACAAGTAGAAACCAGAACAGCCTGTACCAGTTCAAGCATGCCAAACATATTTCCATCACCCATCTCAGGCAAGCCTTGTCACAACTCCTGGAAAACCATCTTAATGTAAAGTGGGAGAAACGCGAGTTCCTCATCTTGGAAATCTTGTTCCTGGATTATGTCATTAGTCTGGAAGGACTGGCCATGGACATAGCCAAGGTAATAGCAGTTACAGACAGTTACAAAACCACTCTATCAAAGTCATTCATATTCAAGTTTGATGCCTTAGTTCTACTTCTATATACCACCCAGCAACTCCCCACTGACAGCTGGCTTGTCTATGCTGACCTGAGGTGAGCCATCCTGCAGCGTGTCGGCTGCACCCCAGAACAACATTGACAGCACTTCTGTGCGCTGACTCTGGAGGAGGTTGGCCAGCTGTTCACTTTTGGCCAACAACTTTGAGATGACTGCCAGCAGTGGCTGATAACAGATGATCGTGATGCTGAGGGGTTCATCGATGAAGTGGTGCTGGAGCAGTTCATTGTGCAGCTGTCAAAAGGGACAGCAGAGTGGGTCCAGTGCCACTGCCCGGTGTTGCTGGATCGAGCAATCGAGTTGATGGAGGACCATCTGGCAGTGGCTCCAGCAGCAAGCGGACATTCTGCCTCTTCTTTCTCTCTCCCTCACTACTCCCTCTTCCTATCCCTGCACCACAGAAGTGGGGGCCACCTCCCACCCAGTCTGCTCTGGGGCCATGGTTTGGATCCCCAGCACATCAGAGACCACCCTCAATCAAGCCAGAGCACATCACATAACTGTGAGTATTCAAAGGGATACATATCATGCATTGGTGGATTCAGACTGTAATCAGACCTCGATCCACCAAAGCCTGATTCATGGTGAGGCACTGGGAAGAGCACTATTGATAAAGGTATTGCGTGTGCACAGGGATGTTCATGAATATCCACTGGTGTCCATTCACATCTATTTCTGGGAAACACAACACCAGTGTAGAGCTGGTAGTTAGCCTGCATCTCACCCACCCACTGATACTGAGAACAGATTGGCCGGAGTTTAAATTTGTAATGGAGCATAAAGTAGTGGGTGGGTCCTACAGTAGCACATCACATGGGGATCCCAGTGTAGCATTTGTCTGGGAGTCCGTCGCAGAGCCATTCACATCAGTAATGCATCATAGCAAGACGGAGAGAGGGGCACGGCCTCCCCCTCCTCTCTCTTTTGGGGATTCCCTTGAGAGTTTCCCTTTAGAGTAAAACAAGACAAGACCCTGCGTCATGCTTTTGACCAAGTGAGAGTAATCAATGGTCAGACTCTCCATCCAAATGCAACACTCTCCTACCCATACTCCACAGTCATCAAAGATTGGTTATACTGAGTGACGCAGGATACTCAAACCCGTGAGAAAGTAACCCAGTTGCTAATCCCAAAGGGCTGTTGAGAACTTGTATTCCATGTGGCTCATTTTAACCCTATGGCCAGAACCTAGGTCAGGATAAGACACTCGCCTGAATAATGGCCTGGTTTTATTGTCCAGGAATCCATAGGGATGTCCAGAGGTGGTGTGCAGCATGTTGCGAATGCCAGCTGGCAAACCCAGCAACCACACTAAAGGTGCCATTGCACCCTCTTCCCCTGATCAAGACCCCATTTGAAATAATTGATATGAATATTGTCAGGCCATTAAATCAGTCTGCACAAGGGCATCACTTTATTTTAGTCATAGTGAACCATGCAGCATGATACCCAGAAGCAGTCCCGCTGTGTAACATTTCAGCACACAATGTGGCAGAGGCACTGTTTAAAATTATCTCCCCAGTTGGGATTCCCAAAGAAATCCTGACTGACCAGGGCACTACATTCATGTCATGCACATTTTGTGAACTCTACAAATTTCTAGAGTTTAAATCCATTCAATCCAGTGTTTATCACCCACAGACAAATGGCTTTGTTGAACAGTTTAACCAAACTCTTCAAAGCTTGATTCATAAATTTGCAAGTGAAGACACATGTACTTGGGATAAATGGCTCAAGCCCCTGCTATTCACAGTACAAGTGGTCCCACAAGCCTCCACAGGGTTTTCTCCATTCAAATTGTTATATGGGCATAAGCCTCATGGCATTTTGGATGTGCTGTGGGAAAATTGGGAGGAGGGACCTTCGAGCAGTAAAAATGAAATGCAATACATTCTTGACTTGCACACAAAACTCCACACACTCAGTCACCTAACCCAGGTGAATTTGCAGCAGGCACAAGAAAGCCAGGCCTGGTTGTACAACAGGGTGCATGCCTTAGAGAATTCACACTGGGACAGAGTGCTTGTATTATTACCCATGTCATGCTCACAATTACTTGCTAAGTGGCAAGGGCCCTTTGAGGTCACACAGTGAATTGAGGACATTGACTATGAGGTGTGGTGGATGGATGGGGGGGGCAGCAGATACATCACCTCAATATGCTAAAGCATTGGAATGGGGGGTCCCTGTGGCACTGGTGTTGGTAGTCCTAAAGAGGGCGGAGCCAGGGCTGGAGGTAAAAATGAAAGTAACCACTCAATTCACCCTGGTCCCCTGTGGAGACCACCTCTCGCTGGCCCAACTCACAGAGGTTGCCAAGTTGCAAGTGGAGTTTTCCAATGTGTCCTTGCCCCTCCCTGACTGCACTCACCTCAAAGAACACCACATTGAGATGCCTCCAGGGGTGGTGGTGAGTAGCCACCCTTACCCAAACACAAAAAAAGCTGTGGTTCAGGATGAACTCAAGGTCATGCTCGAAATTGGAATAATTGAGTAACACAGTGACTGGAGCAGCCTGGTGGTCTTGGTTGGTCCGATTCTGTGTGGACTACAGAACGGTCAATGTGGTGTCTAAATTTGACACATACCCAATGCCTCACATTGATGAGTAGCTCAATCGGTTAGGCGCTGCTTGTTTTTACTCGACACTGGATTTGACAACGCCATATTGGCAGATCCCACTAACTCCTCTATCCCAAGGAAAAAAAAAAAGTCTTTTTCCACACCATTTGGCCTACACCAGTTTGTCACCCTTCCTTTCAGGTTGTTCAGGGATCCCTCAATGTTCCAGTGGCTCATGGACAAAATCCTCTGTCTGCATGTTGCCTATGCTGTGGCCTACCTAGACAATATCATTATATATATCAATGATTGGCCGTGGCACCTAAAACACCTCAGGGCCATCCTGGAGTTGCTGAGGCATGTGGGCCTCATGGCTAACCTGAAAAAAAGTGTGTGATTGGGTGGGTGGAAGTATGGTATCTGGACTTCCACTTGGGTCATGGGCAGGTGTGTCCCCAAATTTATAAGACTGCAGCAATTGTGGCCTACCTGAGGCCCAAGACCAAAAAGGGGTTGAAACAGTTCCTGGGGCTGCCTGGCTAATACCGCAGGTTTATACCTAACTATTCGGATGTCACCAGCCCACTGACTGAACTCACTAAAAATGGAGCACCAGATCCAGTCCAGTGGATAGAGCAGTGCCAACAGGCATTTACTAAGGTGAAGGCTGCACTGTGTACGCATGCGGGGGGGGGCACTTTTACACTCCCCTGACTTCTTGCTCCCTTTTATTTTGCAGACAGCCACATCAGACAGAGGGCTGGGGACCATTCTGTCCCAAGTGGGGTGGGAGGAGCACCTGGTGTTGTATATCAACCACAAGCTTTCGATGCAAGAAAGTAAGTACAGCAACATCAAGAAGGAGTGTCTGACCAAGTGGGTGGTCCTCACCCTCTGCTATTGAGGTTTTTCACCCACGTGACCAAGTCATGTGAGGCTGCCATTTTGGACGTCACGGCTTGAATCAGTTTGAATGCGAGGAAGGCAACAAATGAAAAACATAAAAGAAAAAGGAGCGAGATGCAGAAAACACCTTCACTATCCAGCGACGTAGGGCATTTACGGGGCGAGCAGAGGGAGAGGTATTTGCAAAAATTGAGGTTAGCAGGCTTAGAGAACAACGTTTACCTGCTTCCACCAGGATTGTTCACTGATGTACGGAAGTACACGAAGCCCTCATCTTTACCTGACTTTGGCCCACATGATCTGTATACCTATGTCATTAAAAACCCATCGCCATACACAGGTATTGATCTGAAAGCGTATAAGAGTTTGGATACCTACAAATATTTTGTGTCAGGCTGGGTAACATGCCTACATCAGCGGGTCGTCCCTGGAGTCGGTGGTCGCCATCTTATTACAGCTAAGGTTTGTTCACATTTTCATTTACTTTCGGTCCTCAGGATAAACAAAATGTTATTAAATGTCATTGAAATAACTTCTTAGTCTGTTGAGACATGGCCCGTTATAAATTTGCTGTTACCAGGCAATGACCAAGAACTGTATTATTAGGATCGGTGTCTGTGTTGTAGCAGTGCATTAGCAGCTAGCTGTTAGCACTAGCTAATGTCAACAACATCATAGCTGGTATGTTACTGTAGCAATGTTTACGTTCAGTCATTTGGATGACTGTTAAAACCTTTCAGTCTCAAGTTTTTCCTTTACTGTATTTACTAGTTTACTGTAATTATGATCCGGCAGCTATTTACACCAGATCCAGTGTAAATAACTGCCGGAGCGTGCTCCGGCTTGCTCCCCCTCAAATTAAGCAGCGCGCTCTGGGAGCAAGCCGGAGCGCACTGCTTAATTTGAGGGGGAGCAAGCCGGAGCGCACTCCAGAACCTCGGCCAGAGCACTCCGGGAGCAAGCTGGAGCACGCTCCGGAACCTCGGCCGGAGCACTCCGGGAGCAAGCCGGAGCGCACTGCTTAATTTGAGGGGAACAAGCCGGAGCACGCTCCGGCAGCTATTTACACTGGATCCGGTGTAAATAGCTGCCGGATCATAATTACAGTAAACTAGTAAATACAGTAAAGGAAAAACTTGAGACTGAAAGGTTTTAACAGTCATCCAAATGACTGAACGTAAACATTGCTACAGTAACATACCAGGTATGATGTTGACATTAGCTAGCTTGACCTTCAAAATGGCGGACACCGGGGCGTCACGTGACCCTGTGACATCAGGTGAAAAACCTCAATTACCTGCTGGGGCACTCTTTCACCCTCTGTTTGGATCACACCCTGCTCCAGTGGCTCCACACATGAACAATGCCAATGCACAGGTCACCCACTGGTATCTAGCCCTCCAGCCTTTCAAGTTCAAGGTGGTCCACAGGCCAGGGGCACAGATGTGGTGGCTGACTTTCCCATTGGGGGGGGGAAATCAGCTGCAGGCCGGACAGCTCCCTGGCCTGAGTCAGGTGATGGGGGTAGGTGGCAGTGGGGTTATGGTCAAGCATTGGTTTTTAAATGGAGGGTGAGGCCAGGGAAGGTGAGTGGCAAAGTGATCACACCTGTCATTAATTGATGCTGTGTGTGTGTGTGTGTGTGTGTGTGTGTGTGTGTGTGTGTGTGTGTGTGTGTGTGTTAATGCAGTAATGACAAAACACTGATAAGGAGGGAGAGAGCAGAGAGGTGGTGTTCTTCTCCTGACCAGTGTGTGTGGGGGGGTGAAAAAAATAAAAAGCCAGAATTTACCATCACTACCCGTCTGTCTGCACTTCAGTGTTCTGCCCACCCTCAGGGATGTTTACACACTGACTGTAGGGAGGCAAGTTCCTTCCACCATGCTTCCAAATAATAATAACTTGGAATACCTGAAAACTGCTAAGTGCTTGAAACCCTGCTAAGCCCTTTTCTTCAACAGATTTCATTTTACCCTCAGACGTTGTCCAGGCTCCCTGTCACGCATTCATCTCCCTGTCATGCATTCACTCAGAGCCCAAGTCCATCTTGCCTCTGTCCTGTTTCGTCAGAGCCATAACCTGGGAATTTGATCAAGTTGCCAACATGCTTCCATATCATGTCGCCTACCTGTTCCCATGGTTACACCTACATACATGCCCCTACAATTCCAAGGGCAACTCATATCCTGGGCACACACAATGCTGGCAAATGGTCATCCAGGTATCCCACTCACCTACTAAGGTCTAAGTATTGGTGGCCAAGCATTCTGACAGATATTCACCATCACATTTCATCCTGTAGCAGATTTGCACAAGCTAAAGTTCCACATATCCTGCCAGCAGATAAACTCTACCCTTGCCCACACTATAGAACCCATGGTCCCTCATCTCAAGTGATTTCCTCACTGACCTCCCCAAGTCCCAGGGTAGCACAGTCATTATGGTATTCATCAGCTGGTTCTCAAAGTCCCTGCACCTCATCTGATTACTGGGCCTCCCCACAGACTTGAGGACTGCTGTTCAATCACATTTTCTGTTAGTTCAGAATCCCCAAGGATATTGTCAGTGGCTGGGGAGTACAGTTAACCTCCAGAGTGTGTAAGAGTTTCATGGAGAAATTGTGGTTCTCAGTGAGTCTCACACAGGGTAATGGGCAGGTCAAAAGGGCAAATCAGGAGACAAGTCAATTCCTGTACACCTTTTCCTCTAATAATCAGGGTGTATGGTTGCAGTTACTTCCATGGGCCAAGTACACCCAGAATTCCCTTTGACACTCTCTTCTGACCCCTTTTCAGTGTATGCTGGGCTACCAGCTCCCTTTGTTCTCATGGAATGCCACACAAACTGACTCACCCATAGTGACCACTGGTTTTGGCAGAGTGAACAGGTGTGGGAGAACACCCACCAGTGTCTTGAATGTGCTGCTGAGTGAATCAAGTGGTTTGCTGACTGTCACAGTGATGGCACACAGTATAACCCAGGGGATCACTTTTGCCTATCAGCCAGGGATATGTGGAACACACAGGGTTATAGAAAGCTCAATCCCAGGTACATTGAGCCATACAAAATTCTGCAGAGAATAAATGAGGTCACCTACAAGCTCAACCTACCATGCCACTGCTGTATCGCTCCCTCTTTCCATGTTTCCTGCCTCAAGCCTGTCATCAATGGGCCTCTAGCCACAGACAGTCCCCCCATCACACCTCCTGAATCTCTTGACATTGACAGCTAGCTGGCTTACATCATTAAGACTATCCTGAATTCCCACAGAAGGGAGGGCAGATTTGAATACCTCATTGAGTGGGAGGGCTATGGCCCAGAGGAGCAGTACTGGATACCAGCTCAGTGCATTCTGGATCCATTATTCAAACCAAATTTCTATTCACATCACACTGGAAAACCAGGTACACATACCAGAGGACACCCAAGAAAGAAACATTAATCTGGAGTGAGCTCATTGGTTGGGCAGTACAATTGCCCAACACCACTCATTTCTGATTAGAAGATAGACACTGCTTCTGCAAGCCTTCCTGGTGGTGTTGGGGTCTTGGCCAGTCCTAAAAGCTGGGAAATCTGAAGGCTCATCCTCACTGGACACAATTTACTGTCCAGCCAAATCTCAGTGACTGCCAAGACACAGGTGCACTAATACTCATGCAGGTAGTGGGTGTTGGCTGACAACTTGTCTGTCTTCACTCACAGGGAATGCATGTTGACGAGCAGTGTAGTAAGCAGGGGATGTTTTGTTTTTGTTGGATGAATACTGCTCTTACATCCATTTTGTCTATGTAGTACCTCTCTTTGGATTTGTCCAAAGACAGTTTGGTATCGAATCTACAACAGTTAAATATTCCAGAGATATGTGTTTGCAAAACAACAATTAGAATTCTCTGCTGTATTGGATTTCACAGGCTATGCCACCAGCAACATAGCCATTGTTGCATTCTTGGGTAAAATAGGTGATTAAAATCAATGTAAACAGTCCAGTCACATACCATAATGTGAAATCCATAGTTGATACTTCAGTGCAGACAAGGTATGAGGTAAAGAGCATAAACAACAATAAAAACATACAAATGCCAAGCATGAAATGCAGCAAGACATCCACAGAGCAGCATCCCGGAAGTTAAATCCAAAGTAACAATAAGCTTAATTCTAATATAGTCACTCAAAACCACACTAAAAGACCAGCTAATTAGCAAATGAAAAATAGCTGATTGCTCACGTAACCAAAACTGATGGGCAAATTCTGTCTAGTAGCAAAGCAGATGTAAACACAAGGTAAACACAACGAATAACATGCACCTAACAAGCAGCAGATAAACAGAGTATTCAAAAGGTACAAGCAAACAGAAAAACACACAGTATTCCAATGACAAAAACAATTGGTAAAATACAGAAAACTTAGCCTGCTCTAGAAATAATCCATAGCTCCAGTAGCCAACGATGAATTTTGTCATCAATCCAGTGTCTCAATACAAGAATTATAGTGAGATAATATCTTATTAATAACTGCTTTTAATTGTATGTGTTCTGTGTCACAATAGATGACTTGCAACCACGTGATCAAAATGTGCTATGTCATGAGCATCCACCATGATGGTAGACATACAAAGCAACTAGGATGGCAGCCACTGAAAGCATGTCTGTAAACAATGCTGAATTTTCTCAATATTATCATGATTTGAATGGTCAAGTGAAGATTTGACATGTGTGGTTTTGACCCATATTATTTAAAAAAGTCAGACTTTTCTGAAGATAAGATGCTTCTACTAACCATCGAGTATCCATATATTATGTTCTATCTGGTTTGGCTGCCGAAGAATCAAGTCTGAACTTGAATGAAACATAGCCCATTTTCTGAGTGGGTGCCCAGTCTAGATTGTTTCTATTGTATAATTTTGCTGGCGCTCCTAAAAGCGAACTGGTAATACGTGTTAATATTATAACAATGACTGCGTGAACCACAAGAGAACACTTGTTTTATAGCAAAATTCTAGCAACATGAAATAAAATTCTTACATGATATTATTGAGAAAGCTTTTGAATCTCACTTGAGATTCAATGATTACTGCAAACATGAGCTGTTTTGGTTTTAACCTCTGTTAGATCAGCCCTGCTGATGTTGTTCAGCCATGCTCGTCTCCTCTCCATACTAACAGGGGTGATAGCGTTCCGGCGCCGCGCCGGATTTCCGGTGTACCGTGGCTGGGGAAAAAAAAAAAATCTAGTTCGCCCATTGTCCTGTGTCATTCTGAGATGCGCAGATAGACAGTAAAGGGAATTCGCATGATATGGAACTAGTGGGAAAAAAGTGCCGTCACGGCACGAATTAGACCCTCCGAGGGTCTAATTCGTGCCGTGAAGGCACTTTTTTCCCACTAGTTCCATATCATGCGAATTCCCTTTACTGTCTATCTGCGCATCTCAGAATGACACAGGACAATGGGTGAACTAGATTTTTTTTTCCCCAGCCACGGTACGCCGGAAATCCGGCGCGTCGCCGGAACGCTATCACCCCTGTACTAAGCCTCAGAGTTTCCTTGCCCTCTTTCTGAATCATGGATGGAATTTTAAAAAATCAGAACATGCCACAGTCATGAGTACTGTTGTGACCACAACCATATACAGCACAATGATATGACATAGCTAGAAGAATGCTTAAAGCAGTGGAAAAACAAAGAGTTGCACACACGTGACTATGTTTTGCATGGAATGTCACTTGACCCTGCATTTGTATATCCACCAACATGGCCGACATCCGGGTTTCTATTTTGCTTCGACCTCACTTGCAAGTCAAGGATAGGGCAGGTTGGGGTAGGATGCAAGTGCAGGTAAAGAGTATTTATTAAAGAAAGCACAAAAAAAAGCATCCAAAAAAGTGGTAAATAACAGGCACAGTTCAGTTGATCCACAAACAGAATGTCTGAGGCTAAGCAGGGTGAGAACCAGGGAGCAAAAACAGGATAAAAAAAAATCAGACAGACAAAATGTACAATAAGGCTTTGTATAACTTGGTACGTATAACACCGCTCTTGCAACCTGAATACTTCACAAACTGAGAGTGTGTGAGAAGGAGGAGTCCTTAAATACAGACTCTGTATTGAACCAGCATGTGAAACAGCTGCGTGGACTTAACAGGTGCATGCATGAACCCACGGTGTATCCTGGAAACCGAAGTCGAGTCATGCAGCACAACACTGCAAATCTGGAAGTAGTTGCTCTGCTGAGCAAGGTGCACAGCTCAGCACTCAGTAGGAGGGAGAGTACATGACATTCAGCATGTAAGCTGTAAAGTACTGAGTAATTCTATCAGGTATCAAGACAACTGAACTCAAATATACTAAAACTGCCTGACATGTTTTGGGTATTAAAGAAGATATTACCGGGCGACACGATGGTGTAGTGGTTAGCACAGTCACCTTACAGCAAGAAGGTCCTGGGTTCAAGCCCAGCTGCTGATGAGGACCTTTCTGGGTGGAGTTTGCATGTTATCCCTGTGTGTGCGTGGGTTTCCTCAAGGTGCTCTGGTTTCCCCCACAGTCCAAACGCATGTAGATTAGGTTAATTGGTGGCTCTAAATTGACCTTAGGTGTGAATGTGAGTGTGAATGGTTGTTTGTCTCTATGTGTCAGCCCTGCGATGACCTGGTGACTTGTCCAGGGTGTATCCCACCTCTTGCCCATAGTCAGCTGGGATAGCCTACAGATAATGGATGGATAAAGAAGACATTACCATAAAATAAGACAAATGGTTACAAATACATGTAGAGTATTTACCAAATAAACACAAAACATTGGTAATATTTTACAATAAAGGTTAACATACACTTCCAGAAATAATTTAGTAAAGAGAATCAGGTAATGTAAAATAACAGTTAAAGTAAGGATATGAAAACACTAAATAAAGCAGTAATAATCTGGTAAATATTCCCCAATAAGTTGTACTGCCAACAAGGTAAATGGAGGAACACAAGAACATGATGTGAGCTCAATAATCGCAAGACAGAATGCTACCAAGATGCTGCTGCACTACAGTTAATGTCTTGTGTTTTTTGTAGTTTCTTGTGTTTTCTGTCACATCCTTATTTGTCAAAACACTTCATCTGGTAAAACCTTTCATACTGAAATGCATAGTGTGGCTGAACTGATTTCTGTTTATCTTCCTGGCAATTTTAACCTTTGTTGTGCCTGGCCACCAAACCAGTGGGTGTGGGAGTCTTGTTTATCTAACAATTCCCATAACAGTTATACAACTAACAACTCCCAACCTCATTTGTGTATCAACAACATGGAGCTTGAAAGAGTCACTGAGTTCAAGTTGCTTGGAGCTGTAGTACAGGATGACAAAGTGGAATTCACACAGAGTATCGTCAGTAAAGCTAGCAAATGTATTTATTATGTCGCAAGCATTATGTGAGAGCTTGTAGGAAAGTTGGTCTTCCTACTGAGGTTGGCCTTACTACCTACATAAAGATCCAGCTCTTGCTAGAATATGCCAGTCCCATTTGGGGTGGTTTGCCCAAGTATCTCTCTGTGGAGCTACAAACAATGCAATACCACTGTCTGAGGATCCTTGAACTTCCAAAGGACACCCTGGAAGCACTGGCCCAAAGAAGGGACACTATGACTAAGAATGAACTAAAGCATATGATGGAGAGTAACAACTTTAGCTACTTATTTCAACAATCTGAGCTTGTACACAACTACAGCCTAAGGAAGAGGAAAAGTAACCAAGCACTGCTTTCCAGAACTAAGAGACATCAGCAATCATTCATCCATAGAGCTTTGAGACTGTAGCTGTAGGATTTATCCATTCTATATTTAAAGGAATAATCCAGAGTGATATGCTTTCTAGGTCTATTTTCGCATTATTGGGAGTGCATACGTTGAGTTGCTACCACAATCACGTCAATCAGATGTGTTTTGAGACAGTTTGTTTTTTGCAATTTCAACCGGAAAGCGCCAACACGGCAGTGCGAGGGGCATGTCTTTTTGCCGATACAAAACGCTAGTTTTAAAACCATTGCAAAGCTCAAAACATGACAGTTCTGTGGAATTGAGTAGAGGGTTCCTACAAACAAAACGAAGTGTCCCTAGCTCTGCAAGTGCATGGACAGTGTGTAGAAGAGTAAATACAAAGCCAGTACCTTGCCTGAAGTTGTTCTTCTCCAGACACCATCTTCAGGGGAAAGTCTGTCAACTTTTATGGCCTTTCCCCTGAAAAGAAAGCACATCAGTTAGGATTAAATTACTATAGTTCATACATGTGAATGTTAAAGGATTATTCCTTTAACATTCACATATATGAACTATAGTAATTTATTGATCTTTTTCTTTTACCTCATCTCATTATCTCTAGCCGCTTTATCCTTCTACATACCATGCAAACGTCAAATAATAAAACGAGTATAAGGGAATAATGCATTTTATTACATTGTTAAAAAATCCCAACTAAACAGCCCAACAGTTTGAGCATTGAAACACACACTGACTCCGAGCTACTGTCCTGCTCCTACTCCTGCTGAGTGGTGGGACGGGGTGTCGGGATGTCCTTGTCTTTATCACGGAGCATGGCACAATGGCCTGACAGCGATGATGGGATTGCAATGTCCTCACTTCTGGGCATCGTTAGCTGAAACATACATGAAAATCAGCATATATAATATGAATTACATAAGCATATACCGTAGATACTGAAATGAATGTTTAAAGCATGTGTATTTACCTGTGAAAATACCTCTGGCGGGGTGCTGTGCCTTCTGCTGGCTTGAAGGCATACTTCTCCCTGTATGTGCAAGGCTTGCCGGTGCTGCTACCATCATCATCAAATTCTTCCTCCTCCTCCCCCTCTGCTGACATCAACAGGAGCTGATGAAGAACCAATGCTGCAGGTTTAAATAGAAGGAAGGCTTGTACCTATGGCCATGGACATAGGTTCCAGCTTGCCTGCAACCCTACACAGGATAAGTGGCTATAGATAATGGATGGATGGAAGTAGAATCAGAAAGGAGTGCTTCTGATGAGGAGGAAGTAGGGTTGAGAAGATCCTCCAGAGACAGGATGGCTCCTAAAAAGCTGATTTATCCGACATTAGGGAACCCATTAGTGACTCTTATGCATTCCATTTTAACTGGTTTAGATCAAGCTCTCTTACAAATGCTTGCCTTTGATACTGTACCTTACATATGCCATCTAACCCCTTTAACTTTTGAGATAGTGTAGGGTGTAACATGCAGGGATGCATGCAGATTAAGGGGGGGGGGGGGGAGATGTAGCCCACTCAAAATAGCCTGTAATGAGTGTGAATGTATTTCTAGCTTTTCCCAACTGCAATAGCTGTTTTAGTCCAGCATAGGGCAGCGCCAGTGGCGCTGTAGAGGAAAACAACTAATAACAACAGCGCTTCCAGGACAGAGAGACAATATAACTAAAAAGAAAACAGCAGAATGAGACAACAGAACATAAGCAAGCTAAAGCAGAAATTAAATGAACTGAAGTAGGAGCGCAACATAAAAAAAAAAGTTAGTTCAAAAGGTTAAAGTTCTTCTGTATGAAGTCCATGAGTTTCAAGGAGTAACTGCGCGATGTTGGCAAGGATTGAAGGACTTTTTTATGCTTCGGTGAGTGTTTGCTGATTAATTGCCATGCTGTGCTAACTGTTAGCTAGCATAGTTGGGTCATTGTACAGTATTCTGTTATGTGAGAGATTCTTTTGATAAGAATTCATGTAATGTTGCCTTGCTATTTTCTGAGTGTGCTCACAATGTGGCAATTTCTAAGCTTTTTACTGAAACAAAAAAAAAAAATCAGAGCTGACCTTAAGTTGAATAAAGTACAGTTAGAAGGAATTAAAGAGGATGCTGGTGATGTTGCTGTATGGCATGCTAGTACCAGAGTTTTACATGTGCAGCAGCTAAGAGGATTGAATGTATAGTAATTTTGGAGTTACTGTAAATTCATTCATTGGGATTTCTTTTGAATGATATTAATTCCAGATCTGGTAATATTTTCAAAGTGAACAATCAGCTGTTGCCCTGCTTATGCAGGTTTTTTTTTCTCCACCTGATGATTTGTGAGGAAAGAAAGGATTGTTCATTGGAAAAATTGCTGATGAACCTACCACAGACAGGTCGAGGACATATGGTGTGTGTGCCAAGGAGCATCTCACCAGTCAAGAGGATTGATCCATTCTGAATTCCTTCATCATTTTGCACAGATACATGCTGAGATCTTACCACCCTCTATTTACAAAGGGTAAAAAAAAAAAAAAAAACACTAACTGGATAGATAAACACTGGTTTTATTTAATTTGGTTTGTCATTTTCTCAGAGCTCTGATTTTTAAAAAAAAAATTGTTTATTTCTTTTTTTCAACCCGAGTTGGTTGAAGGAGCAGGGAAGAGACACAGCTTCCCAAATTAGGAACTGAACTAACAGACTGAATCCCAAACTATTTGGACTAAGGGAGATTTTGGGGTTATCTTGAAAACTGGTTAGGAAATTGCATTAACAGAAAAAAAAAAGAACTGTACTATGTTCAGTGGTGTTATTAAATAAAAGCTGGCTATACATTCTGATTGATCTAAATGGGTGCTCTGGTGTTCTAATTCCTCTATGCCTTCTTGAAAAGTATCTAGGATAAGTAATTGTGTACACATCGATTATAATGTGCAAAGAGATCCCTTACATAATTTTGGTGAGCCAGCCAGGAGGAGTAGGTATAAAGAAATATATAATAATAGGGAATAAAGTATGTCTTTGAAGGTCCTTAGTCATCCAGGTCATCATAAACCATAGGTGCTAAAGAAGGCAACTGGACTTGTTTGAAATTCTGCTTGAAATAGAGAATAGACCAAAAATTTTGATATCACTGATATAGCCAGTTAATTCATACAGTATCATTTTTCTTGTGCTGTTAGCCACATTCCACAATCTTTTTGTAAATTGTGTAAGGTCTTATGCAACTATGGACACTGAACAAGAGTATGATACAGATATGAAGAAGTCTGTGTACATTTAGGGTATTTCAGGAACTGATACTGATGAGCAGATAGCTGAATTCTGTTTACCTTTTGGGTCTGTGTAGCGCGTTCAATGTGTGGGTGGAGCACAGAGGACGGCAGGACAGAGATCAGGTTTTATAATTCGGCTTTATTGCCACACTTTTCAGTCTAACAATGATTATTCGTTCAGACACACACATAACCGGCGTCTGGTTCAGGGATCAGCCCCTTCTGCTTTCGCTCTCCCTCCTGATATAGGGCGCAGTCACTGGGAAGACACACAAACACAGGTTAATTGCTCTCAGGTGACGTGATTCTGCCACTTACCTTCCCTGACTCCGCCCTCCTGTCACAGACCGGCGCTTGACCACGCCCCCGCTGCCACATACCCCCACCGCCCGACTCAGGCCGGGCGGCCGTCCGGCCTGCAGCCGACTCCCCCCCCCCTTGACGGGAGTGGAAGTCCGCCACGACCATCTGCGCCCCCGGCCTGTGGACCACCTTGAAATTGAAGGGTTGGAGTGCCAAATACCAACGGGTGATCCGCACGTTGGCATCTTTCATGCGGTGGAGCCACTGGAGGGGCGCGTGGTCCGAACAGAGGGTGAAAGGGCGCCCCAGCAGGTAGTACCGGAGGGCGAGAACCGCCCACTTGATGGCCAGACACTCTTTCTCTATGGTGCTGTAGCGCCCCTCACGCACCGACAGCTTCCTGCTGATATACAGGACCGGGCGGTCCTCCCCCTCCACCTCCTGGGACAAAACCGCCCCCAGCCCTCTGTCCGACGCATCGGTCTGCAACGTAAAAGGGAGAGAAAAGTCAGGGGAGTGTAGAAGTGGCCCCCCACACAGTGCAGCCTTTACCTCTGAGAAAGCCCGCTGGCACTGCTCCGTCCACTGGACCGGATCTGGTGCCCCCTTTTTAGTGAGATCAGTCAGCGGGCTGGTGACGTCCGAATAATTAGGTATAAACCTGCGATAATAGCCAGCCAGCCCCAGGAACTGTCTCACCCCCTTTTTGGTCTTGGGCCTCGGGCAGGCCGCAATTGCTGCCGTCTTATTAATTTGGGGACGCACCTGCCCGTTGCCCAAGTGGAAGCCCAGATACCGTACTTCCACCCGCCCAATCGCACACTTCTTTGGGTTGGCTGTGAGCCCCGCCCGCCTCAGCGACCTAAGGACGGCCCTCAGATGTTTGAGGTGCCGCTGCCAGTCATTGCTATAGATTATTATGTCATCTAGATATGCTGCCGCATACGTGGCGTGAGGGCGGAGGACTCTGTCCATCAGCCGCTGAAACGTCGCGGGCACCCCAAACAGCCCAAACGGAAGGGTGACGAATTGGTGTAAACCAAACGGTGTGGAAAAGGCCGTCTTCTCTCGGGATAGTGGAGTCAAGGGGATCTGCCAATATCCCTTCGTCAAATCCAGTGTCGAATAAAAGCGAGCAGTGCCGAGTCGATCGAGCAACTCATCAATACGAGGCATTGGGTACGCGTCGAATTTAGACACCGCGTTGACTTTTCTATAGTCCACACAGAACCGGACCGACCCGTCGGCCTTGGGTACCAAGACCACCGGGCTGCTCCAGTCACTGTAGGACTCCTCGACGATGCCCATTTCGAGCATGGTCTGAAGTTCTTCCCGAACCACCTTTTTTTTGTGTTTGGGTAGCCTGTAAGGGCGGCTACGCACTACCACCCCCGGGGGCGTCTCTATGTGGTGCTCTATGAGGTTAGTGCGACCGGGCAGGGGCGAGAACACATCCGAAAACTCGGTCTGCAACTGGGCGACCTCCGTGAGTTGGGTCGGGGAGAGGTGGTCTCCACAGGGGACCGGAGAGGTACGGGATGTCAATGTCCCTTTTTGAACCTCCGGCCCCAGCTCCGCCTTCTCCGGAACTACCGACACCAACGCCACGGGGACCTCCTCGTTCCAGAGTTTAAGCAGGTTGAGGTGGTAAATCTGTAGTGCCCCACCCCTGTCCGTTCGCCTCACCTCATAGTCGACATCCCCGACTCGCCGTGTGACCTCAAAGGGTCCTTGCCACTTGGCGATCAATTTGGAGCTCGACGTGGGCAACAGTACGAGTACCTTATCTCCCGGAGTGAACTCTCTAAGGCGCGTACCCTTGTTGTACAGGCGGGCTTGCCGTTCCTGGGCCTGCCGCAAATTCTCCTGAGTTAGGTGGGTGAGCGTGTGGAGTTTTGCGTGCAGGTCCATAACGTACTGAATTTCGTTCTTACTTTGTGAAGGTCCCTCCTCCCAATTTCCCCGCAGCACGTCCAGGATGCCGCGTGGCTTACGCCCATATAATAATTCGAACGGGGAGAACCCCGTGGAGGCTTGGGGGACCTCTCGCACCGAGAACAGCAAGGGTTCGAGCCACTTATCCCAGTTACATGCGTCCTCACTTACGAATTTTTTAATAATATTTTTGAGGGTGCGGTTGAAGCGTTCCACTAAACCGTCCGTTTGTGGGTGATACACGCTGGTGCGGATCGGCTTAATCCCCAATAACCCATACAGTTCACGCAGTGTTCGTGACATAAACGTAGTGCCTTGATCAGTCAGAATCTCTTTCGGGATTCCGACTCGGGAGATGACGCGGAAGAGTGCCTCGGCAATACTGCGTGCTGAGATATTGCGCAGAGGCACTGCTTCCGGGTATCGCGTTGCATAGTCCACCAGAACTAATATAAAGCGGTACCCTCGTGCTGACCGATCTAATGGCCCGATGAGATCCATCCCAATTCTCTCAAACGGGGTCTCGATTAACGGTAGAGGGCGCAAAGGCACTTTTGGAATGGCCGCTGGGTTTACTAACTGGCATTCGCGGCATGCCGTACACCACCTACGGACATCGCCGCGAATCCCCGGCCAATAGAAACGGGCCATTATTCAGGCTAGTGTTTTATCCTGCCCCAAGTGTCCGGCCATGGGATTAAAGTGAGCCGCCTGGAATACCAATTCCCGGCGGCTCTTCTGAATTAACAGCTGCGTGATGCGCTCTTTAGTTTGAGTGTCCTGCGTCACTCGGTATAATCTATCCTTCATAATCGCGAAGTAGGGGAAGGACAGGGTGGCGTTTGGCGGGAGCGTTTGACCATCGATTACTCTCACTTGGTCAAACGCATGCCGCAGAGTCTCGTCTCGCGACTGCTCTAAGGGGAAATCCGCGAGGGATTCCCCAATAGAGAGAGGAGGGGCCGGCGGCTCCTCAATCTGACGCGGAGATGACGTAGACGGCTCTGCGACAGCTGCTCCCGCCAAAGCGACACCGGGACCTCCCCCTGTCAAATGGCAGGACCCACTCTCGACTAGGCGTGTCATTAAACCCTGAAATCCCGGCCAATCAGTCCCCAAAATTAGAGAGTGGGTAAGGCGAGGATTAACCGCCGCCTTCACTATAAATTTTTCCCCTCTGAAAATAATGTGGACCGACACCAAAGGGTAGCTGTGAACATCCCCGTGCACACACAATACCTTCACCTCTTGTGCTCCCCCCAATGCCTCGTTTTGAACCAGGCTTTGGCGAATTGAGGTCTGATTACAACCAGAATCCACCAACGCCTGATATGTAGCCCCTTGGATACTCACCGGTATGCGATACGCTCTGGCCCGATCGAGGGCGGCCTCTGGCACGTCGGGGATCCGAACCACTGCGCCCACTTCCATTGCTGTGCACTGCTGATGAAGGTGGCCCAGTTCCCCGCAGCGCCAGCAAACCGGCCCGGGCTTTCCCTCTGCACCAGTGATCTGGGGCTCACTCACCTGAGGTGGGGGAGAGACAGACACAGAAGAGAGAAATGGGAGGGCACCGCGGGTGCGGCGGGCCGGCTGGGGTGGTGCCGGCCCCCGCCTCCGCGGTGGGGGAATGGGGCAAGGACGGGACACAGGAGGAGAGGGAGAGAGAGAGAGAAGAGGAGAGAAGAGACGATGCCATCTGCTGTCCTGCCGCCGGGACAGCCGCCAGATGATCCTCCGCCAGCTCGACTGCCTGATCCAGCGACGCCGGGCGGTGGCACTGGACCCACTCCGCGGTTCCGGCTGGTAAGCGGGCGACGAATTGTTCCAGTACCACCTGGTCGACGATTCCCTCGGCGTCGCGATTGTTGGCCCTCAGCCACCGCCAGCAGGCGTCCCGGAGCTGCTGGCCGAACGCGAACGGCCGGCTGACTTCCTCCAGTCGCAGCGCGCGGAAGCGCTGGCGCTGTTGCTCCGGTGTGCGCCCCACACGCTGGAGGACGGCCCGGCGGAGGTCCGCGTAGGCCAGCCGGCGGTCGGCGGGGAGCTGTAGCGCGGCCAGCTGCGCCTCTCCCGTGAGCAGGGGGAGGAGGCGTGCCGCGCGCTGCTCCATCGGCCACCCCGAGGCTTCGGCGACCTGTTCAAACAACGTAATGAACGCCTCGGGGTCGTCCTGCGGGCCCATCTTGGTGACAATGAGGGGAGACGGGCCCGCGGCCGGAGCACTGGTGGACCCCGCCGACGCGAGGAGATGCCGGAACGCCTCGCGATCTTCCTGCTGGGCCAGCACCAGGGCTTCGAAGTGCTGCTCCTGCTCCTTTCGGAGCGTGACGAGTGCCTGGTGCTGGCTTTGCTGAGCCGTGGTGAGGGCGTGGACCAGATCGGCGAACGGGGAGGATTCCATGGGGCTGCTGGTTTGGTGCTCCACTGTCCCGGGTTTCGGCACCACTGTAGCGCGTTCAATGTGTGGGTGGAGCACAGAGGACGGCAGGACAGAGATCAGGTTTTATAATTCGGCTTTATTGCCACACTTTTCAGTCTAACAATGATTATTTGTTCAGACACACACATAACCGGCGTCTGGTTCAGGGATCAGCCCCTTCTGCTCTCGCTCTCCCTCCTGATATAGGGCGCAGTCACTGGGAAGACACACAAACACAGGTTAATTGCTCTCAGGTGACGTGATTCTGCCACTTACCTTCCCTGACTCCGCCCTCCTGTCACAGACTGGCACTTGACCACGCCCCCGCTGCCACAGTCTGTGAATAAAGTGAGACAAACAGGTCAAGGTGACAAACAGGGCAAGGCAGTGGTGTGAAAGCTTTAGTAGAATTTGAATCTGAAGAACCTGTCGTAAAACTGGCACCTAGTCTCCCCCAGTATTTTCTTACAGGGTAGTCACACTAGAGGCGGAATGAGCCGGAATGCCATCGGAATTAAAATTCTTCGTATATTCCGAGATATTCGAAGTGCATTCTAAAAATTGACTGCATTCCAAACATTCAGGCCCATTCTTGTGGCCGGCCTGAATGTTTTGCTCATGCTCAAAACATTCGAGGTGCATTTGAAGAGGAGAAATATCGAATGGCATTCGAAGTGTTTTCTAACTGCATTCTAAATATTCTTATGGCATTCCAACAGCATTCGAAACATTCTGATCACATTCCAGGAAAAAATTGAAATGACAAGCCACTTCAAATCCTGCCAGAATGTCCTGACTGTGCCTCGAATGAGCCGGAATGCCGTCAGAATGAAAATTCTTTGTAAATTCCGGGATATTCGAAGTACATTCTAAGTATTCGAGCTGCAGTCTCTTTGAATTCTTAGACATTCAAAAGATATTCGGCAGCTATTCTGGGAGCATTCTGACTGCACTCGAGGCAAATTCGTACAGCATTCGAGGCACCTTCCGACCAGACTTTGGGTGGTATTCGAGCAGCAATCGAACCACACTCGTACGGCATTCAAAGTGCATTCTTAATATTCTTACTGCATTCTAGGTATTCCTACTGTGTTCCAACTACATTTGAACTGCATTTGAAAGCTAATACACCCAGAATGTGCAAGAATCATTCGAGGCGGGTTCAAAATGCAGTCCAAGTATTCGAACGGCATTCTTACAAAGCTGTAAGAATGTTGGTCAGTTTGAAATTCCTGCCCGAATGTAGCATGAATTTTGAAAAATTTGTCATTCCGGCTGGTTCTGCTTGATTCCTGCTAATTCTGAATAAGTGTGATGGGGCCTTTAGTGTTGGAAACCCTAACATTATGTGGCATATAGATTGAGCTTACCAAACTACTCAGACCCCTAAGAAACATTCACTCACCCACAAGGCAGGCAGCCTCTCTGGACACAAATGATAGCTCAAACTCTGAGAGTGAAGCAGACTCTGATGATAGTAGGACACCTTTTAAACACAGACAACATACCAAGCTTGATCGTACTCAACATGGTTCTCCTGAACATGCCTCCATAGCTAAAGATTTGACAAAAATAACACAGCCAGCTCTAATGGGATCCAACAAAGGGGCCTCAAACCATGACATTTTCAACCCACCAGAGGTGCAGAGGATCATTGTAGAGCATGTCATTCAAAGTGATGATTCTAATGCACCAAGTCAGCAATCCAAATAGCTTCATCCTTTTTCAAGAAGCATCCCTAAGTCTCATCTCATTATCTCTAGCCGCTTTATCCTGTTCTACAGGGTCGCAGGCAAGCTGGAGCCTATCCCAGCTGACTACGGGTGAAAGGCGGGGTACACCCTGGACAAGTCACCAGGTCATCACACGGCTGACACAGACACCCATTCACACCTATGGTCAATTTAGGAGTCACCAGTTAACCTAACCTGCATGTCTTTGGACTGTGGGGGAAAC
Source organism: Neoarius graeffei (assembly GCF_027579695.1). NCBI lineage: Eukaryota > Metazoa > Chordata > Actinopteri > Siluriformes > Ariidae > Neoarius > Neoarius graeffei. The sequence goes on along the minus strand of NC_083575.1, from coordinate 33,180,187 downwards.
CAGAGCACCCAGAAGAAACGCACATGGACACAGGGAGGACATGCAAACTCTGCACAGAAAGGCCCTCGTCGGCCACGGGGCTCGAACCCAGACCTTCTTGCTGTGAGGTGACAATGCTAACCACTACACCACTGTGCCACCCGAGTCCCTAAGTCTCTAAAGGAAATGGACTGAAACTTGGTCTTTCCATGTGGAGCTTATAATCCAAGATAAACTCCCTGTTGATATGCAGCAGTGTAAAATCTTAGAAAGCCTGCTTCCACCATGTTCTGATTTAGTGAGGCAGCTAGGCCCACATGCTTGCTCCTTGTGATTATGTGAAACTTCTTGATTCAGCATATAGGTTATTTGAGGATGGGGAGGGGATCTTTGCAAGGTTTCTTAGCACTTATCAAAATACAGGAGAGAAAGCCTCCGAGTTTCTACAGTGATTGCAGGTACTGCTCACCACAACTATACAGAGGGGTGGCATTACAAATGCAGATGCTAACAAGAACTTACTGAGACAGTTTAGACATGGATAGTGGGATCAGTCTCTCATCCTGGCATTGCAGTTAGAGTTTAAATCAGGTACACCCCCTGAATTTTCTTACTTCTAACTGCAGTTGAGAACAGAGGAGGACAAGAGAGCTGCAAAGCTTGATCGCATGCAACGTCACTTTGGGAGCACTAAGACCAAATCAACTGTAAATATGCAGCTTGTGCCTGAAGTGCCTCCCTCTTTTGATGCAAGTGCTAATATACTCCACACATACATTGCAGAAACAAGAGGATTTAAGGAAGCAGGTTGCTGAAGTAAAAATGCAACTTAGCAAAAAGAAAGAGCAGAGGAGACAGAAGCACACTGAAAAGTCAAATCCAGCCCAGGAAAATCCTCCAGTTAGGGCTGCAGCTGAAATTCAAGCCCAACAAATAGCACCCAGACCCAGGCTAAAAGCTTAGTTCTGTTTCAAGTGTGGCAATGATGGCCATATCACAGAACAGTGCAAAAATCCTCAAAATAAACTCTTGGTAGATCAGAGATACAAGGGACTGAAAGCAAGGCAAAATGAATGGCAGACCAAATACGGTCATTTAAACTGGATGGGGTTGTAGTAGAGGGACTAACTGCACCCAGAAATTAATTGCAATGTCCAATACAAAACCAAGAAACAGAAACAGTCATGAAAGTCATCCCCTAGCTCAGTCAGTTGATGGTGTTCTTCCAAGAGGATTGATAGGGCAAAAATGTACAGCAACTGTCACTATTGAAGGAGTTCAGTGTGATAGCCTTATTGATTCAGATTCCCAGGTGACCACAATTTCAAAGTCTTTTCATGAGAGTCACCTCTCACATCAATGTATCTTCCCCATTGAAGACCTTTTAGACATGGAAGGTGCTGGCGGTAAGGAAGTACCCTATCTTGGCTATACCCAAGTCAACATCCATTTTCCAGAGAATGTCATTGGAAAACCTGAAAGAGTTGATACTCTTGCACTTGGTGTACCAGATCACAAAACACACCTGGATATTCCCTTGTTGATAGGCACCAACATACTGGACCCTCTGTTTCAAAAATGTGCACTAACTCAGGACAAATGTGTAGGACACAAGTGCAAAGGAAGCCAATTTTCCCCACTGGTGAAGCATTTGTATCAAAGGTTCAAAATCCAGCAACAAAATGGTAAGTTTGGGACTGTGAAGATACAGAGCAAAAAGTGTATCATTATTCCTGCAGGAGAAAAGCTGGCTCTAACTGGGTATGCAAGAAATGTCCCAGTAGCAGCCAATGTGACCCTCTTAGTCAAGCTTCCTCAGTCAAACGTACCTGGTGGCCTCTTGTTTTGCAGCTACATCATGACAAGCCCACCATGTCCATCCTTCAAGGTGCCTGTCCTGGTCAAAAATGAGACTGCACATGACATCAAAGTACCTCCTGGTCACATCATCCCTGAGCTTTCCCTTCCAAAGACTGTATCACCATTGCCAGCCCAGGGTGCCAAAGCTACATCAGGTGAACCCTCCCATAGTGCACCAGCTTCTGCAGCCTGTAGCTCCATGCAGGTGTCGGAGTCTGGCAAACTCAACTTTGACTTTGCTGACTCTTCTTTGCCTGAGGAGTGGAAGGAGAGAATCACCAAGAAATTAAACTCATTATCAGATGTTTTTGCACTCAGTGACCTTGATTATGGTCATACCACTGAAGTTAAACACAGAATTTGCCTGTCAGACCCATCTCCATTTAAACAGAGACCCAGACCAAGCCATCCTTCTGACTATGATGCTGTCAGACTTCATTTAAAGGAGCTTCAAGATGCCAACATCATATGTGAATCAGAAAGCCTTTGCATCTCCTATTGTTGTAGTAAAGAAGAATAGTGACATTGGGATGTGCATCAACTACTGCAAACTGAACAGGCAAACCATCAAAAGATGCATATGCTTTACCCAACATAGAGGAAGCTTTTTCCACTTTGACAGGGTCCAAGTGGTTCTCCATTATGGCTCTTAAGTCTGGATATTATCACATGGAGGTGGAGGAGGAAGACAAATGCAAAACAGCTTTTGTGACACCAATGGGATTCTGGGAATTTAACAGAATGCTAAAGGGAGTTACAAATGCGCCCAGTACTTTTCAAAGAGTAATGGAGAAGTGCATGGGCAGTAAAAATTTGAGTGAAGTTTTAGTCTTTCTTGACAATCTTATTGTTTTATCAGCCACACTTGAGGAACATGAGGACTGACTGTTGAGAGTACTGCACAGGTTGAAGGACTTTGGCTTAAAGCTTTCACCTGAGAAAATGCCAATTCTTCAGGATGTCCATCAGGTATCTTGGCCATGTGGTATCAGCTAATGGGGTGGAGACAGACCCAGCCAAGATAGCTGCTCTTACTACCTGGTCCAGGCCAAATAACAAAGAGTTTAAGTCTTTCCTCGGGTTTGGTAGATATTACAGGAGGTTCATAAAAGACTACTCTAAAATTGCAAAACCTCTCAATGACTTGACAGCTGGGTGTCTGCCACCAAAAAGGAAGGCCTTCTCATGCAGCAAATCAAAATGTTCCTCAAGTGTAGATTTCAAAAAGCCCTTCAATGAAAAATGGACGTCAGCCTGTGAAGAGGCATTCAAGATTCTCATTCAAAAGCTCAAGTCTGCTCCTATTCTTGGCTTTGCAGACCCAAAGAAACCATACATTGTTCACACAGATGCGAGCATGCATGGTCTAGGTGCAGCCTCATTTCAAAAACAAGAAGTTGAGAGTAATTGCCTATGCAAGCAGGGGGCTCTCCCGCTGTGAGCAAAGATGCCCTGGGCATAAACTTGAAGTCCTCTCTCTAAAGTGGGCTGTTACAGAGAAGTTCTTTGACTATCTCTATGGAGCAAAATTCACAGTTGTGACAGACAACAATCTACTCACTTATGTATTGACATCTGCCAAACGTGATGCTGCAGGGCATTGTTGGCTGGCCGCTCTTTCCAGCTTTGACTTTAATATCCAGTATAGAGCTGGGAAAAAGAACCAAGATGCAGACAGTCTTTCGAGGCATCCACACCCTCATGACCAAGATACACCTGATTTCAGTTCTGAGGATGAGAATACTCACATCAAGAGGTTCATTGCTCAGCTCCTGCAGGAAAACAGAGAGCCTGATTTCCCAACTAAGGCTCGGGGTAGTGTGTAAGAGACATTAGCATACTCCAGCATCAGGTACAGAGCCAGAGGTAACCCAGCCACCTGTACCAGTTGAATGCCTGGCCATTGAGGCCTCTGCCATACCTGCTGATTTCTGTCAAACAAAATACGGTTATGTACATTGCCACAAATGTCACTTGAAGACTGGGCACATGAGCAGAGACCAGATCCAGTCATCAGCCAAGTAATAGCCATTGTAAAGACAGGAAAATGGCTGTCATATAGAGCAAGACAGTGGGAAGACAGGGAAGTCCAGTTGATGTTGAGAGCAATGGACCAGTTTGTCTTAACTAATGAGGTTCTATACAGGAAATGCATCAGCCAAGAAGAACTCTCCTATCAACTTGTACTTCCAAAGAGCTACAGGAAACCAGCACTTGAGAACCTCCATGATGCTGTTGGACATATGGGTGTTGATAGAACCCTGGACTTAGTCTGTGCCCAATTCTGTTGGCCCTGTATGTCAATGGATCTGACTGAAAAAATCAGGACCTGTGAGAAGTGTGTCAAGAGAAAGGCATGAGCTGAAAAAAGTACCCCCAGTGAATATAAAGACCAGTCATCCCTTGGAATTAGTCTGTATGGATTACCTCTCACTGGAGCTAGATGGAAAGGGAACAATGAATTTTTTGGTCATAATGGATCATTTTACTAAATATGCAGTTGCAATTACTATAGCAGATCAAAAAGCAAAGATGGTGGCAAAAGCTCTGTGGAGCAACTTTTTCATTCATTATGGGTTTCCTGAGCAGTTGCACAGTGACCAGGGTTGCGATTTTGATTCAAACTTGAATCAAAGATCTATGTTCATTGTTCGACATAAAAAAAAGACAAGGACTACATCCTATCACCCACAGGGCAATGCTGAGGACAGTTGAAGAGGGAGACAAAGTCAGGTGGAGGGATTTTGTGCAGCCCCTTGTTCATGCATATGTAGCCCACCTAAATTGCACTGGGTTATTGCATGTAGTTAGAAGTATTTCCCCCCCGTCCACTAGATGGCACTGTGCCGATAGTAAATCAGTGCATTACACTCTAGAAGAAGACACCATGGCGGGATTTTGTTTTCAGCAGCAGATACAGTTGCAACGAGTGGGAAAAGATGAGAGACTGAACAATATTTTGATACTCTAGAGTTAATTTTTGAAGTAATCCTTTGTTTCTAACATTCAAGAAGAGGTTTTCAGTTGATGTACCATTTCTGAAGCTGTATTTTGTGTTTTTATCATTTCATCTCTGGTGAGTGTCCCTGTAAAAAAAAAAAAAAAAAGGGCGAGTGCATGCCAGTGTATTAGGCACTGGCTAGCTTCTTTTTACTCTTGAGGTAAAACGAACTATTTTGATGGATTAATGTTGTACTTTGTTACTGTATGTGTGACATCTGTAGAGTTAAAAAAACAGTCGGAGATATTTTGAAACGTAATGTTATCGTTTTAAACCGCCATGTTAGTTTAGAACGGCGCTTTCTTTTCTGACCACGTGTACACGATGCAAGCGCGTGCAGATAATGTTTACAGCTACGAGGTTACTCTATAGGGCTAATGTTTTCAGGCTCAAAGCCATTGTAATGACGTTATGAATGTAATTTGATGTGTAATACACAAAGTAAGTTGCAAATGGCTTACTGTTGATATGGTATCTGGTTTACTATGAATGTATATGTATTCACTTTGATTACAAATGACACACTGTCATTTTACTGAACTGGTACTGTATTGCACAGTTGCTTCAGTATTTGGTTTTCATAAGATATAGAAGTGATATGAGTTTAAGTGTTTATACTTAAGGTATGAAGTGAAACAATTCTGCATGGCACTAATGAGGTATTTTACACTGCCGTGTGCAGATTGGTTTTTTTGTTGTGCATTCTTCTGCCACATTTGAGAGAGTGAGAGGGAGAGAGAGAGATGGCGAGACAGTGATTCCGCTGAGGAGTGTGACTGTGTGTGTTCATCAATCTGTGAGCCCATGACCTGGACGCATCCTGGCTACATTTCCTTGGATTACAGATAAGATTTTGAAATCTCCATCACTTACATACTACCCGGGTAGTGATTTAAAAGGCCTTGTTTTCATTTTTTTTTCTTTATTCAACAATACAAAGTACGTACAAGGAAGATCCTTTTTTTCCATTTTTCTACTTTTTTCCCTTTTTTGGGGGGGGGATTTAAAGGGCACTTATTGCACTTTCAACTGAAGCTTTTGAGCTTGAACATTGGGGTAAAACATTGGACATCGAATTTTGGGATTGAACTTTATTGAACATTGGGTAACTGACTGACTAAACGTTTATACTGACTGACTACTAAGGGCTTTACTTTTTTCTATTGTGGTTCAATATCTTTGCGTTTTTAATAAATGTTACTACCTTTTTCTTCATTTAAATACTGGTCATTGCCAATTCTCTCCTTATAGTCGAACCTAGCTCTGATTGCTCTGGTAATATAGTGGTCTCATATATTACGTTAACTAAGAAGCATTACACATATAACTGTGCTAAAAATTACACCCCTGGCTTTTCCCCCCTACCAGCTGATGTTTGGTTAGCAGCCAAGGCTTCCAATTGACATAGCCTTTGGTTTGAGTCCAGAAGGATGCATAAAATCATCCCACTCTGAGTATGTCAAGAAGTTGACAGAAAGTTACCAGCTAGCTACTGAACATAGTCAAAAGGATGCATTACTGAACAGACAGAGATTTGACAACAAAGTGAGAGAGACCACCCTGGCCACAGGAGATTTTAGTCCTTGTAAGGAATGTTGGCATCAGAGGGAATCATAAAATTGCTGATCACTGGAGTGAAACCTGTTCACTGTTGTTAAACAAATCCAAGGCTCTCCTGTCTATGTTGTGGTGCCAGAAAACACAGGGGAACCTGAAAGGGTCTTACAAAGAGATTTACTTCTGCCATGTGGATTTCTGCCATCCACAGTTGAGAAATTACATTTTAAAAAACCAAAGTCCAGACAGGAACCAGATAACTCACAACTTCCTGATTCTTCTGGAGTTGGAGATGAAGAGAAAATGTCTGAATTTGAGGATGAAGTTGAGTATTATTCTCCTTATGCTCAGCCTACGCATGAGACAAAAGTCAGACAAGTTGACTGTGGGCAGAGCAGCAGAAATTTACAAGAGGAGACCAGATTTGAAAAGAAGCTTCAAGCTGAAGGATCAGTTGGAAGGGACATTCAGATGGAAGATCAGCCTGTATCTGAGGGGCTGACTTGAGCTTGGGTGCATTTACACTAAACCCAGAAGTTCCAGCATTCTAACCAAGGGAAGTTAAAGATGATGGAAACAGTCAGGAAAAAGTCAAGTTCAGCCCTCACCTGCACATGAGGTTGTGGGAGCTGAGGAAAGTGTCCCAAATGTTCCAGTCGCTTGTTTGATTGGGAGCTGTAGCCCCAAGAATGAAACAGAAAGTGGACTGGGGATAATGGAAGAAAAAGAGAATGGGAAAGAACAAGTAGAGTCAGACCTGGTGACTTATCCAGGGCGTACCCCGTCTCTCACCCATAGTCAGCTGGGATAGGTTCCAGCTTGCCTGCAACCCTACACAGGATAAGTGGCTACAGATAATGGATGGATGGATGGATGGATGGAAGTAGAATCAGAAAGGAGTGCTTCTGATGAGGAGGAAGTAGGTTTGAGAAGATCCACCAGAGACAGGATGGCTCCTAAAAAGCTGATTTACCCGACATTAGGGAACCCATTAGTGACTCTTATGCATTCCATTTTAACTGGTTTAGATCAAGCTCTCTTACTGTCAAGTTCTGTGCTTTTTGTAACCACAACTCTGCCCAAACTTGAAAAACTGCCTGATCAACCATTGAAAGACGCAATGGACAACTCGATTCTTCTTATTCCTTGTTTTTTTATTTTCTTGAAGAGGGTTTTGATTTCAGTGGACGTAATCAAATGATGAAATTGAATGATTGAATAGGCTGATAACCTTCAAGGTAAACAAAAAAACAAAACAAAAAAGTATTTGTCTCAAAATGAATGAAATAAAACATTTTCCCCTCAAACAAAGTAAATTTAACAATAAGTTTAAATTAGCACAACCAAAATTATCCAATTTAAACAACATTTACTTAATAATTAACAAACAGTCATGATGAAGCGTGACCTCATTGCATCTTGCAAGTCCTGGCATCAATAGGTCTTTCATTGGCGAGGTTGGAAGCCATATAAAGGAAGGTTTGAAACTCACCCCATGTGAAGACTCCATTACCTCCCAGATTGTGCAAAGCCTGCTTCACAGTGCAGACAGCAGCTTCAGTGGCTCCATTCCTGTGAGGAGAGTCTGCTGGATGGATTTTCCAGCTCCATTCTGTGCCATGTTTGGAGGCTTCATTTTCAAGCTCTGACTTTTCCAGTTGGTCCAGAAACATGTAGAGCTCTTTGTGGGCAGGTCTGGCTCCAACAAAGTTCTTTCCAGGATCCGACCACAGTTTCCGTGGATGCCCCCTCAGTGCTGTGAACCAATGGTAGGCTAACAAGAAGCTTTCAGCTGACTGGTCACTGACAACATGTGTGTGCATAGCTCTGGATACCATGCAGCAGAAGACAATTCCCCACACTTTGAGATTCACCTTCTTTCTCATCTCATCCTTCACTTCATAAGGTCCAAATAAGTCCACTGTTGTGTACTCAAATGGATTGGCCGATGTTATTCTTTCATGCGGAAGTTCACTCATGATCTGCTGGTATCTTCTGGCCTTTGCTTTTTTGCATGTCACACAGTTCTCAACAATCTTTTGAGCTAGTCTCCAGCCTCTTACCACCCAGGCTTTCCTTCTCATCCAGAGGAGTGTACCTGCAATTCCTTCATGATTTGTGTTGTGGGCTTCTTGAGCTAGAAGAGTAGATATCCATGATGTGCAAGGTAAGATCGGTACTGCAGTTTTTTCTTCATTAAAGATTTGGAACCTTCCTCCACAGAGCAAAAGTCCAGTGTTTTCATCCCTTACCACAGCAAGTCTGTTGAGTGTGGTGTCTGGAAAGGTTACCTCCTCCTGAGCTGCAAGGAAGAGGTCCCTGAGTGTGTCTTCACACTCCCTGATGGTAAGTGCAGCTTCTTTGGCTCTGGACCTGATCTTTTGGGCTGAAGGAATTCTCTCCCCCTTTGGCTTACTTGTGGTTGAGGTTCTGGCCAGCACTTTTCTCCACATTGTGGCAGCTCTCCACACCCAGGCAATGACTCTGGTCAGCTTGGTTAAACTACTGAATCTGCTGAGGTCAAGGATTTTCCTCACTGCAGAACCAGCAGGTGGTCTCCGGACTTGGATTTGGTGGTGTTCTCCACTAGGGCCACTTTGCAAGTCCTTGCTTTGGTCAGTCTTGACTGGAGCAGAGGTTGGAAACATTTCCACCTGTGCTCAGGTCATTGCTGCTGTGAAACATTTCCTTTAGAGCTTGTTTATACCTTCTTTGGCCTGTGCAGCAATGTCTTTGGCTGACTTTGTCAGCCATTCTTCCACAGGTCGTTTCAGAAACCCTGGTCCATTTTGCCACACAGAGCCCTCTTTGAGGTCTTCTGGGGTTGCTCCTCTTGTTATGAGGTCAGCAATGTTTTGCTCACCTGGAATCCATCTCCAGTCTTCAATAGATGTAGTCTTCTGGATCTCTCCCACTCTGTTTGCGAAAAAGGTCCGGAACCCATAGCTCTCTCTTTGGATTGCTCCCAGCACGGTTTGACTGTCCAACAAATGGAGCCAATGTTCAACTTGCATTCGACTGTGCTTCTCAATGTATCTTCTGAGTCTTGCAGCGTAGACAGCACCACAGACCTCAGCCTTCACTGGTTCTCCCTTCTGGTCAAGTGGTGTGAGCTTTGCTTTGGACTCGACCAGCCGGACCAGGATCCCTTATTCGGTCTTCCATCTGAAGTATGCAACAGATCCATAGCTCTGGTCACTTCCATCAGAGAATGTTATCCCCCAAGGTCCTCCAATCCTTGTGGCTGGTGCGAGGCTTCTGTGGAAGGTTATTTGGTTGAGCCGCATATATTCCTCAAACAGGCGGATGGCTTCTTCTCTCAGTCTTTCAGACAGAGGTTTGTCCCATGTGCCTCATGTCAGAGTTTTGCCTCCAGCTTCTTGAAAAGCTTTTCTGACTAGAATAGCTCCCTTTTGTTTGGCAGGTGTTGCGAGACCTATTGGATCATACAAGCTAGCTACTTGGCGAAACAGTTGTCTCCTAGTCAGTGGGTTTGGGTTTTTTTCTCTCACCTCTTCTCCAAGGAGATTTTTGCTAACTCTCTTTTTTTTTTCTCTTTGAGAAGTTGATTGAGGTCATGAGGTACAGTTTGTCCAAGTCGACCAGGTAGCCAACTCCAAGGGCTTTGTTGTCTCCTTCTCTCATTTGGTTGGGAAGAATGAAGACTTGATCTGATGATGCTGGATCTTGTGCTGCATCCTTCTGCCTCCCACTTTGGCCTGACCAGACCCACGGCTTGAGGAAGAATCCACCTGCCTTTAGGATTTCTTCTTGTTTTGGTGGTTCCGTCTAGCTTCTCCAGGTCATTGTGGGATGTCAGGATGTCATCTACATAAGAATCCTCTTCAAGGATCCTACGCTCCTCCTCCAGGTGAGTGAACATGGGCAGTTTTGTTGTCTCTCTTATGGCCAGTTGTGCGATGCACCCTGCTGGTCTATCGCCAATGTTGATTCTGGTGATGGCATATTCCTCAATTTCTCCATCTTCACTGTCTCTCCAGAGAAACAGAGAAATCTGCAGAGGTGCATCTCCAGGTCTTCAAGCCACACAGAATTATACATTTTCTTAATATCACCTAGGGCAGAATGGACTCCTCTTCTGAACCTTAGTAACACTGCTCGGATGGGATTGAGGACATCAGGCCCTTTCAGAAAGAGGTCATTCATGCTAAGCCCTTTAAACTCCTGGCTGCTGTTCCATACCAGTTGCACAGGTGTTGTAATAGAGTGTGGGTTTGGCGCCACCAAGTGGCTGACATACCATACTAGGCCTTTCCAGTTGGCAATGGTCTCCTTGGTGAGTTTCTTTGCTGCTTTCCTCTCCAACATCTCATGGACTGGAGTTGTGTATGCCACACGCCACTCTAGTTCTTTCTTGAGCTGTCTCTCTGGCCTCAGAAAGGTGGCCTCCACTGCACTTCTGTTGTTGGGCAGGGAACTTGGATCTTCAACCCAGGGATATTTTGTGTCCCAGTGAGGCTTCTGACTGTGAGTATCCACTTTCACATATATGAGGCCTTGCCTGATAATCTCCAGCTCTCTTTCCTCACTCAGAGTCATGTCTTTGCCTCCTGGCTGGCAGTTACTGCACTGGCATCCTCCACACATGGGTTCACAGGCTGCTCCAATGTTGTCCCATTTCCACCAGTCTAAGGACTCTCTGCCAGCAACTGTGCCTTTAGTTTCAGCTTTGAACTCTTGCATCTCAGCAAATTCTTGATACTTCACTGCTGTAGTTCTCATTGATCGTGCAAAGTGAGTCTCAGAATTGTGCAGAGCCATGTCCACTACGTCACAGAGATCTGGATGCGCTCCGCCAATGGTTTTTCCTAAAGGGCCATCCCAAAGGATGAGGTCTCCTACTACCTTTACTCTTTGTGGAGAGAGTCTTCCTTCATGGTGGCTGATGAGAAGCTCAACATGCTCTGGTCTGTGAAGGTCTTCCAGGTTGGTGTCGGGGAATAACTTCTTGAGCTGATGTGGTTTGATTACTCTCTGCACTTTTGCAATTTAATTCAAGCCATAGCAGATAAGCTCATGAGCTCTCTCCGTGCCTCTAGGTGTCTTGACTCTCACCTTGAGTAAGTATCTTTTGGTCTTTACCTTCATGGCCATGCCTCCAACTCCATGGACAACAAGCGTGATCTTTTCACTCTGTAGCTTCAGTCTCCTGGCAGCTCTGTGAGTGATGTAGTTGGTATCTGATGCCAAGTCAATGAGAGTTCCAATTTTCTGGCCTGCATTGGCAGTTACTTCCAGAAGCATAAGAATAACTGGTAACTTACATGTATTTGAGTCCATCTCCATCACTCCAGGTAGGTTCTTTGCAGTGCAATTTTGCAGCCATGTTGGTGAAAGCTCTCCTGAATTTTTCTGCCATGTCTGGGGTGAGTCCAGATATCCAGATATTTATATCTTGTTCCTCTGTGAGTGCTTGCCTTCTGGTGCTGGGTTTTCTCACTTTTTCAGATTCTTTCCCTTTGAATCCTCCTTTCAGGCAAAGAAAGTAATGGTGGTCTGAGGAGCTCCCTTTCTTGCAGTCCCTATTCCTGCACAGGTAAGTGTCCATACCTTCCTCATCCTCTGCATGACATATGAGGTATCTTCTGCATGCTCCCAGCTTTTCAACAGCATTTAGCTTCTCGCTAGGCTTTAGTTCTTTGAACCTCTTGTAAAAGAAGATCTTCTCACGATGCCTTTCATCTCCACAGACAACACATCCTCCTTTCCTTGTGGACTTTGTGGAAGCATACTTCTCCTGGTAAGTAGGCTTTTTTTCAGATCTTTCACTTACACCCAGTTGGTCTAGTTTCTCTAGAATGTCCTCCTGAGTCTAAGAATGTGAGAAGGCTGTCGAAGTGGTTGTCCGGTGTGACTCCACTTCTTGGATCGACCATGAATGTGAACCAGTCTCTCTTCATATTGTCTGGCAGTTTGCTCTCTATGGATCTGATCACCAGGAGATTCTTGATGGCTCCAGTGCTCTCAAGCTCGATGAGGTCATTCAGGGCCTTTTCTACAGCTTGAATTAGGTCAATCACCTTCCTTGGCTGGTGTGACTTTACAGGGGGCATCCTCTCCAGGTTCTCAATTATTTCCAAGGCGATTGCTGGCTTGTTTCCATACCTGTTTTGAAGTACTCTAAATATGTCTTCAGCACTGTTGTATGTTGACAAGCGCAGGTCTCTGCATATCCTCTCATCCACACTATCAAGGAGTTGGAACTTCTTCACCTCCACTGAGCCAGTTGGCTCTCCCTGCCTTGGCAGGCTTTCCCAGTCTCTCCTCCATCTGTGGAAATTCCTCTTGAACCCAGTGAATTTAGGTAGGCTGGTTGGCTTTATCCTCACCACTGGTTGTGGAACTGCCATAAGTTGAGGCTCTCTTTCTCTTCTTTCCTCCTCTGTGATTCTTTGTGTGGTGAGGAATTCTACTCTTCTGGCTTCGAGGTTGTTGCCAAATGCTCTCAGGTCCTTTACTCTGCCCTCCAAGTGTGCCATCTGATCAGGTGGGATCCATCTTTCCCAGTCTTTCAGGCTTGCAATTGCATCATGGACAAGTCTTCTCACTCCTTCCAGCTGCAGTTCATAGCCATCTCTATTGATAGCAGTGATGGGGCTTGCATGAGCTCTTTCACAGGCTATCCCTGCTTCTTGGATTGCAGATATTACCTCCTTTTCACTATATCTTTGCCAGAGGTTGGATTAGACTGCTTTCCAGACTTCATCCAGGTCCTCTCTTGCTTCAGTTGCTTGACTGTTTTCCCAAGAGTTTCCTTTGCCATGGTGAAGAGTTTCCAGTCAATTCTTCCTTCCTTTGCGTCAACAGCTTGTCTTCAGGCCTTTGATCCTAGCCATCACTGCCACGCTGGTTATCAACTTTTTTTTTTTTCAACGTTTTTGTGACCACAACTCTGCCCAAACTTGAAAAACTGCCTGATCAACCGTTGAAGGACACAATGGACAACTCAATTCTTCTTATTCCTTGTTTTTTTTTATTTTCTTGAAGAGGGTTTTGGTTTCAGTAGACATAATCAAATGATGAAATTGAATAAGATTGAATAGGTTGATAACCTTCAAGGTAAACAAAAACAAAACAAAAAACAAGTATTTGTTTCAAAATGAATGAAATAAAACATTTTCCCTCAAAGTAAATTTAACAATAAGTTTAAATCAGCATAACCAAAATTATCCAATTAAACCGCATTTACTTAATAATTAACAAACAAACAGTCATGATGAAGTGTGACCTCATCGCATCTTCCACATTTTAATTTTTTTTTTCCCTACCAGTTGCATTTTGAGGGTGATCTGGAGTTGTGGTCATTCCATATTTCCAGGAGCAGGTGAAAGGCTAACTGGGCTTTGTCCAAACATTGTGTGCAGGTAAATATGGTCCCTCTAAAACACTTGCTGAGGGTTTGGGTTCCACCTCTATCTAGTGCGTGGTCCCCCCCTGTTGGTTTGGAGTGCCTTGTGAGTGCTCATGAGAAATGAATTGAAATCTGACACAACACTTACAAATGCTTGCCTTTGATACTGTACCTTACATATGCCATCTAACCCCTTTAACTTTTGAGATAGTGTAGGGTGTAACATGCAGGGATGCATGCAGATTAAAGGGGGGGATGTAGCCCACTCAAAATAGCCTGTAATGAGTGTGAATGTATTTCTAGTTTTTCCCAACTGCAATAGCTGTTTTAGTCCAGCAATAGCTGTTTTAGTCCAGCAGAGAGCAGCGTCAGTGGCGCTGTAGAGGAAAACAACAACAATAACAACAGTACTTCCAGCTATCCTGGATTACGGACCGGGCCAGTGGGGCCAGCGCCCAGGGGACCAAGGGGTCCAGGGGCCCGGGGGGGGCCCATAGCAATGCCGATGCCAATTGTGACATTAGAGGGCCTCTATTCTCTAGGATCTTATGACTACTTACACTGTTATAGGGCATATCTGAAGAAAACAGAGGGAAGGGGTGGGTTGGTGGGCCGCAGGAGACGGCAATCAGAGGGCCCCTGGCCCTGCTGTAGTGCCTCTCGTGAAAACTCCTGAGGCCATAATGCAGGGGTGTTCAAATTGATCCATAAAGGGCCATGTGACTGCAGGTTTTCATTCCAGCCATGCAGCAGCACACCTGACTTGGCTCATTCAATCAACTGAACTGTCTTCACACAGTCAAATACTTGCAGCCACACCCACCCTTGATTAAAGGGTGGGTGCGTCAGTTGATTGAATAAGCCAAATCAGGGTGCTGCTGCATGGCTGGAATGAAAACCTGCAGCCACACGGCCCTTTATGGATCAATTTGAACACCCCTGCCGTAACGTATGCCAACTAGGGGTTCAAGGAAGTTGGGGGAATGCTTTCAGAGGATCCTATGATTATGAAAGCCCCTGCTAAGGGTTGTGACTTCTGGCTATCTGGGGGCCCTAGAGAGAGCCCTAACGGGAAAGCGTACTGTTAAGAGTAGCACCAAATTCTGGGCCCTATGGACCTAGCTCAAATGGACCCCCCCCCACAAAAAAACCTGACTCCCTATGGGGCCCCCTGATACGTAGGGCCCTGGTGACTGAGTCCCACTTTCCTCCCTACTTCGACGCCCCTGAGGAGAGCCCTCTGATTACAAATGTCCTTACAAAGGGCCTCTGATTTACCAAGGGTTTTGGTGTTGGGGTTCGTTTTTGTTCCTTACTTCATGTCATGTCATAGGCAGATAACAACATGCCTTGTGTGCCTCACACTGGGGACACAGACACGTGAATTTGGCAAAGCGAAGCAAAATTCGCCATTCACTCCTATGAGGGAAGCGAAGTGGGGTGATGCAAGCGAACAGGGTGAAGCGAAGTGAAAATATTTGGCCAAGTTTAATATTATGCAAATGAGGAGCGAATTTCTCCTGCGCCGGCCAATCAAATCAATATAAATAAAAAATCGATTTGATTCGCCGCTATGACCTCAAAGCTGTTGTAAGGACTAGTGTATTTTCAGTGAGAAATTTCGGAAGTCTAAGTGAAAATCTAATATCGATTTTCCAATGGACTGACCAGAAGGGGCGGGGACTTGGGCTCTCTCTATATATAGGCTCCCTGCTTCAGTACTCCTCACAACATTCTGACCGTTCAGCTTGACAACTTGCTCTGTGTTCAGCCTGTTCAACCAGACTTGTTCAGCAGTTTAGCATCCAACAGCCTTTTTAAAGGCTTATATCCATTTATATATCATATTATATCATATATTATATTATATTATATTAATTATATTATATTATATTATATTATATTATATTATATTATATTATATTACACATCACTGCACATTCAAAGGTTCAAAGCCTTTGTAAAAGGCTAGTGCATTTCCAACAGCCTTTGTGAAGGCTCATTGTCTTAAATTATTATATTACTAGAAACAACACTGCACCTTCAAAGGTTCAAAGCCTTTTTAAAGGCTCATTGCCTTTAATTATTGTATTGCGCATATGTGTGTGTGTGTGTGTGTGTGTGTGTGTGTGTGTGTATATTATTATTATTATTATTATTATTATCATCATCAGTTGTGAGAAATTTAGGAAGTCCCAGTTGAAAATCCAATAGATATAACACTCCCACATTACACTTGGCATCAGTAATATGGATTGCAAACAAAAAAAGTGGGGCTTCAAAACGAAAAGCCAAAAAAAATTAGGGAGGCAAAGCAGGCCAATTTTTTTTTTAAAATGTGCCTCTGATTTCTAACTTTTTCGACAAGCCTCAAGATTCAAGTATTGATAATGTCATCAGTGGCCCGAGTTGTAGCAATGAAGAGATCACTACTGGCTTGATCATACAGGAGCCCTCACAGACCCAATCAAGCGTAGACCCGACCTGTCAGGCTCAGGCCTCAGGCCCACAATCAGAACAGGCATCGCCTGAGAAAGTGTTTCTAAGTGAAGAGGAGTGCACGGAGCCCAGTTTCACACCAGAAGCTTGGGACTCCAACTCCAGTTGTGAAATACTTAATGACCCTGCTTTATGGCCAAATACCACAACCGACCAAGACTGCACTCTTGTTAGTACAGGAGACTCACTGTCAGACCAGGCATCGCCTGAGAAAGTCTTGTCAAGTCAGAAGGGGTACACCGAGACCAGTATCACACCAGAAGCTGGGGGCTCAAACTCCTGGTGTGAAACAGATAATGACCCTGCTTTATGGCCAAGTTCCATTACTGAACAAGCCAAGTCGATTCTGGTTAGTAGAGGAGCAGCTGCTTTTCAAAATCAAAGTGAAAAGTACCCTGCCTCAAGTGGGGATAGGACAAAGGGGGGCATGACTGGGAGTTTCACAAATTCCTTACTTAAATGTTCTCTACCTAATGGCCAATCTGTGACTAGGCAGTGGCTACTTTACTCCCCTTCAACTGGTTGCATCTTTTGTTTTGCTTGCAAGCTATTTGCAAGTAAGCACAATGCGTTTGTCCACGGGTTTTCTGATTGGAAACATTCTGAGCGTATCGGTGAGCATGAGAGGAGTGAGGAGCATAGGGCTTGCATGCTAGCATTACACAATCACTCCAAAAACACAGGAAGAGTTGATTCTGATCTTGTCAAACAAATGGATGCAGAGAGGCAATACTGGCGGGAAGTTTTGAAAAGAGTTGTTGCTGTAATCCAGTTTTTGGGGGAGAGGGGCCTTGCTTTCAGGGGAGATTGATGAGCAGCTGGGATCAGTGGCGCCGCCAGGCGTACGGCCATATGCACTAGGCGTACCTTGGGGAGAGAGAGATTTTTTTTTTAAATTATAATTGTTACCTGAATGCTTTGGCAATGCAACATAATTTGAGAAAGAGAGAGAGAGAGAGAGAGAGAGAGAGACACACGTGTGTGTGCCGGCGCATTTGTGTGCTTCAGGAGTGGGCGGGGTGTGCGTGACCAAGAAAGCTCATTGGTCAATGCAGATATACTTTTCTTGCACCACTGAGATTCTCTCCAGTTTTGAGAAACAGAGACGGACAATCGTCAGTAGTCAGAGCTTGTGCGAGAATTTATTGAGAAGCGAGTCAAAAATGAGTAAACGAACCCTGAAACAAACGAGCTTGTTTCAGACTTTTACGAAAAAGTCCAAAAGCAGTGATCCAGGGGTGTCATCTGCTTGCCAGTCCTCTCCAGTATCAGCTAGTAACACGGCACCAGCAGGAGTGATACAAGGCTCACTGGGCTTGCGCTCATGAACATTCATTTTGATATGGAGATTGACAGCGAAGAGATTATGAGGCAGTTCGACGCTACAGGTAGAAGACGAATTAACTTTAAATAGGCACAATTTTGCTCGGTGATTGGGTGCGCCTTTACCTAGCGCTTGGTGGCCTGGGGACAGGACTGCGCTTGCGGTGTAGGTCTGTGTGTACTCGTGCGTGCGGTAGTGCTGAGCAAGTTCACTAGATTCTAATCGAGGCTATAAAGAGTTTATTGTTTATTGTCATGTGTAGTTCACATATGTTGTTCAAATATCAGCCTGTGTTCATGGAAGGCTATTGTTCAATTTCAAGTTAAAGTTCTATCGTTGTTTTGTGTATAAGCCTATAGATCGACTCTTCATAGAAACTGCAGCATGCAAGCGTTTTTTTATGGGGGGGGATTACACTGCTAGTGCGTACCTTACAGTTCAACCCTGCAGGCGCCCCTGGCTGGGATCACCTCACAATGGTAATTTCTTGGGCATTGTCAAACTGTTGGCCAAATTTGACCCTTTTCTAGCCGACCATCTCCAAAGGTTTGCAGGCAAGGGCAAAGGCTCTGTGTCCTACCTCTCATCAACAATCTGTGAGGAATTTATCCACTTAATGGGAGAAAGAACAAAGGAAGCAATTATCAGTGAGATTAAAGAGTCCAAATACTTTTCTGTTATAGTTGACTCCATTCCAGACCTTGCTCATGTGGACCAACTCACTTTTATTTTCAGGTTTGTAAATAATGGTGGAGAAGTAGTTGAGCGTTTTCTGGCTTTTGAGCCTATTGGAAATCATAGTGGGAGCAGTTTGGCTGAGTGTATTGTTGCTATGGTGGAGAACCTGGGCCTAGACTTAACTAACTGTAGAGGCCAGTCTTATGACAATGCAAGTAATATGTCAGGAAAGTACAATGGAGTCCAAGCTCATCTGAAACGAATAAACCCATTAATTTATGTCCCCTGTGCAGCACATTCATTGAATTTAGTTGGCGTCAATGCTGTTGACAGTTGCCCAGAAGCTGGCCGTTTCTTTGACTTTGTGCAATCACTATACACATTTTGTACCTCGTCAACACACAGGTGGGGAATGGTGTTTCATGATACAGATGTGAAACTCACATTGAAATCATTGTCAGGTACTTGCTGGAGTTCAAGAGCTGAATCCACAAAGGCTCTTTGGAAATATTATCCACAATTGAGAGAGGCACTGAACAATATTTCCAAAGATTCACAGGAGAAATGTGAAACTAGAAGCGAGGCCTCTGCACTCTGTGGCAAGCTGGACACCCTAGAGATAGCCTTCATGGCACACTTTTGGGATACAATACTGCAGCGGTTCCAAGCCCCAAGTCTGTAGTTGCAGAAACATAACATTGACATACACACGGCTACACGGCTTCTCCTTTCACTTCGTGACTTTGTGGCAGAACAGAGAGACAATTTCGCCTTTTTTGAAGGGTCAGCTTTAAATGTTACCCATTCAGTCTCCCAAGACTACAGGCATGACCTCCAGTGCACAAAGAAGCGCAAACGTATGGCTGATGAAAGTGAAGAGCCAGGTGTTGAATTTAGTGGAAAAGTTTCAGATTGAAACATTCAATGTTCTAATTGACAAACTTGTGTCCTGTCTTAACCATCAGTTAACTGCATACACACACTTGACCAATCTTTTTCATGTTCTTTTCATGCCTGACAATATGTCCAACAGTGAGCTCACTTCAAGGGCCAAATCACTTGCTGCAGCATATCCCACAGATTTGGACATGAGCCTGGCAGATGAACTTGTACAATACAAATCAGGCTTTCGTCTAAACGGGGGAACAGGGGCGCTGCACCCTCTTACTCTCGGTGTGCGCCCCCTTACCGACTCCGTGAAAACATCCCAGCAACACTACGTGACAATGTGTCTGATCATCAAATAAGTTATAATTGCTCCAAAAATATTCCAATCATAGTAGATACACCACCAGACGGTGCAAAAACAATCCGAATTGGCGTTTTCCAGACTGAGGCGCCATGTTGTTTAGTTGTTTACTTGTCGCGGCTGCTCTCGCGAGATTTGACATGGGTTACATACAAGGTCAGCTGACTTGTAGAGCGAGATTTCTCGAGACTGAATGACCTTTCACTCACCGGCGCGGGAGCTTTTGACAGAAGTAGTTCGCTAGTTGTTTTTGTTGACACTTGGGCATTTAAAGATGTCATCCCTGTCATCCCGTGGCACGAAGCAGAAGAAAGCCGAAGACTGTCTGGGGTAGAAGAAGATTACTTCTTTCTTTTTCAATGTTGACAGACAATTTGTTACAATTTCCCTCTCAGATAGCCTCAGAATGTCCCATTGTAGCATTTTTCAAAGGCTTTGCACGGCGGGGGGGGACAACCGGCACCATCTCTCCCCCCCCCCCCCCCCCCCGCTTCGCTCCCCTTGCCATGGTGAGCGCCCTCATACTAAATTTTTCTAGAAAAAAACCTGCAAATCATTCACATCAGAAAATCAAAAATGCCCAAGTACAATGCTGAAGACCATGGTGGATTTGTATCTACAGTCCACTTTTCCAAATGTCTACATAGCACTCAGACATTTTTTGACCCTGCCTATTACAAATTGTGAAGGGGAACGTTCATTCTCCAGACTGGCTCGTATTAAGAATGAACTCAGGATGACAATGTGCCAAAACCGCTTGAATTCACTTTCTCTTCTGGCAATTGAATCAGAGTTGGTCCGAGAGCTTAACTTTGATGAATTAGTGGATGACTTTGCAAGAAGGAAGAGTAGGAAAAAACTTATATAGCCTCAAATGAATTATTCCTTAGGTACAGTTTAATTATTGACATATCCTAATCAGTTTCCTTGTTAACTTCTTGACACAATACATATATCTTTAATCACCAACATTGTATGCCTTAATGTTCTAAACATACAGTATGTTCACATGTCACTTTATTTACTTCATTCACATGTTGCCCTCTGCTAGTTTGCGATCTCAGTAGCCTTTGTGTGTGTGTGTGTGGGGGAGGGCTTTGTGAACTCCTGGTCCCAGGGCCCAGACCCCCCCATAATCCAGCCCTGGCTTCCAGGACAGAGAGGTGGTATAACTAAATGAAAACAGCAGAATGAGACAACAGAACACGAGCAAGCTAAAGCAGAAATTGAGTGAATTAAAGTAGGGATGCAAGATAAAAAAGTTAATTCAACACTTAATGTTCTTCTGTATGAAGCCCATGGGTTACGAGGAGTAACTGCTCAATGTTGGTGAGGACTGAATGGCTGTATTTCATGCTTTAGTGTGTGTTTGCTGATTAATTGCCATGCTGTGCTGTTAGCTAACATACCTGGGTCATTGTACAGTATCCTGTTATAGTGTGAGAGGTTCTCTTGATGAGAATTCATGTAATTTTGCTTTGCTATTTCTGAGTGTGCTCACAATGTGGCAATTTCTAAGCTTTTTACTGAAAAAAACAACAACTGGAGCTGAACTTGAGTTGAATAAACTAAAGTACGATTAGAAGGAATTAAAGAGAATGCTGGTGATGTTGCTGTATGGTATGCTAGTATCAGGGTTTTACATGTACAGCAGGTAAAAGGATTGAATTTATAGTAATTTTGGAGTTACTGTAAATTCATTTATTGGGATTTCTTTTGAGTTATATTAATTCCAGATCTCGTAATTTTTTAAAGTGAATAATCAAATGTTGCCCTGCTTATGTAGGTTTTTTTTTTTTGCACCTGATGATTTGTGAGGAAAGAAAGGACTGTTTGTTGGAAAAATCACTGAAGAACTTACCACAGACGGGTCAAGGACATATGGTGTGTGTACCAAGGAGCGTCTCACCAGTCAAGAGGATTGATCCATTCTGAATTCCTTTATCATTTTGTGCAGATAAGTGCTGAGATCTTATCACCCTCTTTTTACAAAGAAAAAAAAACACACTTACTTACTTTTTACTTAGTCCTCTTCACCCCGTGTGGGGCATAAGGCCAATAACAAGCACCTCGACTTTTGACAGTCTTTAGCAAGATGTTGTGCCTCGCCCCATGATAGATTTAACTCTGATAGCTCAGAGGTGATGG
Organism: Neoarius graeffei; assembly: GCF_027579695.1. Taxonomy (NCBI): domain Eukaryota; kingdom Metazoa; phylum Chordata; class Actinopteri; order Siluriformes; family Ariidae; genus Neoarius; species Neoarius graeffei. Next base: position 33,158,520 of record NC_083575.1, on the reverse strand, counting down.
TTCTTCTCCAAGTGGTATTAGGTCTTCCAGGCTTCTGCTTTCCAGGGGGTGTCCACATTAGGGCAACTTTGGGGATCTGCTTTTGCTCCATACGTAAGACATGCCCGAGCCATCTCATGTGTCGGTGTTTGATTTCATCAACCACACTGTGGCTTCTGGGCTTTTTGTATAGCTCCTGGTTAGATATTACTGCTGACCAGAAGATACCACAAATCCTTCTCAAACATCTATTGTGAAAATGTCCAGCTTCCTCATGTCACTCTGTACCACTATCCAACATTCTGAGCCATATAACAAAACTGTGGAAAGAAGTCTACTGGGATGGTGTTTGAGTCCCAAACAGAATGGAAGAAATTTGTTAGAATCTTAGCTGAGGTATCTATATTGGCCTTTAGCATTTTTGCATGGATGCTGTCAACTCCACAGGCCTTTCCATTCTTCATGGCTTTGATGACTAACCTGATTTCTTCTTCACAGGGTGACCCAGTGTCAATGTCCAAGAGAACTTCTGATGTCCCTACAATGGCAGGGTTTTCCGGCTCTGGTCTGTTAAGGACTTCATGGAAATGTTCCACCCAATGCGCTGCTTGTTCACACTCGGTAGTGATGTTATTACCATCCTTGTCTTTCCTGGGGGAAGAGTGGCAGCTTTTCTTACCACACAGCTGTTTGGTGATCTTATGAATAGTACTCAACTCCCCTCTAGCAGCAGCATGCTCGGCTTCTCTTGCAGGTTCATCCATAAAGGACCTCTTGTTGCTCCTCGCGCCCCTCTTCACCTCATGATCTTTGGTCTTATAGGCCGTCTGAGCTTGCTCTAAAAGCCTTGGTGATTTAGTGCTCAACAACTTGGCCTTCAGGTCTTTCCTCTCTCTGATTTTCTGCCATGTTCCTGGTGTTATCCATTCCTTACTCCTTTTCTTTCTGTAGCCTAGGATATTTATTGCTGTCTCAACATAGGTGTTCTTTATGGTCTTCCACTTAGTATCCACATTGCATTCATTGTTGGTATCAGTTAGAGCAGCAAAGTGGTTCTTCAGTTCTATCACAAATTCTTGGTTAGTCTTAGGACACTTTGGTCTGGTAATGTCTAGATGTTTCCTTGACAATCCTTCCGTCACAGTTTTGCACAGTTTAAGCGCTATATACATCTGTGCCGTGGCATACTCTCACATCTGGTAGGACTCTCCACCACTTTCTGTTAATTGCAATGTGATCAATTTGGTTAGATGTTTTACCATCCGGTGAGATCTATGTAAGCTTATGAAAGTTTTTATGTGGGAAGATGGTCCCACCAATGATGCAGTTGATTTTTAAGCAAAATTCAGTGAGATGCCTCCCATTGCCATTCATCACTCTGCAGCCATGTTTCCCCATGGCTTTTTCAAAGTTTGTGTTGTCAGAGCCAACTTTAGCATTCATATCCCCCATGGTCAGAAGCATGTTGTGTGATGGAACTTGAGAGACTGCAGCCTGTAGCTCTTCATACCAGCTGTCTTTGTCTTCTTCCTCTGCTTCATTAGTTGGTGTGTAGCACTGAAGGATGGTGAGCTTAGAGTGTTTAGAGTTGAAGTGGTCTCTGATCAATCTTTCACTAATAGTTTCCCATTCAAGCAAGGTCTTGGCTTTAGCTTTAGAGACTATGATGGCAACACCGCGTTCGTGACATTCTGAATGCCCCAGATACAAGGTAACTGATCCACTGCTTGTCACCTGTTTACCAGGTCCTGTCCAGCGACATTCACTGATGGCGAGAATATCTAGTTGGTACTTCTCCATTTCATGTAGGACTTGGGCTGTCTTGGATGCTTCACGCATGGTGCGGATGTTCCATGTGCCCAGGTGGATCTTGGTCTTAGGCCCGAGTAGATTGTCTATCACACTTCTGACTTCCATCTGTGGGCTTTTATCAGTAGTCATCATACTGCCAGGTAGTTGGCTCGAATCCACAACAGGGCAGTCAATAGTGTTAACGGTAGTATTGGTTTCTGTAACAGGCTGATTTTTTTTTTTTTTATAGGGTGGGGTCGTTAACCCCATGCCCAACCCCCAACCTGGAGGACCAGGGGCTGAATTTTGTCTGACATCTATCCCCAAGACCTGCCAGGCATGGTAGAACCTTCCAGAGGCAACGCCCCCATCAGTGTAGCTCTCAGGGGTCACTGATGCATGCAAGCCCCCCCACCACAGCAAGGTATCAGCACCATGGGGATTGAGCCCACACTACCCAGGTCGATGAACATTGGTTTTATTATCCCCTGCCCAAACAAAGTTGGGGGGGGGGGGGTGTATAGAAATGGGTTCTGTCCATCCGTCCATCTGTTCAGTCACGTTTTTGTTTCCGGGCAATATCTTTAAAACTACTGAAGATATCTTCTTGAAACTTTGTATACATATCAAGCAACATGTGAATGATGCCTTTTGCTATTTTGGATTTTTGAAAAATATATATATTTCAAATTTTTACACAGAAAATAGATTTTGACTTAGTTTCTAAGAGCAATGTTTGTTTCTGGAGCATATATCCAAAACTATTCATGACATGAATTTTAAACTTGGTATACATGTTAACAAGGTGATGTAGATATGCCTTTTAGAAACAGGGTCCGTCTGTCCATCCGGGCATGTTTTTGTTCCCGGGCCATATCTTTAAAACTATTGAAATTAGTTTCATGAAACTTTGTATACATATCAAGCAACATGTGAACTTTGGCCTTTTCCTATTTTGGATTTTTGAAAAAAGTACTTTTCAAATTTTTACATAAAAAATAGATTTTTACTTTGTTTCTAACAGCAATGTTCGTTTCCAGAGCATGTATCCAAAACTACTCACGATACGGATTTGAAACTTGGTATACATGTAAACAAGGTGATGTAGATGTGCCTTTTCATACTAAGAAGTTTGAGAAATTTAAATTTTTCATGTTTCCATGGAAATAATTTCAGACTTAGTCTCTCAGGTTAGTCGTGGGGGTAGGTTTTGTTTCCGGAGCAGAACTTGAAAACTATGACTGGTATGGTCTTGAAAGTTGGTATATGTGTTGATTTACATAATGTATATGTGCCTTTTGATACTAAGAAATATGAGGAATTTTAATTTTTAGCTCACCTGTACCAAAGGTCCAGTGGGCTTATGCCATGGGCTGCTGAGGTCAGTGTAAAGAGGTAGGATTGGTTTCCTGCAGCAGAACTTGAAAAATGTGACAAATAATATATTGGAACTTGGTACGTTATATAGTTGGTATATAGCACAGGGGATATAGATGATTCTGTCTTGTTTAATTTGGTTTGTTATTTTCTCAGAGCTCTGAATTTTTTTTAACTTTTTTTTTCAACCTGAGTTGGTTGAAGGAGCAGGGAAAAGACACAGCTTCCCGACTTAGGAACTGCACTAACAGACTAAATCTCAACTGAACTAACAGACTGAATCTCAAACTATTTGGACTAAGGGAGATTTGGGGGTTATTTTGAAAACTGGTTAGGAAATTGCATTAACAAAAAAAAAAAAGAACTGTACTATGTTCAGTGTTGTTAAATAAATGCCTGCTATACATACGTTCTGGTTGATCTAAGCAGGTGATCTGGTATTCTAATTCCTCTACTCCTCCTTGAAAAGTATCTAGGGTAAGTAATTGTGCACACATCACTTATAGTGTGCATAGAGATCCCTTACAGAGGACTGGTATGAATGAATGTTTCTCTCTGTGTTAGCCCTGCGATGACCTGCCAACTTGTCCAGGGTGTACCCCACCTCTTGCCCATAGTCAGCTGGGATAGGCTCCAGCTTGCCTGCAACCCTGTACAGGATAAGCAACTACAGATAATGGATGGATGGATGGATGGACTGGTATGATGTACCAAATGCGCCAAATGCAAGTCCACATGTAACTGTATTGGTGAACGATGGCTATGAATCTCAGGATTTGGGTCTGATGGTTGAGAGAGTAAAAGCAATTTGTTGGGAACAAACAACTAATCCATTGATTTTACATGCCACTGATAAATTGATAATAAAAATACTCTGTGCTACACCCATGACTGCTACCCCACAGGAAGTGGCACTGTTGGAAGGAGAAAAGGTAAATACACAATTAAATCAGGTTTTGGAACATGAGGAAACATTGAGACAGCAAATGGTCAGGCAGGTGCCAGGGGAGTTGTGGTCTAAGCATGACACAGATGTAGGACTGATAAAAACAGCAACCCCAGTTAGGATAGACCTAAAACTGAATGTCCATTTACCCAGAAGAGTTCAGTATCTGTTAAAACCTAAAGCAGAAATGGGAAGTGAGAAGACAATTAGGGGCTTAGTGGAAGGAGGAGTGTTGGTAGAAACATGAAGCCCATGCAATATTCTGATTTTCCCAGTTCAAAAAGCAGATAAATCAAAGTGGAGACTTGTGCATGATCTAAGAACAGTAAATGAAATAGTGAAAGATTGACCTACACAGGTGCCAAATCCTCACACACTCCTCACCAATGTGCCACCTGAGGCTAAGTGTTTTACCATAATTGACCTTTGCTCAGCTTTCTTTAGTGTGCCACTGGCTGAAGGATCCAGATATTTGTTTGCATTATTGTGGAAAGCAGTATACTTGCACTAGGATGCCACAAGATTTTAAACATACTCCTCATATTTTTAATCAAGTAAAAAAAAAAAAACAAGACCATGGTTGCTAAAGAAGGCTTGACTTGCTTGAAATTCTTGAAGATGTTTCACCTCTCATCCGAAAGGCTTCTTCAATTCTGTCTGACTAGTGGGGAGTTCCAGGCATTTATCCTCTAGTGGATCAAAAGCAACCATAAGGAGAGTTGGTGAGGTCACCTGGGTCTTTGGGTCATCCTGTAGGTGTAGGTCCCTGAGGGCTGGGTGTGAACGGTGTTAGCTGCCTAAAGAGTCATTATGGTGATCTGTGGGTCATTGGCTCTCTCTGCTATCATGTGAGTCATTGAACTCAGCTGAGTTTTGGTGTGGATGTATATACAGTTTTCTGGGAAGTGTGCCAAGGACTGCATTGTGGGTGGCTAATAAGTGGTGTCTCAGGAAATGTGTAGTGGTAGAAAAAAAACAGCCTAGCGCATATTACAGTACTAAGTTGGATGATGATGCTCAGAGTTGGCTTTCATGCTATCAAGGGTTAGCAGCAGTATATTATGCATATGACAGGGCATCAGTTTTAACTATGGGGTACCAAGTTATCATCTACTCACATCACAATATTATAGAAATGCTTGAGAACAGTAGATTTGTTTTAACTCAGGCTCGCATCCTGCAGTACTCAGTCTTGCTTACTTACCCAGATGTAACTATACACAGATGTGTGACAGTCAGTCCAGCTGAATTACTGCCATTTCAATTTGAAGAGAAGCTGCATGATTGTGTAGCTGGGTCTCTGACATTTTCCAAGCTTAGGCCGGATTTGGCGTCTATTCCATTACACAATCCTTCTTTGACTTATTTTGTGGATAGATCTTGTTTTAAAGATCATACACAAAATCATGCAGTCTATGCCATTGTGCAAAAAAGATAAAACTGGCTCATTTGTTGCTGTTAAAGCTGAAAAGTGTCCGCAGCCTTGTTCAGTTCAGTTCGCAGAACTGAAAGCACTCACAGAAGTTTGTATATTCACTAGTGGTAAATCAGTAGAGCAGGGGTGTCCAAACTGATCCATAAAGGGCCGTGTGGCTGCAGGTTTTCATTCCAGCCATGCAGCAGCATGGCTGGAATGAAAACCTGCAGCCACACAGCCCTTTATGGATCAGTTTGGACACCCCTGCAGTAGAGATTCACATGGATTCAGCATAAGCTCATGGCATGTCCCATCTCTTTAGAGTGGTTTGGAAACAAAGGGGGCTTAAGAAAACTGATGGTACTCCTATTCAACATTTTGATCAGATAATTGATTTGATGTCCACTATGATGATACCTGTAAAATTGGCTATTATAATGTGCCAAGCACATAAAAAAGGTAACGACTGTATGATTGCAGGAAATAATGCAGCAGATGAGGCAGCTAAGCAAGCTGCGTGGTGTCAAGTCCCTGTGATGGCACCATTGGTTTCAGTGGAACCTATAACAACATTGGATAAATTAGTAACAATTCAGAAACAGGCATTGCCTTATGAGAAGAATGTGTGAATACAGAGAGTTGCTAAACAGGATGGTAGTGGTTTGTGGAGAAATCATCAAGGGTTGTTGATTGCTCCATCATCCTTGCTTAGCATTCTGATTACTAATGCTTATGGTCTAGACCATTGCACTCAGGGGGAAGTTGTCAGGAAGGTTAAACAGCAGGGGTATTGGTCTCATTATTGTCAAGCTATGGTAGACAAAGCATTAAGCAGATGTTAGGATTATGCACAAAACAATGTAAGGAAGGGTATTACAATCAAATTAGGACATATACCAGTGTCAGAAGGACCAGTTAGGCATGTTGTGGTAGATTCTATGGATATAATTAAGAGAGTCTGAGACTACAGGTATTTATTGGTGATAATTGATCATTTCAGTAGATGTGTAAAGGCAGTTCCTTCTAAAGCTCAAGGCTCTGGGACAGTGGTGAAGTTTCTAACTAGGGAAGTCATCTCTAGGTTTTGAATTCCATCTGAGATAAGTTCAGACAATGGGTCAACATTCATTCAGATGACGGTTAAAACAGTGTTGCATCAATTAAGGATTAAGCAGAGGTTGGGGTGTGTGCATCATTCCCAGTCACAGGAAATGGTGGAAAGGATAATTGGGACCCTTACGGCTAAGTTGAATAAAATCTGTGCTACTACTAACTTGAACTGGGTCAATGCATGAGCCTTGGCACTAATGCATTACCACATGCAAGTTAATAGAAGTATGCATCTAACACTGCATGAAATGCTGACTGGACTGCCTATGCCAGTCTCACATTTAAGAGGCCCTTACAAAGGCCCTCCGCTTGAGCAACTGCAAATAGAGCTCAAAATTGTATAAAGCAACTAACTACTATCCACTAATGACTATTTATTCGCAGGAACAGTCAAGAGCACCTCAACTGGAGGAGAAATTGGTCAATCTGATCGACCAATCAGTGTTAGGGTATGATGTTACCCTAATAACAACCCATGGGTAACATAGGAAGGCAAATCTGTCCTCAACAGGAAGAAGGCCGCCTTCAGGAGCAGGGACAGGGAGGCAATGAAAGCAGCACAGCAGGAGTTGAAACGCTGCATGAGGGAAGCTAAGGACAGCTACAGGAAAAAGGTGGAGCAGAAGCTGAAGGAGAACAGCATGAGGGAGGTCTGGGAAGGTGTGAAAACCATCACAGGCCACAACACAAAGACCGGAGTCATAGGGGGGACAGTGGAGAGGGCAAACGAGCTGAATGACTTTTTCAACCAGTTCAACCAGTCCACATCCCCCCACCCTCCCCCTTACTGCAGCCATCTCTCCTTCTTCCCTCAATACACCTCCCCCCAGCCATTGCAGCAGCCCCCTCCTCCTCCCCTACCTCAACACAGACTCTTCCATGCATCACTGCAGACCAGGTCAGAGGTCAACTGAGGAAGCTTCACCCCAGGAAAGCAGCAGGCCTGGATAAGGTGTGTCCCCGACTACTGAAGACCTGTGCTGCTGAACTGGGTGAACCACTCCAACGTATCTTCAACCTCAGCCTCCAGCTGGGGAGAGTGCCCACCCTCTGGAAAACATCATACATCATTCCAGTTCCTAAGAAGAACTGGCCCAGAGAACTGAACAACTTCCGACTGGCGGCACTCACTTCACATCTGATGAAGACATTGGAGCGGCTCTTCCTCAGCCTCCTCAGACCCCAGGTGCAACAAGCCCAGGACTGTCTGTAGTTTGCATACCGGGCAGGTGTTGGTGTGGAAGATGCTATCCTCTACCTGCTACACTGAGCCCACTTGCATCTGGATAAGGGAAATGGCACATCATTCGCGGCGATGTTCGTAGGTGGTGTACGACATGCCACGAATGCCAGTTAGTGAATCCAGCGGCCATTCCAAAAGCGCCTTTGCGCCCTCTTCCATTGATCGAGACCCCGTTTGAGAGAATTGGGATGGATCTTGTCAGGCCATTAGATCGGTCAGCACGGGGGTACCGCTTTATATTAGTTCTGGTGGACTATGCAATGCGATACCCGGAAGCAGTGCCTCTGCGCAATATCTCAGCACGCAGTATTGCACAGGCACTCTTCCGTGTCATCTCCCGAGTCAGAACCCCGTAAGAGATTCTGACTGATCATGGCACTACGTTTATGTCACGAACACTGCACGAACTGTATGGGTTATTGGGGATTAAGCCGATCCACACCAGTGTGTATCACCCACAAATGGACGGTTTAGTAGAATGGTTCAACTGCACCCTCAAAAATATCATTAAAAAATTCATAAGCGAGGACGCACGTAATTGGGATAAGTGGCTCGAGCCCTTGTTGTTCTCAGTGCAAGAGGTTCCCCAGGCCTCCATGGGGTTCTCCCCATTCGAATTATTATATGGGTGTAAGCCGTGCGGCATCCTAGACGTGCTGCGGGAAAATTGGGAGGAGGGTCCTTAACAAAGCAAGAACGAAATTCAATACGTTATGGACCTGTGCACAAAACTCCACACGCTCACCCACCTAACCCAGGAGAATTTGCGGCAGGCCCAGGAACGGCAAGCCCGCCTGTACAACAAGGGTACGTGCCTTAGGGAGTTCACACAGGGAGATAAAGTACTTGTACTGTTGCCCACTTCAAGCTCCAAATTGACCGCCAAGTGGCAAGGACCCTTTGAGGTCACACGGCGTGTTGGGGACATCGACTATGAGGTGAGGCGAATGGACAGGGGTGGGGCACTACAGATTTACCACCTCAATCTGCTGAAACTCTGGAATGAGGAGGTCCCCGTGGCATTGGTGTCGGTGGTTCCGGAGAAAGCGGAGCTGGGGCCGGAGGTTCAAAAAGGGGCATTGGCATCCCGTACCTCTCCGGTCCCCTGTGGAGACCACCTCTCCCCGACCCAACTCACGGAGGTCGCCCAGTTGCAGACCGAGTTTTCGGATGTGTTCTCGCCCCTGCCCGGTCACACAAACCTCATAGAGCACCACATAGAGACGCCCCCGGGGGTGGTAGTGCGTAGCCGCCCTTACAGGCTATCCGAACACAAAAAAAAGGTGGTTCGGGAAGAACTTGAGACCATGCTCGAAATGGGCATCATCGAGGAGTCCCACAGTGACTGGAGCAGCCCGGTGGTCTTGGTACCCAAGGCCGACGGGTCGGTCTGGTTCTGTGTGGACTATAGAAAAGTCAACTCGGTGTCTAAATTTGACACGTACCCAATGCCTCGTATTGATGAGTTGCTCGATTGACTCGGCACGGCTCGCTTTTATTCGACACTGGATTTGACGAAGGGATATTGGCAGATCCCCTTGACTCCACTATCCTGAGAAAAAACGGCCTTTTCCACACCGTTTGGTTTACACCAATTCGTCACACTTCCGTTTGGGCTGTTTGGGGCACCCGCGACGTTTCAGCGGCTGATGGATAGAGTCCTCCGCCCCCACGCCACTTATGTGGCCGCATATCTAGATGATATCATCTATAGTAATAACTGGCGAGGCACCTTGAACATCTGAGGGCTGTCCTTAGATCGCTGAGGTGAGCGGGTCTCACAGCCAACCCAAAGAAGTGTGCGATTGGGTGGGTTGAAGTACGGTATCTGGGCTTCCACTTGGGCAACGGGCAGGTGCATCCCCAAATTAATAAGACGGCAGCGATTGCGGCCTGCCCGAGGCCCAAGACCAAAAAGGGGATGAGACAGTTCCTGGGGCTGGCTAGCTATTACCGTAGGTTTATACCTAATTATTCGGACGTCACCAGCCCGCTGACTGATCTCACTAAAAAGGGGGGCCCAGATCCGGTCCAGTGGATGGAGCAATGCCAGCGGGCTTTTTCAGAGGTAAAGGCTGCACTGTGTGGGGGGCCTCTTTTACACTCCCCTGTCTTTTCTCTCCCCTTTGTGTTGCAGACCGATGCGTTGGACAGAGGGCTGGGGGCAGTTTTGTCCCAGGAGGTGGAGGGGAAGGACCGCCCCATCCTCTACATCAGTAGGAAGCTGTCAGTGCGTGAGGGGCGCTAAAGCACCATTTGAAAAGGAGTGTCTGGCGATCAAGTGGGCGGTCCTCGCCCTCCGTTACTACCTGCTGGGGCGTCCTTTCACCCTCTGTTCGGACCACGTGCCCCTCCAGTGGCTCCACTGCATGAAAGATGCCAACGTGCGGATCACCCGTTGGTATCTGGCACTCCAACCCTTTAATTTCAAGGTGGTCCACAGGCCGGGGGCGCAGATGGTCGTGGCAGACTTCCTCTCCCATTGGGGGGGGGGAGTCGGCTGCAGGCCGGACGGCTGCCCGGCCTGAGTTGGGCGGTGGGGGTATGTGGCAGCGGGGGCGTGGTCAAGCGCTGGTCTTTGACAGGAGGGCGGAGTCAGGGAAGGTAAGTGGCAGAATCACTACACCTGAGAGCAATTAACCTGTGTTTGTGTGTCTTCCCAGTGACCATGCCCTACTTAAGGAGGGAGAGCGAGAGCAGAGGAGCTCATCCCCGAACAAGACGCCTGTCGTGTGTCTGTCTGTCTGTCTGTCTGTCTGTCTATCTGTTTGAGCCAAATATTGTTCACTGAAAAGTGTGGCAATAAAAGCCCTATTCCAAACCCTGATCTCTGTCTTGCCGTCCTCTGTGCTCCACCCACCCATACGAACTGCCACAGTCATTAACATGACTGGGTATAAAAAGAGCATCTTGGAGTGGCAGCGGCTCTCAGAAGTAAAGATGAGAAGGGGATCCCCAATCCCCCTAATTCTGCGCCGACAAATAGTGGAGCAATATCAGAAAGGAGTTCAACAGTGTAAAATTGCAAAGAGTTTGAACATATCATCATCTACAGTGCATAATATCATCAAAAGATTCAGAGAATCTGGAAGAATCTCTGTGCGTAAGGGTCAAGGCCGGAAAACCATACTGGGTGCCTGTGATCTTCGGGCGCTTAGACGGCACTGCATCACATACAGGCATGCTTCTGTATTGGAAATCACAAAATGGGCTCAGGAATATTTCCAGAGAACATTATCTGTGAACACAATTCACCGTGCCATCCGCCATTGCCAGCTAAAACTCCTATAGTTCAAAGAAGAAGCCATATCTAAACATGATCCAGAAGCGCAGACATCTTCTCTGGGCCAAGGCTCATTTAAAATGGACTGTGGCAAAGTGGAAAACTGTTCTGTGGTCAGACGAATCAAAATTTGAAGCTCTTTATGGAAATCAGGGACGCCGTGTCATTCGGACTAAAGAGGAGAAGAACGACCCAAGTTGTTATCAGCGCTCAGTTCAGAAGCCTGCATCTCTGATGGTATGGGGTTGCATTAGTGCGTGTGGCATGGGCAGCTTACACATCTGGAAAGACACCATCAATGCTGAAAGGTATATCCAGGTTCTAGAGCAACATATGCTCCCATCCAGACGACGTCTCTCTCAGGGAAGACCTTGCATTTTCCAACATGACAATGCCAAACCACATACTGCATCAATTACAGCATCATGCCTGCGTAGAAGAAGGGTCTTGGTACTGAACTGGCCAGCCTGCAGTCCAGATCTTTCACCCATAGAAAACATTTGGCGCATCATAAAACGGAAGATACGACAAAAAAGACCTAAGACAGTTGAGCAACTAGAATCCTACATTAGACAAGAATGGGTTAACATTCCTATCCCTAAACTTGAGCAACTTGTCTCCTCAGTCCCCAGATGTTTACAGACTGTTGTAAAGAGAAAAGGGGATGTCTCACAGTGGTAAACATGGCCTTGTCCCAACTTTTTTGAGATGTGTTGTTGTCATGAAATTTAAAATCACCTAATTTTTCTCTTTAAATGATACATTTTCTCAGTTTAAATATTTGATCTGTCATCTGTGTTCTATTCTGAATAAAATATGGAATTTTGAAACTTCCACGTCACTGCATTCCGTTTTTATTTACAATTTGTACTTTGTCCCAACATTTTTGGAATCAGGGTTGTACATGGTATCATCTTAATCATTGTACCAGGGTATCTAGAGTTGGGTGACCAGATTTCCCAAGTCTAAAACCGGGACACTTTGCGCGTGACTGTGATACTCGTGCACACACGCGCGTTTTCATGTAAACATGCACTGGCTGAAACCATGGCTCAGACAGGTGCTTTTATCATTTTATAGAAGCTCACTTTTATCAACATTTCAGAGAATAATCAAGCATTTTCTTGTTATCTACATGTACTTCTATCACAATTCAGTTAAAGAAAATTAGACAACAGATATGATGATAGGGAAGAGGCCAATAGCCTAAATTTCAACTGATTTATTTCACCTTTGTGAAAATGCCAAGAAAATGCATTGCTTGCATATTAACATCAACATTTTATGCGATGAACTTTTTTTTCTTAAACAATAGGCTATGCATTGTAACAGGAACGAGTACATGAGCCTAATCGTTGTAACCTCTGAACCTTTACCCAAAATTGCCTCTGTTTAATCTTAACCAGTGTAGGCTATTAACTATTTTGAAAACGTGAACCCTGAGTTGACAACAGCATCAAACAAGTCAAGACAATCTGTGATACAGATTAAAGACAGATGAAACAGATGAAAGACAACAAAAAATGTTTCAGAAACACAGCCACCCAACCCACCCACCCTAAAGAAGATGCCATTTTATTGCATATATTTACATGAGTTAATTTGCTCCAGTAGCACTTTATTGCCCGTGAGCCTGCTGTAAAACTGTGAGCAAGTATCGTCAAAATTGGCCCGGGTAATGAGCAAGGTTTTGAGAGTAGGCACAGTCATGCGATTCCTCTCATCAGTCCAGGTGTTGCTCATGAGTGAAAATATTCGCTCAACTGGAGCATTGGTGCCAGGTAGGCACATGGCAAACTGACAAAGCTGGCTGACATTGCTGTAAGGAATATCCCTACTCTTGAAGTGTGTGAACATCTCTGCCCAGCGCTCATCCGTTGGCTTACCATCAGCGCTCCACTGAGCCACCTTCTCAGTGGTATATAGCCGCACAGATGACGTCTCGTCAAACAGCTGGGTCTTGTCAATGTGACATTGATGCAATCTTGATGACACGTACTGGAGGAACGATTCAACCTCATCCCATTGAGGGACAGTGTTGAAGAGAGTCCAGGAGAGGATCTCTATCTCCTTAAACGGAGATCCCCATTCCTTCAAGTATGAAATGCAACACTTGTAAAAGGCGCAGACGGTGTTACGAAATTCCGCTGCCTTTCGTGGATCATCAAGGGCGCTCAGAAGATTCTTTACCTATAAAAGCGAATAATTTCCCAATTTTCCAAATTAACAAATAAGTTTCAAATCACTTTATTGTCTAATGTTTCATGTTTATTTCCACACACTATGTATAACCTAAGCCTAATGTTAGGGCAAAGTAGGAAGAATTATGCTTTATGGAGATGCTGATTTCATTCATTCAGCAGGACTTGGCACCTGCCCACACTGCCAAAAGTAGCCTAATACCTGGTTAAATTACAATATTCTAATTTTGTGGGATGCTGAATTTGGGATTTTCTTTAGCTGTAAGCCATATCAAAATTAGCACAAATTGGCTCATGGCTAGAAATATTTCACTTACTGTCTAAAAACTTATCTTTTTTTCCTTAGCCTTTACTCCCTGATCATTTTCCTCTTTTATTTTAACTGCTCAGCCTTCAATTTGATTTCATTATTGTATTGTGTACAAAGATGGTATAGTGTAGGACTATTTCTAAATTATATTTTCCTGCAGGGGGGCAGGTGTCTTTGGGCTTTCACACTTACCTTGAGACCTGTGAACACAGCCAACTTTCTCTCCTGCAGTTTGCCTTGCAGGTTGCACAGGTGATGGGACGAGTGCGCGGCTATGTTTTTCTGCCTCTCCAGAGCCTTGACGGTATCATTGAACAATGACAACTGATTGTGCACAAACCACATCCAGGCCTCATTAAGTGGGTTCTGTAAGAATTCAGTGATCACCACAGGTGGTCTGTCTTGAGAGGCGAAGTAGGACTGCAGCGCAGGATAAAGCTTCAGCACTCTTTCGACAGCCAGACCTAGGGACAGCCACCGTGTCTTACTTGTCCCAAGGATCATTGCGTACTCAAGTTCAATGAAGTCGCAGAACTCTTTTAATTGCTCAGTTCAGGCAGTAAAGATGTGGAAATGTCCGAAAACTTTCACAATAAAGCTCTCGATGTCACAGGGAAGGGTATCTGCAGCAGATTGGAGAGCATTGTGAGCGATGTGTGCAGCACAGCCCACTGCCACTAACTCATTGGTAGAGGCCTTGTTTAATTTGAAAAAAACGTTGTTCACGCCAGCCCTAGCTTTCCCACCAAAGTTGGTGTTGGTGTTGTCAGCACAGAACCCAACAACTTTGTCAAGCAGGTTAAAAGCTCGAAGAATGCGACTGACCTCCCCAACAAGAATGTCAGATGTCTCACCTGGAACTGATGTGAATTCCAGGATTTTCACCTGCACCCCCTCTGTATCCTTGAAGTAGCGGATCATGATGGGAATAAGCTTCGTGATTGGATGCATTGATGGCCACCGAGACGTGATGAACCACTCCTAGGTCTGCCTTTAACAGATCCATGGCATGGGGTGAGATGACATTTGTCATGATCGCTTTGGCCTTGGTTCATGCACAAGTGAAGTGTTCATCATAAAACTTCCTTATCAGGCCCACGGTGCAGTCCATGGACCTGAAACTTTGGTTGTGGTTCACCAGATGATAGGCAAAAGTACCCTCCTCAGCAGCCCATTTGAGTTCAGCACTGCCAGCGCTAAATTTACTGAAGTAAGTGGCCACACTGCTAGCCACTGCCTCTACCCACTGCTTGTGCTTCGCTGTTTTGAGGTGGTCTTTAACATCACTACCACCATGAGCGATGGAGAAGCACTACTTACAGTGTGTGCAGTAAGCTTCATGTTCAGCATCCTGGACTTCTTGGAGAAAGGGGTAAGCAACCTGCAAATCTTTTGAAAATGAACATTTTCTCTTCGGCATTGTCGCATAGTAGTTGACAGCCGCTAGCGAAAAAAATGTTATAACACGCCCTCTATATTGCAACATTCTACAAATAGATACATTGTAAGGTTGACTGCGCACACACGCACATTGATGCTGAATTGCTAGAAGCTTTACTGACATCTCATTGGCTATATATGATCGCTGTAACTGGGACAGTTTGTTAGTGTTTGGTGTAAACCGGGACATTTCAGCATCCCAACGGACCTTAGTCGGGACTGGGGACACGCAACTCAAAATCGGGACTGTCCCAGTCAAACCGGGATGTCTGGTCACGTTAATCTAGAGATTCCCTCCCCAGGGTTTCACAGGCAGAGGGAGCATCCATAGGAGAATCAACAGAAAGTGCAGAAGGACATGGATCAGTTGAAAAAGCTGGTAGTTCTGAGCAAAAGCAGGAAGAAATAACAGACACACAAGGGGGTCCTGATAAGTCTACTTCTGCTGATGAGCATGAGAGTCTCAGCTAGAAGATGTTCGTGTAACAATATATCAATGTAATTCAGTTATGTGATCATGTTATGTAGCAATGTTGAAGTATTATAATTTGGTTCTGTACTCTTGCATTAGGGGAGAGCGGGGTAAGATGAGCCACTTTTTACATTTTTCATCATAACTACATGTTAAAGCCATTTTTGCTTCCAGTCTACACACCATACCAAATTTCAAAGTGTACTGTTACTATCTGAGCAAAAAATAATTGATAAGCTCTTATGGTTAGAGTGATATTACCTCTTGAAAAAAAAATGTCAAGTGGCTCAACTTACCCCATGCACGGGGTAAGATGAGCCACTGTGTGGGGTAAATTGAGCCAACACAAAACATGTTAGGTTAACAAAGTAAACAACTTTTATTATTAGAAATGCAATCAGTGAATCAAGTCAAGTCAATCAAGTGGGGGATAGGGCCGTTGCATAGAGAAGAGGAGATGAAGAGAGAGGTGATAGAACGAGATGGGATAGGGAGGGATAGATAGATGGATAGAGAGAGAGATATGCATAGATAGATAGAAAGAGGGATGGTTAGAGAGGGAATGAGAGATATACTATATTATAGAAATTACTAAAACAGTAGAACAGTGCCAAAAAATCTTATTTCTTTCAGTAGGTTAAAACATTGCTAAAACATGCAGCAATCATTCCATCAATCATTTCATCATTATTCAATGTTCCAAGTGTTCAAATTGCAAGGAAACACCATTTGCCTCTCCCTCCGTGCTGTCCCCCCAACAGTAAAGGGGTGGGGCAATTTTTTCACAATATCCTGTCTTGACAGGACAGCCTTATCTTTCTCTTTGAAGACAAAGGTCGGCTTTCTTGCAGAGCCATGGCATGACCGGCTTCTTTTGAGAAATCTTGCCTCTATTTCGAAGACATCCAATTTGATTATCTGGCCAATGAAGAAATGCACTTTCTTCTTCCCCGTGAATTTTGCCACAACATAATCCCCCACATCTAACAACTGGTCTTCCTCATCTGATGTCATATATATATATATATATATATATATATATATATATATATATATAAAATGTTGTTGTCATATATGACCAGTAAATGTGAAAACTTAAGTGTCATCCATATTGGGTAAGCTCAGCCACCAATGGGGTAAGTTGAGCCAGTGGCTCAACTTGCCCCACATCTAATGGCTCGTCTTACCCCGTGGCCACCATTTTGTAGAAAAATGCTAATAAAGGGGATTAGGCTAATCAAAATTATTTTTATTATCATTCATATCATAGCTTAGAAAGCCACTAACTTAACCCTAATGTGTCTAAATATTATTCTACTTTTGTCTTCTCTAAATCATCTTCACTGTGGACAAACATGGAATTGACTTAGAAAGCACAAAAACACATTTTTATAAATATCTCCCTCACCTAGTTTGACATGTGGTGCTCCTCTCCACAAGTGTAAGTAAATGGTCCCGCCCCCCCTTTGAATGTGGTCACATGATCACATTTGTTTACTGTTTCTTAGAAACAGGGGGTGGCTCATCTTACCCTCTGGCTCATCTTACCCCGCTCTCCCCTACTTCAATTTAAATGCTTCCTCAGTATTTTTAGCATTTGTTGTTATTAGAATTGTAAAGGTCAGCTAGGGGTGCTGTTGAACCCAGATGCTGATTGCATTATCATGTATGATATTACAGGTAGTGTGGGAATTTTGTCCTCTAATTGATCTTAATAAAAATAGAGGTTTTTGCCCACACCTGGTGAATGAGTGACCACCTCTGACCTCGAGTTAGGCATTTTTAGATATTGATGCATTATGTTGTGATTGGTGATTTTTGTGTTGAGAGGAACAGTTGTGACTTAGAGATTTTTGATGCTGTGGGACTTGTTCCCAGAAGCCTGAGGAATATTTGGAGACAAGGTGTATTCGTGCATCAACAAATGGAGCCTAGATTAAGTGCTAATAGCCTCTCTCTCTACGTTGTGCAAAGTCACATGGGATGGAAGATTAACTGGAAGAACAAGAGAAAGTTTCAACATCATGAAGGAAGGGACTGATTTGATTGAGTGCTTTTTGTTTTGCATATAAATGAGATGGATTCAAATATATTTATCATTTTTGTATATTTAGTTTACACACTGTAGTAGTGCACTGATTTGTATGATCACTGATTTTGTATTACCTATGCACACTTTTGACAATATTATAGTTTTGTATTTTGAGCACTGTGATGTAGTTGTAGTCTGACTTGTCAGTCAGAAAGGGTAGAATGTAAGATTATTTTATACTTCAAGATTGCTGTTTAGAAGATGTTAGAATTCCTCTTTCTGTGGCCACAGTTATCTTTGTGCCAGGCTCTGTGTTGCAAGGGTCAGTTGGTCAGAGTATGGAATGTACCTTTGTTAGCCAGTTTAGAAAGTCAGTACTCTCTCATTCCAAATGTTTTATGGACCTGACCCACAAAACTGCATTGGTTTGCTACAGTTATTTTTCTAAGATCATGAAAGTCCAGGAGAGAAAGGGTTTGGCCCATTTCAGACGTCAGGTGATCACCTCTCTCTGTACCCACTGGATTTTTTCCTACTGCATTGAGGTTTGAGTTGAGGATGCCATCATCTAGTCAAGTCAAGTTTATTTCTATAGCGCTTTTAACAATAGACATTTTTGCAAAGCAGCTTTACAGAATTTGAATGACTTTTTAAACATGAACTAATTTTATCCCTAATCTATCCCCAGTGAGCAAGCCTGTGGTGATGGTAGCAAGGAAAAACTCCCTCAAACGACATGAGGAAGAAACCTCGAGAGGAACCAGAATCAAAAGGGAACCCATACTCATTTGGGTGACAACAGACAACATGATTATAACATTAACAGTTTTAACATGAAGTCAGTTTTGTTGATGTTATAACTCTTCCTTGATGGAAACTTGAGTGCAAAATTGTTCATGACAACCGCAGTCAAAAAGTTAGCAAGTCAACTGTAGTCCTCAGCCATAAAAGCATTACTGTAAGTGTCCAGAGCGTCTTCCAAGTGTGACTTTCAACTGTCCATATGGGGCCATCCTCCACAGGAGCGATGTGATGAGACTCCAGCCAGACACAGGGCATCAGGATGGATCAGGCAGGTCCAAGGAGCAGAAGAGGTCAGCATCTCAATCTCAGGATTGACATGTAACTCAGGGGGACAGATGGGGGAGGGGGGGATAGTCTGCTTTCCCATTGCATCCAAATTTGCTGTGCCTATTTCCTGGTAAGTGCATCATATTGTTTTCCAGACATGCTATATTTTTTTGCTTTGTGGTTTGTGCATTTGGTTGGTTGATGAATATGCACACAGTAATTTGACATTGCTGTTTTTATCTTGCATTGTATTAGGTCTAACTGCAATGCAGAGCAGTGCATATATAAGTAACACCATTCTCAGGCATGCAGGATTATTGAACATGCCTTTGGCAGCATGGCTTCACTGTGGAGGATCTTAGGCCAGCCTGTTGATTGCAACAAAGCAAACACAGTGCACATCAGAAAGACTTGTGTGGCTTTGCACAGCTTTCTCATGTCGACTGATGCTGCAAACTTGGCACCAGTTGGTACATTCTACCCAACTACACAGACAGCATGAGGTTGTCTGGAAACATTCATATGGAAGGCAACAACTGCCTCCTCGATGCAAGGTAGCTATTTTTAGTGAAAGAATAATTATATACATATGTACAAAAGCTTGGAAAATGTCAAAAATGTTAAATAAAACTTATAAATCAAAATATTCATGGTTCATTTCAATTTTATAGCTTAAGTTCACTTAAACATTCTTCTTTAGTTCCAGTTTAATTCTTATTTAGTTCCAGTTTAGCTCCTTTTAAAAGAAGATAAAAGTATTTGTCTTTGAATTTATTTTAGACAGCCAATTTAATCTTTAAGCTTGAACTAAAGTAATTGGTTTTCTAATAAAGTAATATTATTAGTTCAAACATTTAATTAGTTCAACCTCAGTTCAAAATCAAAACTCAAAATTCATATTCAACTCACACATGAAATGTGTAGGCTAACAGTTCAACAGTCCCAGCTGTCCACAGTAGAAGCAGGCCCTTGTGCTCTGCCGGCGCTGTCGTTCTTCACCTGATACCCGAACCCAGTCTACCTACATGGGTTCAATGGACAAGTTGGGAGATAGAGAGGAGGTGAAGCTGGGGTGAGTCTTCTCTCTCCTCCATTGCTGGATACGGGCATCAATATGGTTGGCAAGGTCCATGAGGCTGGAGAGGTCTGACAGCAGTTCCTGCTATACCAGTTCATCCTTAATGGGGTTGGACAAGCCATGCAGGAATGCGTTGACCTGGGCACTCTCATTCCAACCACATGATGCCACCAACGTCCAGAACTCAATGCCGTAATCTGAGGTAGACCGGGACCCCTGCCGCAGCTCCATGAGTTTTCTAGCCGCTTCCCGGCCAGTCAGAGAGCGGTCGAAAGTTTGCCTCATCTCCTTGGAGAAATCTTTGAAGTTGGAGCAGAAATGTGCATCAGCATCCTAGACCGCTGTTTCCCACTCCCTGGCCTTGCCGGTGAGGAACATGATGGTATACGCTACCCGGGAGCATTCTGTGGGGAAGGCCAGAGGTTGCAGCTCTAGGATTAATGAGCATTGAGACAAGAATGATCTGCAAGTACCTGGTTCTCCATTGTAGGGTTGAAGTGCTGGGAGTCTTGGCTCACGGAGAAAGGCGGTGGCAGGAGCTGGAGTCGGAGACAGCTGGACAGGGGTAGGCACAGCTTGATAATGCTGCATCTGCATGGTGAGGAGGTTGAGTGAGTCGGACAGGGCGGTGAGGGTCTAATTGACTTGTCATAGGTCTTGTTGATGGGTCCCGAGGAGAGTCCCTTGTTGTTGGACGGCCGTTCTCAGATGGACAAATTCTGCTGGATCCATGTTGGCCAGAACGTAATGTTAGGGTTGCTGGAGGTGTGGTGAATTAGGACCCAAAAGCAGAACACGCACACAGACAGTAATCCAAGAAGCATAGTAGGTTTAATCCAGAAAGAGGCATGGCAAAAATGTAAACAAACTTGATTAAGAAAACAATAATGGAAATAGTCCAGGTATAAAAAAAAAAAAAAAACATGAAACTTGACTTGGAAAAATGAGGCAGGCAAAGACATGAAAGAACACTTGGAGGAAAAAAAACAAACTCTTGAGGCAAAAAATGGCTAGAGTCTACATATGAGATGTTCTGGCACTGTCTGTGGCTGAGAAGAGTGTTTAAAAAGGCAGCGGTGGTAATCAGGAAGTGAATGTAGGCAAGCGCTCACTGAACAGGGAAGCAGGCAGGATGGAATTCCCGTCCCAGATCCGGATTGGAGCTGACATGGAAGATCTGCAAACTCAGGACTGGATGTCCGGGGCAGAGCATGGCAATAACATCAACAAAAGTGGCTTCATGTTAAAACTTTTAATATAGTCATGTTGTCTGTTGTTGCCCAAATGAGGATGGGTTCCCTTTTGAGTCTGGTTCCTCTCAAGGTTTCTTCCTCATGTCGTCTGAGGGAGTTTTTCCTTGCCACCATCGCCACAGGCTTGCTCATTGGGGATATATTAGGGATAAAATTAGCTCATGTTTAAAAAAAAAGTCATTCAAATTCTGTAAAGCTGCTTTGCGACAATGTCTATTGTTAAAAGCACTATAGAAATAAACTTGATTTGACTTTACATCCTGTAGAGGAAGCTCTCACATTAAATTTACTCATTCCTAACCTTTTAAATCTATACTGAGTTTCTTCTGTCACTTGTTAAGTGAATAATCTTTTGCATGTTTTCTGTTTTTTTTAGTGTATCACTTGTTATTAATAAAATAAGCAAAAACTATATGTTTTGAAGTTTATTATTATTATTATTCAAATCATTTTAAGGGTATCATGCATTACTCTGTCAACCTTGGTGACAAACAGTTAACAAACACTAAGAAAACTACAGCTATAAAGGAATATGTACAATATATACAAACTAACAGGGCATCAGCTGATGATTTATAGTGGGTCATTGTTTACTTCATCAGCCACTTGCAGAGCACCTGCTTCAGCTCCACCTTGGCATGAGCCCTGTAGACCAGTCCCATAGTCATTCATGTGGCACTAACAGACTGGCCAAAAGCAGCGTCCTCTTTTGACATTTGTAGTCAATATGCTTCTGTCACGCCATTATTGATTCCTGAATCAGTCTCAGCTGCTCCCTTTTCCTGTGTCATGGTGTTGTTATCTGTGGAGGGGGGACTGTGTGGAAATGAGGAAAGGGGAGAAGGACATGGAGCAGGTGATGCCAATCGGGTAGGAAACAAAGAGGTGGGAGACGCTGATAAGATCAAGAAACACGGGACAATGGTGACCTGTGATTCCAAGGGCTCCAGGTTGGCAGGAGTGCCACAGGCAATTTAACTGCTGCTGTAACACTGAAACACACTCTGCTGTAACACAAGCAGCATAAAAAATGCATCAGACAAAAGACCAAAAACATTACAATAGCTAGTTAATGTAATTTTTAGCTTGAATCTTGAATGCAATCAAATATATACAATGGTGCTTGAAAGTTTGTGAACCCTTTAGAATTTTCTATATTTCTGCATAATATGACCTAAAACATCATCAGAATTTCATACAAGTCTTAAAAGTAGATAAAGAGGACCCAGTTAAACAAATGAGACAAAAATATTATACTTGGTCATTTATTTATTGAGGAAAATGATCCAACATTACATATCTGTGAGTGGCAAAAGTATGTGAACCTTGGCTTTCAGTATCTAGTGTGACCCCCTTGTGCAGCAATAACTGCAACTAAATGTTTCCGGTAACTGTTGATCAGTCCTGCACACCAGCTTGGAGGAATTTTAGCCCATTCCTCCGTACAGAACAGCTTCAACTCTGGGATGTTCATGGGTTTCCTCACATGAATTGCTCACTTCAGGTCCTTCCATAACATTTTGATTGAATTAAGGTCAGGACTTTGACTTGGCCATTCCAAAACATTAATTTTATTCTTCTTTAACCATTCTTTGGTAGAATGACTTGTGTGCTTAGGGTCGTTGTCTTGCTGCATGACCCACCTTCTCTTGAGATTCAGTTCATGGACAGATGTCCTGACATTTTCCTTTAGAATTCGCTGGTATAATTCAGAATTCATTGTTCCATCAATGATGGCAAGCCATGCTGGCCCAGATGAAGCAAAACAGGCCCAAACCATGATACTACCACCACCATGTTTCACAGATGGGATAAGGTTCTTATGCTGGAATGCAGTGTTTTCCTTTCTGCAAACATAACGCTTCCCATTTAAAACAAAAAGTTCTATTTTGGTCTCATCCATCCACAAAACATTTTTCCAATAGCCTTCTGGATTGTCCACGTGATGTTTAGCAAACTGCAGATGAACAGCAATGTTCTTTTTGGAGAGCAGTGACTTTCTCCTTGCAACCCCACCATGCACACCATTGTTGTTCAGTGTTCTCCTGATGGTGGACTCATGAACATTAACATTAGCCAATTTGAGCAAGGCCTTCAATTGCTTAGAAGTTACCCTGGGGTCCTTTGTGGCCTTTCTGACTATTATATGCCTTGCTCTTGGAGTGATCTTTGTTGGTCAACCACTCCTGGGGAGGGTAACAGTGGTATTGAATTTCCTCCATTTGTACACAACCTGTCTGACTGTGGATTGGTGAAGTCCAAACTCTTTAGAGATGCTTTTGTAACCTTTTCCAGCCTGATGAGCATCAACAATGCTTTTTCTGAGGTCTTCAGAAATCTCCTTTGTTCATGCCATGATACACTTCCACAAATATGTGTTGTGAAGATCAGACTTTGATAGAGCTCTGTTCTTTAAATAAAACAGGGTGCCCACTCACACCTGATTGTCACCCCATTGATTGAAAACACCTGACTCAAATTTCACCTTCAAATTAACTGCTAATCTTAGAGGTTCACATACTTTTGCCACTCACAGATATGTAATATTGGATCATTTTCCTCAATAAATAAATAACCAAGTATAATATTTTTGTCTCATTTGTTTAACTGGGTTCTCTTTATCTACTTTTAGGACTTGTGTGAAAATTGATGATGTTTTAGGTCCTATTTATGCAGAAACATAGAAAATTCTAAAGGGTTCACAAACTTTCAAGCACCACTGTACAATGTGTATTTCCATGATGTAACATTAGCAAGCCATACTAACAAATATTTGGTAACTCACTCATCTGCTCACTAACTTCAATAACGTAACTCAACAAATTTAACAGTTACATGCAAAAGGGGATTTGCTTTCACTTACCAACTGCTGGATGTTGGACTCTGGCTCTGCTTTATGAAGCCAGAGAGTCAACCAAGTCTAGTTAAAATTAGGGCTTTAATCACATTCTCCCCTTCTTCTTCCCCTTCACCTTAACAAATATGTCATGCAGATATATTCATCTCTGCCAACAGATAGTTTCATCTTTGCCCACAGTCTGGGCAATTTCCCTCCAGGAATTAGAACATTGAAAGGTGTCCTTCTATTCCTGTAGGCTTGGGTTATGCATGTGAGGATACCTCCTAACCTCCTCTATCAATCACTCACTGAAGGCGTGTAGTATTTTGCTTACTCTCTATCCCATGCCAATGGTTTTAAAACATCCTCCTTCTGTATTTTGCACTTTGACTACCTGTTTACCATCTATGGCTACTCCTACTGGATTGGCGTATTACTGTATGCTCAGTTCCATACATGTGCAGTCAATGTGCACAAGTCAAGTTTATTTCTATAGCACATTTTATATGATGAGCATAGATTTCACTGTGCTTAGGAAACATAGACTGCACTGGCTTGGTCATGTCCACTGCATGAAGGATGGTCATATTCCAAAAGACATTCTCTATGGAGAGCTAGCATCTGGAAGGAGGCCCACTGGCTGCCCCCAGCTGCATAATAAGGATGTTTGCAAAAGAGACATGAAGGCACTTGACATTGACACTGAGTCCTGGGAGGACCTTGCAGCCGATCACACAAAGTGGAGAAAAACCCTGAACCAACATCTCAAGACAGGGGAAGAGAAACTGAGGAACACAGTAGCAGAAAAGCAGGCATGCAGAAATGAACACAACAATTCCAAAAGACCAGAGACTACATACAGGTACAAATGTGACCTTTGCAATAGATACTGCCATTCTTGCATTGGTCTCTTCAGTCACAAACGATGCTGCTCCAACCGAAGAAACAACCAGGACAACTAGGATGCATTATTCATGGTCATCTCCGGCAGGGCTGCCCTTTGTCACCGGTTCTGTTCATAATTTTTATGGACAGAATTTCTAGGTGCAGCCAGGGGCTGGAAGGAATCCTGTTTGGGAACCACAGGATTTCATCTCTGCTTTTTGCGGATGATGATGTCCTGTTGGCTTCTTCAAACCAGGACCTTCAGCATGCACTGGGGCGGTTTGCAGTCAAGTGTGAAGTGGCTGGGATGAGAATCAGCACCTCCAAGTCCGAGGCCATGGTTCTCGACCGGAAAAGGGTGGCTTGCCCTCTCCAGGTTGGTGGAGAAGTTCTGCCTCAAGTGGAGGAGTTTAAGTATCTCGGGATCTTGTTCACGAGTGAGGGAAGGATGGAGCGTGAGATCGACAGGCGGATCGGTGCAGCCTCCGCAGTGATGCGGTCGCTTTACCGGTCCGTCGTGGTGAAGAAGGAGCTGAGCCAAAAGGTGAAGCTCTCAATTTACCGGTTGATCTACGTTCCAACTCTCACCTATGGTCATGAACTTTGGGTAATGACCGAAAGAACAAGATCGCGGATACAAGTGGCCGAAATGAGTTTCCTTCGCAGGGTGGCTGGGCGCTCCCTTAGAGATAGGGTGAGAAGCACAGTCACTCGGGAGGAGCTCGGAGTAGAGCCGCTGCTCCTCCACATCGAGAGGAATCAGCTGAGGTGGCTCGGGCATCTTTTTCGGATGCCTCCTGGACGCCTCCCTGGGGAGGTGTTCCAGGCATGTCCCACCGGGAAGAGGCCCCAGGGAAGACCCAGGACACGCTGGAGGGACTGTGTCTCTCAGCTGGCCTGGGAACGCCTCGGTGTTCTTCCCGAGGAGCTGGCCGAGGTGTCTGGGGAAAGGGAAGTTTGGGCTTCCATGCTTAGACTGCTGCCTCTGCGACCCGGTCCCGGATAAGCGGAAGAAGACGAGACGAGAAGATCACTGACCAACAGGGGCCCGTTGTGACTCAACATGCTTCAAATTAAAAAGGAAAAAGTATACAACAAATACATGACAAAAAAAATAAGATAAGAACATAAGAAAAAAACATAAAATATTCAATATGATAAAAACAAAAACACAATAAGATAAGAACAAAAAATCATCAGATAAGATAAAAGCATAAAAGATAAAATGGCATTACAATAAAAGGGAGAACAAGGGGATAATGACAATAATACTGTTTCTAAAATTAAGGTTTAACTGCTAGCCACACACTTTAAACCTAATCAAAAGCTTGTGGGAAAAAAATGTTTTTAGTCTGCTTTTAAAATAAGATAATGTTTTAACATTTAGATAATGTTCCTGTGGCAGAGAGTTCCAGAGAGTGGGACCATAATGACTGAAGGCACCATAGACTGATTTAGTGGTTATTCTAGGTCTCGTGAGGAGACCTTGACTTGATGATCTAAGGCAGGGGTTCTCAACCTTTTCTACTTCAAGGCCCACCTATTCATACTTGTACCGAGTTGGGGCCCATTAAAAAAGATCCCCAATTCTTTTGGTTCATCTATTCTATTAGAATCTAATAATCTATTGTAAAAAGTACATTAATGGAATGCAACATCAGTCCCTGTTACAGATGGGAACCCAGGAATTAAATAAATGCAATAAAAACCAAACTGTTTTTAATTGTAGGTATTGTATTTAAAACTGTATGGATGTGCCAGAAGCCAACATAAAACCATGCATGCAGGACATTCTCAGTCATAAGGGATTAATGATCCAAAAGTGGAGTCTGGTCAATTAACACAAGAACTTATTGCCATGTTTGTGTACAGCAAACAAGCAAGTTATTAAAATCAAGAAGTACATGCAAAAGAAGTGGACATAGAAACCACTCAATTGGATATATCCTTACACATTAATAGAGAAGGATTTTTCCCATGAGTGGAAAATTATCCATCCATTGTGTTCCCCGACATGTCTGCAGCACCAGGTATTTTGACATCATTCTACACAGTGTAGGTTTCATGCGCCATCTTGTGTCTAAGAACTACAACTCCCAGCCAACTTCCGCGTTAACCTATGTCATGCCTGGGCGGGATCATGTACATCACATTCGTCAGGTTCACATAAGAGACTTGGAAACTCCATTTTCTTCGTCTCTGGTGTCTGAACTCAGCGGAGAACAGACCATAGAGGGACACTCACCATTGGACCGTCTGAAACCATGACTGTTTCTTGCAAGAAACACATTTTAGAGCGTTTCCCTCCTTCTGTCCACCCTTGATCATGGTGGACTCCGGAAACACGCGTGCTTTAACTCAAGTGAGTTATAAAACGGTTTTTCAGTTATTTTTTCAGTACGTACTAGACTGCAACCAAATAGGCAGTTTATTGGTGTTGGGAGCGGCTGGACCATCCTAACCCTGTCTGATCAGAACTTTCTTCTCACAAGCTACGAAGATCTACAAAGAAAACTTCAGAGCAACCGCTCTCTCTCTCTCTCTCTCTCTCTTCCAACGAAGTGCTTCCACACAACCTCCCCAGCCTGCCATTTCTACAGAGACTCTGCTTTCTACAGAAGATGAGACTTTTGCAGTAAGAACAGGCATTGGGCAGAAGTTTAAGTCTTAGGAATTAGTTATTCACTTAATGTGAAGTTATATGAAGTTAAATGAAGTGTATACACTGAATTTTGGTTCTCTATCATTTGTTTGTTGATTTAAAATTGGTTAATCCATAAGTTTGTGCATGTCTCTCTCTCGCGCTCTCTCTCTCTCATTCCTTACTAAAATCCTCAATTTCATTCTTATTATACATTTTGACCTTAAGATTTCAGGGGGTTTGATAATGTTATGAGTGTGGAATTCTTTTGTTACTTAGAAAACACGTGCCCAGCAGGCCTGACCAGGCCTGATATACATACCAACACATCAGATAACATTCTACACACCCTGGCTCTTCCTGTCACGAACAACATTCCAAACTTCACATCCCCCTCTCTTTCTCACACACACACACACACACACACACACACATACACATTCATATACACACATCTCACTGTATATATTCCAACTGATTATCCATTTTTGATCTTTGTATAATAAATTCATTTATTATCAAAGCTGTGTGTATTCATCTGCTGTTTCGATATTTTGAAGTTGCCCAATCTCCCGAAGAATTCAAAGGTGTAGACAATTTATGTAATATGGTAAGTGATCAATAATAATTTGGAAGATACCATTTTAGCTGTTTGGTAATTTATTGTTAAGTACCAGGATTAATGGTATGATTCACTAAATGATTCACCTGAGTGATTCACTTCAAACAATTCAAATGAGATTGATTCTATGGTATGATTCAATTCAAATGAGTCAAATTAAATGATTCAATAGGATTGATTCATTTTAATTATTAACCTTCAAATTTAATGAGACTGATTTCATGTAATTATTAAAGATTGATCACTTATCCAATCCTAAATACACAATCATTAATTACACCTACATAATTGGTGCCCCGTGTGAGGCGATTGGTTTGTCGACTTCTTGAGTATTGTTACAGCAGATTCAGCAACTGCTAAGGTATATCCCCAAGTGTGTTAAAACAGGAGTGTGGTAACCATATCACAAATTCTAACAACCTATTGATAACTTAGGATAAGAGAACATCTCCAAACAAATAAACCTTGTTAATTAATAATAATTAATTAATAATTGACTCATTGATTGGTTAATTAACCAATACCCAATCTAAATAAAATGGCATCCCCTCGTGTCTCAGAGACTGAAGACAACGAGCAAGATGTGTCCCTTTTTGAGGTCATCGCAGACCTCATTCACTGCTCTGACCCCGATAGGGCAACCATTAGGGGCATGAGTAGGCATGAGTGCCAAGCTAGCATAATCAACTCAATAACACAAATGAGAGATCCAAAGAGAACAACAATCAGTGTCCAAGATGCACTAGGTAAACTATTCTTGTTACACTTCCAAGATGCTTATCAAGAGCTCAGATCCCTCCACAGAGAAGTTGACAGGCTGACCACCAGCAACGCCGAGCTGACAGCCGAGGTCAATGCTTTATCTAGGGAGCATAGCCTCTTGAAAGACTCCCTCGATGAGTGCGCCGAAAGGCTAGAGAAAGCCGAGAAATGCGCTGGAAGGGCTGCCAAGGAGCAGAACCCCAAAGAAGGGTGTGAGGGGCACAAGAGACCCCCAACCATGCATCAAAGTTTAGAGCGGGAAGAGGCGTCTGAACTGGACACCGAGGATTACCCGGTCGAGCACCAGGCGCCCCACCAACCTCCATCAACTCGCTACACAACTCCGTCATCATCTAGCCAGGGTGGAGTCGCCCTGCGCTCATCCCGAGCCCAGGCCCATAGCACACCTAGGTCAGTGCGCTACAGCTTCCCTGATCCGCCTTCGGGTGAATCAGACTATGACTCTCGTGCGGAACGGGAGCAATTCCAGAGTAGCTCAGATAGTGAGCACTCAGGAAAGCGAAGGGGGTCACGTAAAGATGCGCACCAAGCCCTCCGCATACGGCAAATTGACCTACTTGCCAAAGATATTGAGCGATTCGATCCCGATAATAAAAGAACCAATGTAAATGATTATTTACGAGAAATTGACCGATGCCTGATGGACCTACCGAGAGCCACAACGCGAGAGAAGCTTAAACTGGTCTGGAAGACCTCCAGTAGCAGCGTCTGTGCCTTTTTCGAGACACTACCACCAAACGTTCGCGATAGTTATTCGAAACTTCGCAATTACATAAGGGAAGAATATGCGCCGTACACAGATGAAACCTCCGCAACGTTGTGTGCAATACAAATCAAACAGAAACAGACTGAGGCACCTCACGAGTATTATAGATGGCTACGTACTGCCTACTTTCAGGGTAGCAATGCACCAGGTTTAGAAGAAGATAGGGGCTTCAAATCCCTTTTCTTACATAACCTCCACCCAAGCGTGCAGACTCAAGTCACGCTGATGTGTCGGCAAAATTGCTACTCGATGAAGGAAACTAGGCAGCTAGCCCAAATGACCTGGGAGACCATCGTCAAACCCATAAACGGAAATGATGATGATCCCAGAGTCCTTAGCCTCCAGGGTGAGGACAAGCCCCCGCTAACCTTAGAAGGAGGTGAAGCACTGAAAGGGGGACCCACCTGGAAAACTCCCGGTCCAGCCCGATCCTTGTCGAACCATCACCAAGGTGAGTGGGAGAATCGGCAAGGTAAGGCCAGGAGAGACCGATGGCAAGGTCATAGTGACTATGGCAACCACCCATCATGTAAACAGGGTCATAAAGAACAAAACGGTTGGCCGCAAGACGGTCATCCCCGCTCTGGCCAGAGATGGCAGGAGTGTTCCAAAAGTAACACTAAACGTAGAGGCAAGGCAAGTTTATTTATATAGCACATTTCATACACAATGGCAGTTCAATGTGCTTTACAGAAGTAAAAACAAAAACAGTAAACAATAGAGGTAGAAATGAACAACACAGTGACTCGGACCAACCTGATGAGTCCCACTCAGAACTGGACTCTTTGAAGGCCTGCTTGGCTGAATTTAGGAAACTGTTACAACAACAGTCAAATTCCTCAACCGATAAAACCAAAGAGCCCGAGAAAAATGACAAAAGCTATCGACTGGCATGACTAGGCCAGGAACCATGGGTAGATCTCGTGAAAGGGGGAGGAGATCCCTCTGAAACAGCAGGCGAGGGTCAGGATGTAGGGCCCCCCCGGTGGTGAAGGCAAACACACAAAACACACCTCTCGCATGTGCTACAGTCTTCACCACCATCTCTGACACACGGCTCTCACAAGGCGACCCAATCCCAACCAAGCCCTGCAATATAAACTTAGTCAGCTTTACACAAATCAAAATCCCACAGTCGTTGGATCCCACAAAACATGCACAAACTCGTTGCAATGAGATTAGTGCGAACACTGATCAACCAAGTGCCACGCAAGATCAAATTTCTGATGAACTTCAGTTCATGTCTTTGCACACCGAGTCCGGTGTCGAAACACCCGACATCGCGATTCCCCTTAGTGGCCACAATTCTTTGAAAAACCTCCCTCTATCCATCGACTCAGACACAGACACCCATTTCACTGCTGGTGTAATGGCTGCGCTGTGGAACATGTTAGGCGTTGAGGCGAAATTCCATATCGCGTACCACCCTCAATCCTCTGGTCAAGTTGAACGAGCCATTCAAACAATTGTGAGCATGCTGCGGAAGTATGTCACCCCCCATGGTAAAATTTGGGATGTGAAGCTTCCCTTGGTGCTAAGGGCCATCAGGTCCACCCCTCATCGCACCACTGGAGTCACACATTTTGAAATGATGACTGGGCGAGAAATGGTTCTCTCACTGCATCTCCTATACAGACCCGAGGACATGAGCATCGCAACTGCATACACCGCACATCAACATGTCGCCGACCTACGACGCCACCTACAGTCAACCTTTACAGGTGCCCAAAAGAATCTCGATTCGAGTGTAGGACACAAAGCCTACTATGCCCGAATCTCAGAGAAGTTCCTACCATCCTGGTTGAGACCTTTCGATCATGGGAAAACCGTTCCCCGTCATGTATCACATTAGGACACCCCGACCTAATCAAACGCTCTCATATCGATGGGTCCATAATAATCGAGGCAAACTTTTTGAACAGTCCTCACTCCAA